>NC_044594.1:3379600-3686836 GCF_901933205.1 Camarhynchus parvulus | reverse complement strand
GGGAATATTTGACATCCAGCTGGACTGCTCAGCCTGGAATTTGGGGGATTTGAGATGGGCAGTGGCCTCGGAGACGGGGAAATGCCTTCCAGGGATGTGCTCACACGCCATCAGGGCTGTGGGTAAAAGCAGTGGGCTGCAAAATGTGAAACCCAGCACATTTCACCCTCTTGCAGGTTTGAACTGGGCACTGAGATCTCTAACCTTGTGCTGGTGGAAACAAGGATGTGCATCCCACAATCCACAGATCCATGAAAGCAACCACCGTGTGCTTTTTAGCAATGGTTTGTGATTCAGGACGTTTATCTGGGTCATTTGGGCAGTTTTTGCATTTGCCTTCTGTAAACAGTGATGGCTTTTGCCTGGGGAGGAACGTTAGAAATGCAAATGAGAGAAGTGTTTGGCAACAAAGCACCGGGTAGTAACGCTGCTCCTCACGGGGTGTTTACCCTGACACCTCTGCCTGCTGAAGGATGTGCTCCGAGGCCAAGGAGCTGAGCTGGGAAAGTCTCTGTGGACACTTCTGTGGCTCGGGATCGACTGAGGATTTGCTGCTGGCAAACCACCTGTGTGGAGCTGCCAAGTTCAAAGGGCAAATTTGAAGTTAAAGTCCTGTGGCCAAAATTCCATTAAGCCTGTCAGCTGAAGGGCTTTGTTTCGGCCAGTTACAAAGCAAGGATGAGGAGCACTGTAATGAAATACAAATCTCTTGTTTTTCATGAGCCAACAGGAGGTGGTTGGACTGCTGGAATCCTCCTTGTTAGCTGGGGTCACTTGTCACGACAAAATTGATGTTTTGTCACTTGGCTGTGCTGAAAAGGTCCTGGAAACAGAGCCCAGATGTGAACCCAGGCTGAATTTCTGGGCAAGAGCTGCTCCAAAACCAAATCCTGCTCAGTACCCTGCAAGACCTGGCATGTCCTGAGAGGAACATACCTGAGGGCTGGGATTGTCACGTGTGCTCCTGGTGTGTCACAACAGTCATGGATGAGGGGGGAGAATGAGTGAGCATTGTGCTGCTTCCTAAAGATCAGCCTAGAAAAATAATGTGGCCCTTCTGGATTATTATGTCTCACATTTATTCGCCAGAATTGAGACCAATTTGGATCCTATGTGACGAAAGACAGCCAGGAGAATGTTTGGATGTTATTTAGCACAGAGAGGCCACATTTCTTAGCTCGTAGGGGCTGATCCCAGTGCTCAGATTGTCAAATTCTTTCCGATTTCGAAGTAAAAGTGAGAATGTTTGTAAAGCATTTTGGGGGAAGGAGAATGCACTGCCTCTGCCTGACGAGCTTTGCTGTGTTCTTTACATGTCTTGGAAGAAGCAGGACGAGCATGAATGGCAGAAGGACCTGAAGCCGCAGAGAGGGAGGTAAATCGATGCCAATTTTTGCTAAAGTTTGCTTAAATTTCCAAAAATTGTATAAATTTTCTTTAATTTGCTTTCCTCGGGGGTAATGCGCGCTGGCTGCACTTACGGGACCGGCCGGCAGAGGGCGCACGGCTCTCTGCGCTCAGCGCTTCCTTCGCTAATTCCTGAAAAATTTCCCCAAATTCCCCCAAAAAGAGCCCGAATCTGCCTCGGTGTCCCTGCACATCCCTGTCACCTCTCCCCCAGTGCCACCCCAGCACGGGAGGGACGTGGAGCTGTGGCAGCGAGGCCAGAGGAGGCTCCAGGATGATGAGAAAATGAGGATTATTCAGCTTTTTTCTGCAGAAGAGACATGGGGTGACCTCATTGTGACCTCCGTGTGCATGAAGTGACCCCAGCAAGAGGATTTCTGCAATGGTCTGAGGTGACAGGACAAGGGGGAGTGGCTTCAAACTGAAAGAGAGAAGGTTTGGATGGGATGCTGGGAAGGAATTCTGCCTTGGGAAGGTGACCCAGAGAAGCTGTGGCTGCCCCTGGATCCCTGGAAGTGTCCAAGGCCAGGCTGGATGGCTTTTGGAGCACTCTGGGAAGGTGTCCCTGCCATGGCAGGGGTGGCATTGGATGGGATTTAAGGTTGCTTCCAACGTGTGATTCTACATAGAAATTATTTGTTTGGTTTTGTTTGTTTGGTTTGGTTGGTTGGTTGGTTGGTTGGTTGGTTGGTTGGTTGGTTGGTTGGTTGGTTGGTTTTTCCCTCCCTCAAGGCCAAGGGTAAAACCAACCCTGAACTCCCAAGAGTCAGACAAGTGGAAGGGGCTGAGGATTTATTCTGGGTCCATCCACTACCCAGGAGAGGAGTTCTGCTCTTTCCCTGTTTTTCCCTTTCCCTCTAAGTGCCAACTGCTAAATCTTCCCCATTTTTCTCCCTAATTCAACCCAAAGATGTTCAACCGTTAATTCAGAGGCCACGAGTAATGAGCCAAGCACCTGTAAAAACCTCCCAGGAGCCAAATTAAGCCAAAGCTTAAGTGGTGTTTGGACAGTGGTAATTTGGGTATCGGCTGTAAACCACTCCTTGTCTGAGCATTCACCTCCTGACAGGGGGAATTTTACCTGCTGCTCATGAAAACCTGAATGTCTCTGCTTTTTTTCCCCTCCTAATTTCTCCATTCTTGTCAATCAGAGATGAGTAGGGAACGCTGAGGAGCAAAGGGTTTCATTGCCAGCTTTCAGGCTGGCGTTTTAAATGCTGAGCTCTGCTCTAACCTCGTTAGAAATGCCATCATGACTTGGTGTCCCTGCAGGCCTGGCACAGCCACCTCGGCTTGAGGCCATTCCAGGGCAGGGCTTGGATTTTCCAGGAGGATTTGAGTTTTCCCTCAGCCTCCTGAAGCCGAGCTGCGTTCTGAACACCACAAAGAGGTGGCGCAGGTGGAATTCAGCGTTTCATCTCTACGTATTTCCACACTGCCTTTATTTCTTCCCATCCCCTGGTGAATCCTGGGGGAAGGGACTCATTTTTCACCTTGTTTGCTGAGAGTTTTTTTGGGTTTCTACAGCAATATTTCCACTTTCTTGATGTTGGAAGATGCTCATTCCAAACATTTTCGTGTAGGCCATCAAAAAGCCATGGCTGTCTTTAATTTATAGATCAGGGTGTGCTGAGCTGGCTGCTGCCCTGCCCAAAGAGAGTTCAAAAATCAGAATTTGCACATTTCTTCTTACCGGGAATCTCACTGAGAATCAATTTTCCGTCGATGTTTTCTCTCTGTGAGGAAGAAAAACAAATCACAAGCGAGTCACAGCATCCAGGACTATTTTACTCTTCTTAATATTTTATCTTCCTGCTTCCTCATGCTCCGAAATATGAACCATTACTGGATTCATACTGCTTTAAAAAACAGTAAAGAAAATTGATTTTCCTCCTTGTAACTTCCTGGAGCTGTCAGGAGCAGCCAGGACTGGAAATTGGTGCAAAATTACAGAACTTCTTTCTTTAAACATGGTCATATTCCAAACATTTCATTATTTTTGAAATTTGCAAATTCCAATCTTTCAAACAGCTGCTGTCTTG
Source organism: Camarhynchus parvulus (assembly GCF_901933205.1). NCBI lineage: Eukaryota > Metazoa > Chordata > Aves > Passeriformes > Thraupidae > Camarhynchus > Camarhynchus parvulus. The sequence continues at coordinate 3,683,387 of NC_044594.1, read as the reverse complement.
ATGATTTTATCATTCTCAGGTTTAAAAAATTTTATTTTATATATATATATGTATATATATATGTATATGTGTGTATATATATGTATATATGTAAATAAATATGTGTACATACAAATTATATATAATATATTTTATATAAAATATCTAAAACACATATAATATATAATATGTATACAGTAATATACATAATATATCATGTATAATATATAGTGTGTAATATACAATATACAATATACAATATACTATATACAGTATACAATATACAATATACAATATATTATATATTATATATTATATATTATATATTATATATTATATATTATATATTATATATTATATATTATGTGTTATATATAATATCTAATAAATATTAAATTTAATACATCTTATAATGTATATTATAAAATTAATATAATATAATATAATATCATATCATATCATATCATATCATATCATATGTTTTCAAATAATTAATGTATTTTTTTTTCCTTTTCAAATATTATCTGATGTGCAGGGTGAGGAGCTCACTGTGGTTTGCAGTCAGAATCTGCTGCTCCAGAACACACCCTGCCTCATTCCTGACAGGCATCACAGCCTGGAAATTGGCACAGGCAGGAATTTTTTGGGATGCAATCAGGAAAAGGGGATGGTTAAAACAAGGATGTGAGTTTGGACTGTAGCTGGACACACAGGAAGAGAAAATGGGTTTTGTTCAGGGGTGTGTTGACCCCAGAGCACCTCTGCAAATGCAGGGGAGGAAGTGGCCGGGCTTGTAAAAGCCCTGGTATGTGTGATGTGTCCTGAGCCATGCCAGCACCACGGAATCCTGGAATCTCTGGGGTCAAAGGGACCTTAAAGCTCATCCCATCCTCCCCTCTGCCATGTGCAGGGGCACCTCCCCTGCCCCACGCTGCTCCCAGCCCCTGGTGCTGTCTGGAAACCGCTGATAGTGGTCAGCACATTGTCCGTATCCAGACTCTGGAAGAGCCACATCTATTTTTCACCAAAAAAGTCACTTTGAGTGATCAAGAATTCCTGGTTTCATGTGGAAACAAAGTGAGCGTTGTTTGGCAAAGATTTGCTTAGGAAATCTCAGTTCTGTGGCTTTTTGGGAGTGTTTTGGGGATGGAAACAGGTCAGTGCAGCAATGTGACTGCACAAACAATTTCCACAACCAATTGAACCAAACCAAGCATTATTTGGCAAATATTTGCTATAAATTCTCAGTTCTGTGACTTTTTGGGAGTGTTTTTGGGGTGGAAACAGGTCAGTGCAGGAATGTGACTGCACAAACATTTGACAAAACAGTTGAACCAAACCAAGCATTATTTGGCAAAGATTTGCTATAAAATCTCGGTTCTGGGGCTTTTTGGGGGTGTTTTGTGATGAAAAGCAATCCAGTGCAGCAATGTGACTGCACAAACAATTTCCAAAACCAATCAAACCAAACCAAGCATTGTTTGGCAAAGATTTGCTTTGGAAATCTCAGTTCCGTGGCTTTTTGGGGCTGTTTTTGTATGAAAAGCAAATCCGTGCAGCAGTGTGAGTGCACAAACAATTTCTAAAGCAATTGAACCAAACCAAGCATTATTTGGCAAAGATTTGCTTAGAAAATCTCAATTCTGTGGCTTTTTGGGGGGTGTTTTTGGGATGGAAATGGGTCAGTGCAGCAATGTGACTGCACAAACAATTTCCAAAGCAGTTGAACCAAACCAAACATTATTTGGCAAATATTTGCTATAAATTCTCAGTTCTGTGGCTTTTTGGGGGTGTTTTTGGGATGGAAAACAATCCAGTGCAGCAGTGTGTGTGCACAAACCGTTGACAAAAGAGTTGAACCAAACCAAGCAAAGATTTGCTTTGGAAATCTCAGTTCTGTGCCTTTTTGGGGGTGTTTTTGGGATGGAAAGCAGGTCAGTGTACCAATATCACTGCACAAACAATTTCCAAAACCAATTAAGCCAAACTAAGCATTATTTGGCAAAGATTTCCTTAGGAAATCTCAATTCTGGGGCTTTTTGGTGGTGTTTTTTAATGAAAAACAAGCCAGTGCAGCAATGTGACTGCACAAACAATTTCCAAAACAATTGAACCAAACCAAGCATTGTTTAGCAAAGATTTGCTATAAAATCTCAGTTCTGTGGCTTTTTGGGGGTGTTTTTGGGATGGAAAGCAGGTCAGTGTACCAATGTCACTGCACAAACAATTTCCAAAACAACCAAACCAAGCATTGTTTGGCAAAGATTTGCTTAGGAAATCTCAATTCTGTGGCTTTTTGGGGGGTGTTTTTGGGATGGAAAGCAGGTCAGTGTACCAATGTCACTGCACAAACAATTTCCAGCTGCTTCAGCAGGACGAGCCTGGCAGGATAATTCCCCCTGCAAGGTGGCCGAGGTGCCACAGCCAGATGTTTACCAGCTGCATGACCTGGAAAGGGATTAAAACTGACTCAGTTGGATGTGGGTCACCCCAGCCCCGTCCCCTTCCACGTCCTGCCGTGTCACCTCGCTGAACTTGTCACTTTGTCAGGCCGCAGGTGCCCGGGGTTTCGGCTGGGAATGCCGAAATCCTGGCTCACAGCTTGCAACAGCTGCGGCAGAGCCAGGCAGGGCTTTAGGCACGGCTTGGAGGGGCTGGGGCTGGCTCGGGAGCTGCCAGGCTGGCACAGCCTCAGCTCTGCCAGGGCTGCAGCAGGAAGCAAAGGGAAAATGCCAGGGGTTTGGAAGGGTGTTTGTTGGGAAGTGTGGGTTTCAGGGGCTCGGCAGGAGAAGGAAGTGAGCCACACTGAGGGATGAGTGGTTCCAAGCTGTTTTTGTGGGTTTGCATTCCCAGGAAAGTGTGGGGATTCTGTGGAGCTGCTCCCAGAGCCGGGAGCATAGGAGGCATCTGTGGAAGTATTTTAAGAAAAGGCTGTTTCCCCTTTTTCCTTCCTATTTTTCTATTTTTCTATGTTCTATTTTATATTTTATATTTTATGTTTTCTATATTCTATTTTCTAATTTATATTTTATATATTATATGTTATATTTTATATTTATTTTATCTTTTATATTATATATTATACATTATATATTTTTCTCTCTATATTATCTATTATCTATTATCTTTTCTATATATTTTCTTTTATATATTATACATTATATATTATATATTATATATTATATATTATATATTATATATTATATATTATATATTATATATTATATATTATATATTATATATTTCATATCTCATATTTCATATTTCATATTTCATATTTCATATTTCATATTTATTTTATGTTTTATGTTTATTTTATATTTTATATTTTCTCTATTTCTATTTTCTATTTCCTATTTTCTATTTTCTTTCCTATTTCCCCCTTTTTTTTTTTTTTATTTTTCTCATTCCCATGCATTATCATCACAGCAGAATTCTGTCGGCTGCTTCCAAAGGAAAGGAAGGAAAACATTCTCTCATACCTCCTGAGAAGGTATTTCAGACAATCTGCATTTTATTTTTCATTTGTATTTCCTCCTGAAATTCCACCCCCTAGAAATTCCATCCTCTAGAAATTACATTGTCGCTGCAATGGTCACGTTTGTGCTCTTGAGCAAAATTCAGAGAAGGCTCCTGGGGTCAGAGAAAATGGCCTTGAAATAGTTCAAGGTGTTGCACAACTGGGCTGTGATGTGAGCCTGCAAACAGCATTTTCCCTCTGGAATTTGAGGATCACATGAGTTTGTTGCACAGCCCAGTGTGAAATCCTGCCTGCACTTGCACTTGGCCTGCTGCAGAAAATACCTGAGGTCAAGAAAAACTTGTTTCATGTTTGTCAGAGCCTTGGAGGGGCTGCCAGGGCATCCAGGGGTGCCACACTCTGGGGTGGGACATCAGCAGCTGAAGCTAAAATGAGGATGTGAGGAAAGGGCTGGTGCCACAGGAGGGAGAAATTCATAGGGAAAATCCTCTCCTGCCTCTGGAAGACCAAATGTTTTCCCCATGGAACAGCTCCCCGGAGGTTTTGGGGGCATTCCCTTGCAGTGCCAGCTCCCTGCCAGTGCCCTGGCAGGTGGCAGAGGTGCCCAGCCAGGTGTTTGCCATGGCTGGGTGTGGGAACTCAGCACATCCCTCTGGGTGTCCAGAGCTGCCAGGACCCCTGCCAGGGGGCTCAGAGACCCTGGCACACAGCCCAGAGCACCTGGGGGTTTGATTATGAGCCATGGAGCAAATTACCAGCTTTGTATAAAGACCTGAAAGCCACAGAAGGTTACGTTGTGTAATAATAAAATTATCACGGGGTGGAAATGTAGATTTTGGGGTTTTTAGAATAGGGGTTTGGGGACAAGATGGGGGACTTGGGCATGTCCACCCTTTCTTCTTCTTCTTCTCTACCTCCATCTTCTGCAGTGATGGTGGCCCTTTGGGATTGCTTTAGAGTAGAAGCTCACTGTCTAACACAGGTGATAGGTATTGGGAATGAAGTGTAAATATGATATACATAGTTTGAAGTATAAAGAGACAACACCACCCCGGGAGCAGTCAGAGTGCCTCTGTCTGTCCTGCTGAGCTGACCTCGGCTGGACAGGAGAAAAATTTTTATAGATAAGATACAATAAACAACACTGAGACCGAAAACTGAAGAGCTCCGACTCATTCTTCAAATGTGTGGGCTGAAACAGAGACTGTTCACGTGTCCAGGAACTGCAATAAACTGCAACCTCCCGAGAGCTGGGAAGAGAGGAAGAGCCTCCAGCTGTGCCCAGCTGTGCCAACCTGACCTGGCCCCATCCCTGGGCAGTTCTCACCTCCCATTTTCTATCTTGAGGCCCCTGGTGCTGCAGGAAAATCCAAGCTCACCTTTCCCCTCCTTTCCTCCTGGGAAAATGGCCTGGACTGTGATTTCCAGCAGGGATTGTTTGAGTGCTGCTGAGAACCAGTCCAACCACCTGCCCCATGCACTCTGGAATAAAGTCACTTCAGTAAGAAATACAAGAAGCTGCAGGCTGGGGGTTTGCCTAGCAATGAATTCCCTGATTTTCAGCTTGCCTGGCTTTAGAAGTGGCTCAGGATATTGTGGATAATTTTGTAAAGCTCTTCTAGCCACAAAGAGTGCAAAATTTTTAGCTGCAGTATGTGCCTCAGTGTTCCCTAGTCTTATTTTAGTGAAGAATTTTGTGTTGAGAAGCCCTGAAATGTTAAAGAGAAAAGGTTAGCTGGGTTTAGATTTTGTCCCTGCAGCTCTTTGTTTTATATGTCACATCTGTGGGATCTGTTTTTACTGTGCTTAGCTGGGGTAGGTCACAACTATTTATTATAATAGTTAAAAAAAAATTAATATGGCCATAGTGAGTGAGAAGAAACATCTGTGTTAGGATAGGTTGGATTTTCATCAGTGACTCAAAGAGGAATTGACAGAGGAGGTTGGGATTATCATCTCCACTCTGCAGACAGAGAAAGGGCTCCTGGAGAGGCTGTGAAATCAGGCTGGGAATTGTGTCCTCTCCCTGTGTGACCCTCAGCCAAGGGTCCCAGTGGAAGGATGAGCCCTGACCCCTCCTTGCCTGATTTCTGTGTCCTTTGCCAACTTAATTGTAGGAAAGACATCCTGTGCTGCTCTTGTGAGCCAGCAAAGGCCTCCTGAAGATAAAGGGAAGCCTCACATCTCTCCTGAGGAAGACACCAAGGTTGTCACCATGGAGTTGTGATGAAGGAGAGAAAGTTGGAAGATACAGACTCCAGCTGGCTCACAGAATGAGGTGGCTCCTTGGTCACCCTCTGAGAAGTTTGATTTTGTCTTGTAACCAGTGGGCAATATTTACATTCACTCAACATACACATTGAGTATGTTGGAGTGAATGTAAATATCTTGAAAAAGTACAAAAGCAACATGTTGCTGTAATAAATCTCTCTTGCACCCTTCTGATGGAGTCGTGGTACTTTGTGCTGTGTCGTGCTCTATAAAGACGCTTAATTTGCTAAAGAGCTGCGGAACAGAACTGCCTGGGATGGGGTGCAGCTCATCTAATTTAACTCTGCCCTCATCACTGAGGTGGCCTTTGTAGCCAAGAGGAGGAAAGCAGCAGCTCCTCGGGGTGGCAGGCAGAGAGGATTTGATAATCATGCCTGGAGCATCCTGTCCATCCAGAGCACTGCAGAGGAAAGAGCTGCTCTCAGGGCACGCAGACAAATCCTGTCCTGAGGAACAAATGCATAGGGATGAGCCCACATGACACCACTTTAATATTAAAATGAGTTTTGATTTGGTTTTTGTGCTCAGACACGTCTGAGCCAGCCCCAGGCAGGAACAGGAGTGCTCCTTGGCCTTCCTGGGAGCACATTTATCTGGGAATTGAGCTCGTGCTGGTCACTCTGCTTTGCTGCAGGAATACTTGCAGTTAATGCTGGCTTTTACTGGAAGAGGATCTGGCAAATCCCATCAAGTTTTGCTCCAAGAGTCAAATATTTCGAGTTTATCTGAGGTGAGATGATTTCTGGAAGAGCTAAGAATGAATGAAAGGCTCCCTGTGTGTCACCAAATCCGAAGATTTGTGATGAGTAAGTGGCTCTGCTGGGAGCTGGGAGCCAAAATAGAATCCCAGGCTGGTTTGGGATGAAAGGGACCTTAAAAATAATCTCATCCCACCCCCTTCCACTATCCCAGCCTGCTCCACCCTGGCCTTGGACACTTCCAGGGATGGGGCAGCCACACCACCCTCACAGGGAGGAATTTCTTCTGAATATCCAATCTAAATCTGCTCTCTTTTGACAAGAGGGAAAACAAAGAGAGTCCTTTCGGTGCTGGGTCTGACCTGAGTGGTTCCCAGTGTGCAGGAGGCTGTTCCTCCCCTGGGACAAACTGCTCCATGGATTTGGAGGTGGAAGAGAGGAGTCAAAAGAGAAGCAAATTGCAGGAGATGCTGTGAGCTTAATAAGGTGAAGGACGGTGAGGTGCAGAAGATATTTATGTTCTTGATATTTATTTATGGCTTTGGAGGTGGAAGAGAGGAGTCAAAATAGAACCAAATTACAGGAGATGCTGTGAGCTTAATGAGGTGAAGGACTGTGAGGTGCAAAAGATGTTTGTGTTCTTGATAACCCTGGGAAAATATGGAAAAAGCAGGGGGTAACTGAGTTATCCTGTCCAATGAGCTTGGTTGTGTTTCCCTTGCTGCTTTGCAGCCTGTCCTGCAGAGCTCCACACAGCATCAGGGTCCAACCTGGATGAATTCTGGGGGCCGATTTGGATGATTATTGAGAGGCTCTGCCTGCAGACCCTTCCCAGGGCAGTGTGAGGGTGCTGGGGGGGCACAGGGCAGGGATGGAGCTGCAGATGTTTGGGGGTCTGGGAGCAGCAGGGTCCCAGCAGCCGTGCCAGGGTTAATCAGCCCCGCTGCCTCCCAGCAGTAATTGCTGTTTGCACAGCACTCTGCAAATATGAAAGCAGTGCTGAAATGCAAATGAGAAATGGGCTGGCTCCCAGGCTGCCTCTGGAGCCTGCCCTCTCTGCTAATGAGGCAGGCAGGCGTTTGGGATGAGTGGAAAATACGGGGTTGGATCAAACGTGCCACAGCAGGGTCTGTCTGGATTCCTTCCAAGGCAGCTGAGCTCAGAAAACTCTGAGGGGAGGAATGTGCAGCACTCTGGGATCCTGATTCCACTGAGTGCCCTAAAAGCCATGCAAACAGTGGTTAATTCATGTGGGATCTTGTGCCACGAGGGTTGCAGTGTTTGAGTTTTCACCCTTGGTGCCAACATCCATTTAATTCTAGGGGACGTGCACAGTTCAGTCACTGACCCAGGGATTTACTGGACATGAACCATGCACTTCTCAGCAATAATAAAGCTCCTTGGGATTGTTTGAAACTGCACAGAGAGTGCAGTGGGATGACTAAAAAAGATCCAATATATGTGGTATTATGATTATTATTATTCCTCTCTCCTGTGAAAACTGTAATCACAGCCAATTAAAATTTGCTTAATTCCTGTGAACTCTTGTGCCACGAGGGTTGCAGTATTTGGGTTTTCACCCTTGGTACCAACATCCATTTAATTCTAGGGGACGTGCACAGCTCAGTCACTGACCCGGGGATTTACTGGACATGAACCATGCACTTCTCAGCAATAATAAACTCCTCCTTCAGCTCCTTGGGATTGTTTGAAACTGCACAGAGAGTGCAGTGGGATTACTAAAAAAGATTCAAAATGTGTGTTGGTTTTTTATTATTATTATTATTCCTCTCTCCTCTGTAAACTGTAATCATAGCAAATTAAAATTTGCTTAATTCCTGTGAGCTCTTGTGCCACGAGGGTTGCAGTATTTGGGTTTTCACCCTTGGTACCAACATCCATTTAATTCTAGGGGACATGCACAGCTCAGTCACTGACCCAGGGATTTACTGGACATGAACCATGCACTTCTCAGCAATAATAAACTCCTCCTTCAGCTCCTTGGGATTGTTTGAAACTGCACAGAGAGTGCAGTGGGATGACTAAAAAAGATCCAAAAATTTTATATTATTATTATTTTTCCTTTCTCCTATGAAAACTGTAATCACAGCAAATTAAAATACATGAGGTAGTGTTCTCCTCCTTGGAAAGGAAGTCAGATGCTTTGATATTTCATATGCACAGAATAATACTTTCAATTTAGCTGTTGCAGAACCCAGAAAAATTTACCCTGCTTGGCATTGGCTTCCCAACATGTAGGAGTTTAGGCTGCTGCATCATTTGGAAGGAGATTACTCTTTAACATAATGTATTTTAAGATTAATAATTTCAGAAGTTTCTGGGCATCCATTCAAGAGAACAGCTCCTTGGAACAATGTCTGGTTTTGTTAGGTTATTGCACAAAATCAGCATTGCATTCAGATATTGCTGTCTCGCTGTATCACCCTGAAGGATTTTATTCAGCTACTGAAGTGATGCTACAAAATGAGCATAATTTTACCATGTGAAACCAACCAGCAGAAAGGAAGAATTATATGCAATGCTAGCAGGAAACAAGGGCTGGAACATGGTGGTAAAAGAGTTTTGCAAAGTTCGGAAAAGGAAAATTGCATCATAAAGAAAATCGGGCTTAATAAATTACCAGTCCTGTGGGAATTGTCTTGTACTCTGAGAAGTAATTCTGGGTATTTCTTCTCATCAGGGTGATGAATGGGCTGGTTCTGCCTAAGGGAGCGTGTTTAAGCACAAGGTAAGCACTAAAAATGAAAGCTCTGTGTTTCTGCAGCTGCCCTGTGTGAAATTGGCTTCTCTGAGGAAGAAGCAGAAATTCGGGTGGTTCCAAAGGAAGCTGGGCCAGTGAAATAGAGCAGTTTCATTTTGTTCCATCAGAGAGTGAGATTATCCCTGGAGAAGCCCCTGCCTTGTGCCAAACCATCTCAGCTACCTCAGGCACTTGATTGTGGGTTCAAATTAGGAGCCAGGAGCTTCCCAGCTCTCCAGAACCTCTCAGCAGCATTCTTTGGGTCCACAAACCCCCGCCAGAAGGAGCTGCACATCAGTTCCTGGACACCCTTTTTTTTTTTTTTTTTGATTGCTGAGTCCCTTTCCTGCAGGACCAGGTGGCTCTTGAAGGTCTGTCAGGTCCAGGGCTGTGGATCAGCAGGTGATTTACACCTGCCTGCCTTCCTCTGGGGGTGACTCACAGGCTGGAGAGTTTCGGCCCAGTTTCTATTTTAAGTTGCTACACCTTGTTGGTTCCTCCTGAGAGGGGCTGGATCTCGTAGCTGATATCACTGACATCTCCAGTGATAATCTGTGGCTGTCAGCAGGGTAAAAATCCCCAGCTTGGGCTGCAGCAAAAGGATAAAGGCTGAGCAGGGCCCAGTTCCTGGGGGACAATGACTCCATTTCCCCAATTCCCATCTTTTATTTTTGGGATGTTCTCATGCTGCACTCCTGATTTAATGTCTCTTTTCAATTTTAAACAGTTAAAATGTTTCAATTTTAATTTCATTTTTATGACTTTTCAGCTGGAAGAGAAATCGCATGCAGGTGCTGTGACCCTACAAATGCTGCTGTGGGTTCAGAGATACATTTGCAGCCACAGCAAGCCCGAATATGGATTTAATTTTGTGCATTTTCCCTGGATTTTTGCTCTGGCAAAAGCCTGGCTGTGGCACTGGGTGTGCTGTGCAGGAGAGGGAGCTTTCACTTTTGGATGTCACATCCCTGGTTGTGATGGATTCCTTTGGTTTTGTGAATGTGTGGGGTTTGTTGCATTACAGAGCTTGTTTGGGGAGATAATCCACTTATCAGGCCAAGAACACCCTCTCTCCCTAGCAGACAACAAATTAGTTCTTCCCTTTCTGAGGGAGACAAAAAGGGTTATCCTCACCCAGAGGAACAGGGCCATGGCATGGGGCTGGCAGGATCAGAAACAAAAGGGGAGGAAGGAAAAAGAAAAACGCGTTTGTTGAAGAATGGCTGCAAAATCTGAGTGATTTACTGCAGCAACTCATTCATCAGGGGAATTTGGCCTTGCCTCACTCTAATCTAAATTGAATCTAATTTAGATTCCAAGCAAGGGATGGGAATCCTTTCCTGAACCAAAACAAGCCTTGCCACCTCCTACCTATTCATTACTCATTCCTTAATTTGTTTGGGTTTGTTATGTAGGACACTCAGGAAGAATAGCTTAAAGCTGTGAGTGCTGGCTGGATCTGGTGCTATAATCTCTGCTTTGCTGCACATGGGGTTGGTTTTTGACTCGGTTTTGATGCAGGGTTGGTTCCATGCCTCTGCCTGCGGCCCCCAGGAAGTGGGGTGTGAAAATCTTCCTTTTTTTCCTGAGTGCTGAATTGCCTGGGGGAGAACACTGCAGCCTGGGGCTCAAACCATTTCTGGTTTTTCATTAAAAACCAGCTCTGCTCGTGCAGAACCATCCAGCAGAGCCATCAGGCAGAGCCTTCCTGGAAGGAGGGACTGGAGGATGGTTCCCTCCTCCTTTGGGGTGTCCTGCCTTCTGACCTACTTTCAGCTCTTGCTTTGTAAGTCAATAAACACAAAACTTGGCCTCCCAGTCTGTGCATGTCTGGGAATGGCATCATCTCTTCCCCAGTGCCAGGGCTGCCAGCGCCTGCACTGGGGCTCAGGGCAGGGAACAATCCTCACTCTGAGCCTGTTTCCCAGCAAGAGATGAGATTTGGGCATTTTTGGGCATTTTTGGGCATTGATTCCCGCAGCATCTGCAACCTGGTGCAGGTCAGGGCATGGCACAGGTCACAGTGCTGCCTCCTCATTTTTGAATTCCGTGCCTGATTCTTTGCTTCTCTGTGTCTTCCCTCCCTCCTTCCTGGAAATTCATCTCTGGTCTGAGGCGTTTGGCCCCCTGGGAATGCTCTGCTGCCTGCAGGGATCCCAGTGATCCTGTGGGGATGTGCTCCATGGTCTGGTCACCGTCTCAGTGCCATAAATCCTGTCACACCCACAGACATCATTCCCATTAGACTAATTTGTCTCCTACTGACTCTCAGCAGAACCTTGGGCTGTGCAGGCTGTTAAACCCCAAGGATAAAGGTGTGGATTGCAAATTCAAGACTTGGGAAGAACCCTGCCTGCAAGCAGTGAGGGAGAAACGGGAGTGGGAAAAATGAGCAGCTCGACGAGGGTGTGAGGGTGGCTTGGATTTGGGGATATATGGAGAATTTGCTGGGAAAAAAAGCAAATTATCAATTTCCCTGCAGAAACTGAGAGAAAATGTTGAACACCCCCACTGGAGCAGGTTCTGTGTGTGCAGCCCTGGCTGGCAGCAGGGTTTGTGCCATCTCTGCCCTGCTGCTCCTCTCTGTGCCCTCTGCCAGAGCTGTTTGCCAGCTGCCTGCTCGCAGACAGCATTCCCAGGCAGCTGGTGATGGGCAGGACTGTGGGAATGCTGCTTCCTCCCCACTTCCTACAGCTCCCAGACAAGAACCTCCAGCACGTGTGAGCAGCTCCAGGCAGAGGCTGGGGAGCTCTGTTGGCCTTGCAGGAGGAAATTCCAGTGGAAGCCAAGGCTGGCTTGACCTCGTTAGAGGCAACCAAACACTTCCTTTCCCAAAAAGCTTTTCTTGTGTTGCCAAAGTGAGTGTTGGGCTCTGCTGTTCCAGCCTCCAGGCACTTCTCCTGAGCAGGAATTCTCTCTTCTCCCACAGCCTGCTTTAGTCACGTCTCTCCCTCCTGTTTTTCCCTTTTTCTCCCTCCCAGCAGCTGCTCAGCTCTTGGATGCAGTTTGGCACATCCGATCTGTGGTTTGGAGCTGAAAGGAATTTACATTTTGGTGTTCAGGGAGATTTTTCAGGCATGCAGAGCCACCCCATGAAATATGAGTTGATGGAATCAAAACTGAATTATGTTTTTAATAATTACATTGAAGGGATCAGCATAATATATATTTTTTTTTAAGAAAGTGGTATTAAATTAGCTCTAAAACAGCTGGAGATAAGGAATTGTGAACTAGCAATGTTATCCTGCATTTCCATGGTTCAGTCTGAGATCTGCTGGGCCAGGCAGGGCTGGGGTTTGGGTTGGACCCTTCCAAGTGAGCTGAGCTCTGGTTTTATTGCTGGGACAGAGTTTCCATGGGATCAGGAAATGCTGCCCCTGCCAGAGTGAGCAGATCCCTTTGGTGGCAGTGTCAATACTTGGAGCAAAACCAGGACAGGACAAGGAGGCAGCTCCTGAGGCAGCATTTTGGCTTTGAGACTAAAATAACTCACAGGAGGATCTATATTCTGCTGGAAATGCTCCTGGCTGCTGGAGATCTTCCTGAAAAACCTCAGCCTGTGTTTGGAATCATGCCACGGATTCCCAGATTTACTGAAAAACCTCAACCTGTCATTGGAATCATGCCATGGATTCCCAGATTTCCCTGAAAATCCTCAGCCTGTGTTTGGAATCATGCCATGGATTCCCAGGTTTGGGGTCATTCTTGCTCCATTCCATGCTGAGTCTGGGTCATGGGAGGTCTTTCAAGCTGCCCGATGAGCACTTTTTGCTGGAAAACATTAAATTAGCAGGTCATGGAGTCAGCTTATAGAGAATCGTGGCTATTTACATATTTAATAACTTGCACATCATGAAATGCAGGTGATTTGATGCCTCAAGAAGGAAAAACGCTTGGGAAGAGGGCAAAAAACAAAATGAAACATGCTGCCAAGAGGAAAGCTGATTTTAGTGCTGGAACCCATCAAGACACATGCATAAGGACTTCAGCTTTAGAAACCCACCCTGTTCCTTCTCATCCCATCCCCTTCAATTCCTTCTGCCAAGGTCCCATTTCTGCAAGTCCTTGCAAAAAAAGTGAACAGGGAGGATGCAATGAAGGCTGCTGCTTTTGCTTACAGAGAGGGGCCAAGGCAACACCAGAGGGGTTAGTTTAGATATTAAAAAAGATTTCTTCACCAAAAGGGATGTCAAGCCCTGGCACAGTGGAGTCACCATCCCCATAAGGACTTAAAAGATGCAGAGATGTAGCATTTAGGGGCATGGGTTAGTGATGGGCTTAGCAGTGGATCAAGGACTCTCTGAAGTTAAAAACACAGAAGTTTTCAGTACTCTAAAGCACTGAAGTGCTCTGTGCTGGCTCCTGTCTGTCCCAGGAGGGTGTCACCAGGTGGGGAAGAGCCCATAAAGCTCTGCCTAGAAAGGGAAATGAGGTGAGGAGGTTTTGCTGAGCAAGAGGAAGGAGGGAAGGAGAAAGACTGACGTTGCTAAAGCAGCCCTGGCGTGCTCATGGGGCAGCAATGAAGGAATGGGGGTCACTGTGGGGGTGGAGGTGCCATAAACCGGTCATTACAGCAGGAAACGGGAAGTGCAGGGCCCTCACCCCTGGGTTTAATGGGTGGCCTTGAGCAAATCACCTCACCTGGACTTACCCCTCCTGGGAGGGAGGGTTTGACACTCTGTGGGTTCAGGAGATCAAGGATTTTATTGTTTTATGGGTGGATGTGCACCCAGTGCCCACAGAAGCCAGACGGAGGTGCAGCATTGACCCTCCTTGTCTGTATTGTCTCTGTAGCTCAAATTCAATATTTATAGACCCCAGAGTAGCTGGGAAAGGAAAATCATCCTTAATACTCTTAATACATAATACTCTTTATTCCAGCTGAGGAGCTCTCTGGCGTTTTAGAGGAAGCACATTCCTCTGTAAACTGAGATGAGCTTCCAGCTTTTCTGGAGGATGTGTGAAGTTTTATTGCTGCTGCCTCAGAAATGGCTCCATCCTTGTGCCTTCAGAGCGTGCACTAATGTGCTTTATTGCCTGAGCTCTCAGAGAAACAGAAATATTTATTTGTGAGCTGCTGCCCTGAGGTGCTGGGAAAGGGTGGTGATGCCTGTGGCGCGGAACAAAAAGGCTTTTTTTAGAGCACCTCGTTTCTTGGAAAGTGATGTGTCCATTCCTTGTCTGATTTGCATCAGGATGGGAGGGAGGAGGAAGAGGAAGGACTTTTGTCCAGGGGCGGGTGTTGACGGTTGTCACAAGGTTTTCGGGGTGAAGGAAGAGACGAGATGGGCTTCATGATCAGAAGGCTTGATTTATTAAGTTATGATATATACATCTATTATAACTATACTAAAAAGAAAAAGAAAGGAGAGTTTCCAGAAGCTGCTAGCTACTTAAAAATAGAAAGTAAAGAATGAATAACAAACCAGCTCTCTCAGACTGTGTCTGAGAGATCTCAGTTCTGGATTGGTCACCAACTCTAAACATCTAAACTGGGCCAATCCAGGCAGACTTGTTACATTCTACAGCAGCAGATAACCTATTGTTTATGTCTGGTTGCTGAACTTCTCAGCTTCAGCAAGAAAATCCTAAGAGAGGATTTTTCATAAAAGAAATGTCTGTGACAGGCAGGGAGGTGTCCTCTGTGGTGGAGCAGCTGGAGAGGGTTCCATGCAGGAGAAGAGAGCCTGATCCTTGCCAGACAAACAGATCTCACTCAGAGCAGCTGGCTGAGCGCTCCTCTTTGGGCTCTCTTTATGGTTCATTGCTTGGCTCTTTTTGGAATGAAATTCCTGGCATAAAACTGATGTCTTTTATAGAAAAATATATTTTTTTTTCTCTCCTTTCCAAAGGCTTTGCTCAAACACATTTGTGGCAAAAAGTGACACCCCCCCCCCATGGTTTTCTCACCACCCCTGAGGGTTCTGAGCTCTGCCTCCTGCGCAGAAAAGCTTGATAACATAAAATATTCTATTTTATGGGGTTTTCCAATGACAACTGTTCTTCCAGACACATTTGTAATTGAGGATTGTTAGCACTGAGTGAAGAAAGGTGAATTAGGTGCTGTGATCATCCTGAGTGCAGCAATGGCCAGAATTCAATAATTCCTGTCCTGCTGTGGGGAAGAGTTTTACAGCAACTTCCATGAGCCAGAGAGGAGTTTGATAAGAGGATCCACGTTTACCCCTGAAAGAATTTCCTACCAAGGTCCTTGACACAGAAACCAAGAAAGAAAGAAGGAGAAATAAGAGAAACCTGAAGTTAAAAACACTGTTTATTCCATAAGCACTTTGTCTCTTGTGACCAATGAGTAAAGTGTAAACGGAAGAGTTTTGTAGGAATGTATAAAAAGCATCCATGCTGTAATAAAAACAGGTTTGAAACCTTCTGAACGTGGAGTGTTGCTTTGTGTTGTCCCCATCTCAACTGTGACACTGCTGGGCTGTGTGTGTAGTGCCATTGGAATGGGAATGGCTGTGCTTAGTGGGTCACAGCAGTCACCTTTCACCTCCTTCTCCCTGGGTTTTTGTGGCCCAGGATGCTCCCAGGTTACCCACTTTGATATAAAAGCTATCCACTTTGATATAAAAGCTATCCACTTTGATATAAAAGCTGTCCACTTTGATATAAAAGCTTTTATCAGTGTGAACAGATTTCATTGTGCTCTGACACCATCACTGTGGCTCCCTGTCCCAGCTCAGCTGTTATCACTGGCTGATTGTAACTGCTCAAGGATCCACTGGCGCTGAAAAACAGAAATAAGGAAATAATTTGAATAAAACAAATAAGGAAGAAAAAGAGATTAGAGCCCAAATGGTTTCCATTTTGATAATTCACAGAATCAATGAATCACTAGGTTAGAAGAGAACTTTAAGATTCAAATGTATGCATTAGAATAAAGAAAATGTTAGGAAAGAAGCAGATAAAATTTTGCTGTTCTCTCAGGACAGCAAAAACAAAACCTTTTTTTTCCCTCATTAGTAGGAATTTTTGCTCATAATAAAATCCTTCTGGGAGCGTGGTGCTGATATTCTGCATTTCTCTGTGTGTGAGGGTGATCAGGACTGACCCTCCCAGTGTCCCTTTGTCCTGGAGCGCCTCCAGCACCAACAGAAAACTCTGTTTTTCCAAAGTCCCACCCAAAAAGGCACTTCTGGTGTTGTTAATTTTGGGGCAGGGCAGGCAATCACGGCACCATTAGGGCCTGGAATATTCCTGGATCCCTTGATTGATCCCCCACACATCGCTGGCAGCTGGCACCAATTCTTAGTCCTGGCCTAAAGAGCAGCTGGAGCTGCTGTCCTGGTTCCAGCTGCCCTTGAAGCAGCAGCCTCTGTTGAAAGAGCTGAAATGAGAGATGTAGGACTCCAGGGGCTATTCAAAATGCAGTTTATTGTACCCAAAATGCAGTTTATTGTATCCAAGGTGTTACAGCAGTCCAGGGTGGTGGGTGACAGAGCTGTGCCTACAGCTGTCAGCTCCAGCTGCAGGCAGGCCTGGAGACCCTTTGGTTTTGGTCACAATGCATTATAGACTTTTCTCTTGGTTACAATGCATTGTATACTTTTCTTTGCTGAGCATCTTCATACAGTAGAACCAATCTATACCTTAACTTTTATCTCTAGCCTATCATAACTTCTATAATTACCATATTCATGTTACTGTTCTCCAATCACTAAAAGTCAGTACATTACAGTTCAAGCTAGAAGTTGGTTTTCGGTTTTCTTGCAGTGGAAAATTCTGAGACCTTTTTTCTACTTGCAACTTTGCTGCCTTGTTTGCCTGTGCTTTCTGCTTGGTAAAAACATCTTCTTGTTTGGGGTGGGTTTATCCTTTGCTCTAAGCCATAAAAACCCCTTCTAACTAACACATCCTTTGCCTCCTTGGTTAGCCAGTGAGACTGGCTCAGCAATTCTTTTCTTCTATATCAAAACTTGCTTCCATCTCTATTCCTTCATCAGACTCTACATTTAAAACTCTTTCTGCCAAGCACACATATCTGTGAGACTTTCTTGTCAAACTTTCATCCTTCCCCACACCCGGTGACCTGCAGGGAATTCCCTGGCTCCTGTGAGCTGCCTCTGCTCTGGGGATGCTCTGCTGGAGAAATTGAGTTATTCCCGAGAAAACCGTTCCTGCAGGAGGCAGAGGAGGAGCCAGGAGCAAGGCAAGCACGTGGAGCGGGGCAGGGCTGGTATTGGATGCCAGGGTTCAGCTGGAGAGGAATTTCTGCATCCCTCCTGCTTTTATTGTGCCGTGGAAATGTAATCCTGGAGGTTGCTCAGAGATGATGATGATGGTGCATCACTCAAGTCCTTTATGGCCAGATGCTTTTAGGATGTGTCAGAGCTGCTCTGTCGCAGACATTTCTTGGCTTTGCTAAACCAAGAACTCAAATCTTCGGCCTGAAAGCGGAAAATTTGCATTTGCTTGCCACACATTGATTACTGCAGCTGTTTAGTTGCCGTGTGACACTTTAGTGTCGATTTGCACCCCCAATTTTGTTTTTTTTTTAAATTGATGTATTTCTGTAGCATTTCACAGCAGCTGGGGGAAAAGGTGTGATGCAGACACCTCAGCTGCTTGTAGATAAACTAAAGAGAGTTTTCCTGGAGCGGTGATTTCCAGCTGAGGATCTCACTCACTAAATCCTGGGATTTAGAAAGGCTGCGGTGCGCATTTAGCCGGGGGTTTATAAAGTTTTTGTGGTGCTGGGACTCTCTGGGGTGAATAATGAGTGCAGTGCCCGCGGGAGGAGGCAGGGACAGCCCGGGCTGTGTCCGGCCCCGGGGGCACAGCGCTATCTGCCGGGAATGCGGGAGCGCTGCTCTCCAGCATCACACACCGCCGGGTCAGGGCCCTTTCTGACCCAGACATGGGGCATTGAGAGATTCTTAAATAAAGATTTAAAAATTTTCATTCGATTTTCAGTGTCATGGGAAAGGTGAGACAATACAGATGTTATAATTCACTCCATCGCAATCAGAAACCAACTATTTTCTAATTATAATATACAATAATATATGATGCTCTCCAGCATCAAACACTGCCGGATCAGGTCCTTTTCTGACCCAGATATGGGGCATTGAGAGGCTCTTAAATAAAAATTTAAAAATTTTTATTCCATTTTCAGTCTTAGGAGAAAGGTGAGGCAATACAGATGTTATAATTCACCCCATCGCAATCAGAAAGCAACTATTTCCAATATTTCCAAACCAACTAGTTATAACATTCAGTATTTTATTTTAATTACACCATAAGTGTTTCCTGGCCTGTCAGCTTTTGCTACACCATTCTGTGAATGCCCTAAAGCCAATCTTCTAAATTTACCCCTCGTGAGTCTTAGTACAATACATCTTCTATTCTACAGTACATCTTCTATTCCATTCCCTTCCATTCCCTTCCATTCTATTCTATTCCATTCCATTCTATTCTATTCCATTCTATTCTATTCCATTCCCTTCCATTCCCTTCCCTTCCATTCCATTCCGTTCTATTCTATTCCATTCTATTCTATTCCATTCTATTCTATTCTATCCCATTCCATTCTATTCTATTCCATTCTATTCTATTCCGTTCCATTCCATTCCATTCCATTCCATTCCATTCTATTCTATTCCATTCCCTTCCATTCCCTTCCATTCCATTCCATTCCATTCCATTCCATTCCATTCCATTCCATTCCATTCCATTCCATTCCATTCCATCCTACTACAGTACATCTTTCATAGTTCTATTTCTCTAAAGTATCCAGTCTTATTTGCAAAGCCACCCTTTGAAACATTTTTTCTAGCTCCTTTCCTCTCACAACAATATTGCGGAAACCACTAAAATAAACAAGCTGTGGCAGAACACCCAGCCAGGAGGAGGTGCCTGCTTGGACACCAAAGTGCCAGCAAGGAATTCTCTTTGGAAAATTGGTGTTTTGGGGAAAGAAAATGAGATTTTACTGATTCAAAGCTCTGGGTAGCTTCTGCTATTTTACACAGCAGCTTTGAGTATGACCAGGGAGATGTTCTTCACTGACAAAAAACAAAAGACCTTTCAAAAGACCTTTAAGCTGGAAAACTGTTTCCTCCTTCCTCTTTCTCTTCTGTGGTGTCTTATTTATTACAAATGTGTTTGCCATTTTAGGTGAAAGAGGCTGACTGTGTGCTATGAGAAGGACAAAGCTGGGAACCCCCAGATGGAGGGTGCAAAACACAGCCAAAATCCCCAAAGGTTTCTGTCTCACAATGGGGAACTTGATTGTGCAAAGCAATAAGGGGGATTCGACCAAAAATCTCCACTGCAAAGTCTCCTGGTCTTTTAAGGGATGTGGGGATGATTTATGTCCATGTTTCCTGACAGCTGAGAGCAGATTCAGCTTTATTTCCTTTATTCATGTTTAAGGAAAAGCAGCAGCCAAGGTAAGACAGCAACATTTGCTGAACAAGCTTTCCTCCACAAAAACACAGTCCTCACCCAGAGCTGAAATAATTGATGCACTTGTGTGTTTTACAAGCAGTGAGAATCCCCAAATTAAATGAGCAGATGTCAATGAGTATGGGTGGCAACCTGACACACTAATGGGTTCCATCCAGGGCCGAGGAGAGGCCTAAAAGCAAATCTGAAAGTGCCACCTCATTAGGCTGGGATGGCTAAAGCAGCACACACAAAGGCTTCCCTCTGTGCCTGATTTTCTTGGCATCCACTCCCAGAAATCAATGCCCAAAAGCACCTGGAGCCACACCAGGACTTAGAATTTCCAGGATGTATACAGTCACACCCCTGTAAATATAGCCGGTTAAAGGTCTGGGAGGTAAAAAAAAAATAAATAAATTGTTGATTGAATTGCTGACCACAACGTGCCAGCAAGGTGCAGGAATGTGCTCTGTGCACACAGAGAGGGGAATTTTCAGCCTCCAGAGCGTGGCTGCTGCTCCAAGGAATCCCTGACCCTGCCAGGCTCCTGTGCATGCGCAGCTCTGCCTGGGTGAGGCTGCTCCTCGTTTCAGAAAGCATTTCCCTGGCTCTGGAAGGCTGGGAATGCTCTGGGAATGCTCTCAGGCTGCTGGCAGGGGCAGCCACTTCTGGCTCACAGAGCTTGCTGAAATCCTGCCCCTCTGGCTCTGAGTCCTGATGGCAAAGCAGCCCCCAGAGCCAAGGATAAATAGAGGAGGCTGAGGAGAGGAGGATGGCAAAGGAGCTGAGACTTGTGGGCCCTGGGGGAAGAAGGGAGAGCACTAAATCAAGGACAAGCTCGATCTGTGTCTGACAGAGAGAGGTCCTGCAGGGTGTGTGTGACAGAAATCACAGATTTGCTCAGGATGGAGCAGAGCTTTGGGGAATCGTGGGGCTATTCACACACTGTTACACTCCATGGGGAGGTAGATTGGCAAAAAAAAACCCCAAAAAACCAGTACAATGCTGCTTTTTTTCCTGCCTCTGTTGAGGTTGGGTTCGGAGTGCTGGAGATGGTATTTCATGTCCAGACTCAGATGTTTATTATTTCTTATCTATTTCACAGTCTTACAAGTCCTGAGTTCTACAACATTCTCCCAACAAGCTACAAATTGGCTCGCTATCTTTCTCTACAAGGCTTTTTAAGGCCAAACTATCCAATTAAGAAATGGCACCTAAATTATTTTCCCTTCTCACCCAAAGCTCTCAGTATCCAGGGTTCCAACAGAACAACACAAACGCAGGTGTGATTTCTGTGTGGAGAGAGCAGGTTGGGCAGCTGAGGCACTCTGGACCTGCAAATAAAGGAATTAATGAGGATCTACCCCTGGAATATTGCCTGGGAAGGGGCTGGGTGCACCTGGAAACTGCAGATCACATCCTCAGCATCAGCTGGGAATGAAGGCACAGAGGTGTGTGAAGAGCAAAGCTGGAGTTGCCTCCAGTTTAGAACATTCAGATGATCCAGGGGCTGGCAGGTACACCGGGAGCTCATTTTAAACCTCGAGCGTGAAAAGAGAAAACTGAATGAGCCTTTCTAACCCCCCAGGCACCCTGAGAAAGCAACAGAGAGAGAGAGAGCAGCCCTCCCTTGCCTGGGATTCGTGCAGCACGGATGTTGGAGTGCGTGGGAAGGGTGCCTACATCCATTACATCCAACCTCTCTAAATTGGCATTCATTATCCTGCAGGGCTCCTCTGCACAGCCCTGCTCCTTCCATCGTGGCTGGAGCAGGCTGAGGAGCACAGAGGGGCTCCTTTTCCCCCATTCTGAGCCTCGGCGGTGGCAGGGAGCACAGAGGGGCTCCTTTTGCCCCATTCTGAGCCTCGGGGGTGGCAGGGAGCACAGAGGGGCTCCTTTTCCCCCGTTCTGAGCCTCGGCGGTGGCAGGGCTGGCTGTGGGAGCCCCGCAGGGCTCCGGGAGCAGCTGATGCCGTGCTGGCTCTGCTGTGTCCCCCAGGCTGATGTGCTGGGGATGGCAGAGGAGCCCAGACACGCAGGGCTCCGTTCCCACTGCCCTGTCCCAGCCTCAGGGACCATGACAGTGAGGGATTAGTGGGGGCAGGGTGCTGAAATTATTTTTATCTCCTCGTCTTGTTGTGCCTGTGCACAAGTGCCAGCCTTTTCAGCCTTTTTTTTTTCTCTTTTTTATTTTTTTCCCTCCTGCGAGGCATTAACTGGGTGGGTTGCCATAGCAACCCCTGTACGATAAGTTGGGCTGCTTCTTGCGGAGATTTCTCCCTCAACACTCGAGATTTCTCTCTGTCTGGGCGTTGCATCCCCTTCCCCATGTCCCCTGGAGCGGCAGTGCCCTCTGGGGTGCCCCAAACGCCACCCCTGCCCCCCAGGGCTGGGGCAGGGCAGGAAGGAGCAGTTTGTGCATCATCCTGGCGTGGGAAGGGGTTGGGAGGAGCTCTGCTCTCCATCCCTTGTGCAGGGCTCAAAATTGAAACAGCTTTGAGTGTGACATCCTGATTATTTGCAAGTTTTCCTGAAGAGGGCAGGGAGGTGTTTGCTGCTTGTCCTAAGCAGGCACAGGGTGGCACTGGAGTGGTTCCCAGCTAAGCCCAGATTGTAGGAAGAGTGAAATTATGTTATCCTTTCATTCAGAGAGAACCCAGAGAGGTTTGCTTTGAGCACAAAACCAATACAGCTTGTGGAAGGTTAAGAATCTGGGTGGATTTATTGCAAATCACCTTGGATCTTGTCTGTGGTAGGCTCGAGGTGAAGAATAAACTTCTCCAGAGCTGGGGAAGAGGGTGTGACCTCCCTGACATGTGACTTTTCATCTCAAAATCCACCCAAATCCACGGCCAGTTTCACCAGAGGTTTCCTTCACCTCAGGGCCCCATTTCCCTCCTTTAAATAGCAGCTACAGCGCTGGTCTGGAATGGAGTCACTGAGGTTGGTACATGAGTGATTCTGAGGGAAAACTCATTACTTTTTCAGGATGTTTGTTTGCCAATATCATTTGAATAGTTTGGCAGGCAGGCTCTGGGGTGCCTGGGGTTAGAGGAGAAAGGTTTCTGCTTCTACCTGAGGAGCAGCAGGAGTTGAGCGTCAGTCAGTGACTCTGACTGAGTCAGTGTGGTCGAGCTGCTGCTTCCTCTCAATCCTCTTGGCCCCTGAGTCTCGTCCCTGGCAGGATTGTCTGTAATAGATGTAATTAGAGCGGCAGCAGCACAAACAGTGCAGCCCTGCTGATCCCTGCTCTGCGTTCTGCCAGGGCACCTGCCTGCCTGGGAATAGCTCTCATTTCCATGGAGCTCTGTGGAACAGGTGGCTGTCAGAGGACAGAGCCAGGGATGTTTTCCAGCAGCTCCTGGGGCTATAAAAAAACCCACCCTCGGCACTCATCTGCTGTGCATGGGATGGATTGTTCCAGAAGGGGTAGGAGCAAATCCTTCTGGCTTAACCTGCCCTTTCCTTTGTGCTGTTGTGATGACAACAAGGGGAAATGGGACAAAAGAAATGGTTCAATGTCCTTCATGCAGCTCTGGGTATCACATTTGCTGTGATACCTTAAAATCAGATTTTAAGGTTTCTCTGTCCATGATGGATGACTTCTAAGGGGGGGATGGAACACTGGCATCAGCACCCTGCAAGTTGTTGGTCTCCCTGGCCACACCTGGCTCCTGCAGGTACATTAAATAGATTTATTTTCTTCTGGTGGGCTGCTGGAAGAGAGCACAGGAGCCCAAAGAAGCCTGTGAGCATAGGGGACAGTGAGGACAACCTGACAGCCAGCGTGTGGCTTTGGCCAGCCCCTGCTGGGATACTTCAGGCTGCAAAGATTTAGGGAATCCCAGCCAGGTGTGGGCTGGAGCAGGGCACAGCAACCTGTGCAGCCAGCAGAGCGAGGCAGCAGGAGGCAGCAGGAGGGCGTCCCTGGCTGGGAATTGCTCAGAGCAGCCACTGGAGCCTGGGCAGGGTGACGTGCAGGCAGCTGCTCTGTGTGGCCGCTGGCAGATGATGAATGCAGCCTGCTGACACAAACACAATTAGGTGATGTCTAGGAAAAGCCTTGGCTTTGTTCTGTGTGCCTGCTTCACTCCGGCAGTGCAGGGACCTGGTCTCACGCGTGTGCCCCTGTGCCCACCCCTGGGGAGGGCACAGAGCTGTGGCAGCGGCACCACCAGTGGGGTGTGCCCAGCTGGGAGCCCCAGCACAGCTGGAGCTGATTTTTCTGCTGCCTGCAAACATCTCTGGCTGGGTCTGACCACCTGCACGCTGAGTTTTGGCACTGCCAGTCACTCCTGGGCCATCCTCTGGTGGGGCTGCTCAGGTTTAACTCAAGAGATTGTGCTGTGTGTGGAGCTGCAGGTGCTTTAAAAGGAGCACATGTAACAAAAGCTTCATTTCTCCCTCTCTGTCCACTGTGACCTTCAAAGCTGGAGCAGCCCTCCAGGGCATGGTGGCCCCTGTCCAAGGAGAGAAAGCCCAGCCTGCTGCTGGCATTAAATTCCCTGGAATCAGGCAGGAACATGAGGCAAGAGGATTTCCCAGTATTTCCAACTGTGACCTTCAGAGCCGTGCAAATGTTAGTATTAAACTTATTAGCAGCAGAGGCCTTTCTGTGACCCCGCAGGGATAACTCCCCCCATTCCCCCCCATCTCCTGGCTTTTTTTGGAGGCAGGACAGTGATGCTGATCTGTAGAGACAGGACAAGGAGCGAGGGGTACAAATGGAAAGAGGGAAAATTCAGATTTTGGGAAGACATGCTTTGCTGTGAGGGAGGTGACAGGGCATCCAGGGAGGTGGTGGCTGCCCTGGACGTGCTCGAAGGTTGGATGTGGCTTGGTGGGAGTTGTCCCCACACATGGCAGGGGGTGGGACTGAGCTTTAAGCTCCATTCCAACGCCTTAACACTCCGTGCTTATGTGACATCCTCTGTGCGGTGTCTCCAGCCGAGCTGGGCGCTGCCCGCGGGACCACCGGAGCCCGGGGCTGCTTGCGCTGAGCCGGGAGGGGCTGGGGGAGGCGGCCGCGCATGTGCCGGCCGTGCCCCCCGCCCGGGCTGCTCCAGCATCCTCGGCATCCTCCCGGGCATCCTCCCGGGCATCCTCCCGGGCATCCTCCCCGCCGGACTCTGCGCTCTGCAGCCCGCGCAACAAAAGCGCAGCGGCCGCGCCCCGCGGAGCCGCTCCCGGCGCGGGGCACCTGCTGCTGCTGCTGCTGCTGCTGCTGATGGTGATGGTGATGATGGTGATGATGATGATGATGATCCAACCCTGCTGCTGCTGCTGATCCAACGCTGCTCGCGCTCCGCTCCGCCCGCGCCCTGCGCAGCGCCGGCCGCGCCCGCGGAGCCGCGGAGCTGTCCGGGCTCCGTGCAGGCTCCGGGCTCGGGCTCCGTGCAGGCTCCGGGCTCGCGCTCGGGCTCTGTCCGTGGTGCTGCCGCCCCCGCGGCCGAGCGCAGCCCCCGGACCGCGCCCGCCCGGCCGCTCCCCGCCCGGCATCCTGTTGCGCCGGGAGCGCGGCGAGCGGGGGAAGAGCATCCGAGAGCATCTGAGAGCATCCGAGAGCATCCGTGAGCATCCGAGAGCAGCATCTGAGAGCATCCGAGAGCCATCGTGCCGAGGAGCCTGAGCGCCGGCCCGGCTCCGAACAATGGCTGCGCTGCCGCGGCTGCTCTGCGCGGCCGCGCTCGCCCTGCTGCTCTGGGGTAAGTGCTGCCATTCCCTCTCCCACCCAGCGCCGCTGGAAAGAAGGGAGGATGCTCTCTTCGAGCCTGCCCTCCGAGTGGGGCTTTTGTTGTCGGGAGAAGGGAATTACGCTCGTGCGGAGTTGGTGTGGGTGTGAGGGAGTGAAAACACCTCCGTGCCGAGCACAAAGCGTGTGCTGGTCCCTTGTGTTTGCTGTCGGTCTGGGGTTTGCAGCGTAATTTGACATCGAGTTGCCTCGGGGAGGGTGTGCAGCCCATTAAGAGGTGCTTTAGTGCCTGTTTCCCGTGCAGTCTGTGTAAACTGGAGTTAATCAATCGATTGCAGCTGCAGTTTGATTCCTGCCACGAGAATAGGTTGGGTGGTTTTGCCACATTCGATGTGCGTGTGCCTTGAGCCCTGTGTGTGGGTGCCTGTCTGTGTGTACAGATCTCGTTTCTCGGAGCAAAGCAGGATCCAGGAGCTTTTCCTTATTTCTCCCTGGAAGCTGCTGCTGTGTGTGGAGCTGGTAGTATGGGAGAACTGGAACCAGGCTGCTTCCAGGAATAGTCCCGGGATAATATGTTGCTTGAGAGAGTGGGTTAATGGTGCCTCAGAGGCTGGGGAGGAGGGAGCAGCCAGCAAAGTCAGCGTCTGGGCTCTGGAGACAGCCTTGGACAGACAGAGCCCGGGATTGTTTAGCCCGGGGGACAAATGTCAGCAGGGATTTGGTCGGAGATGTGGTGCTGAAACGATCCCTTCCTGCTCCAGCGTGTGGCCTCACATGCAACCATTTCTGTCCTCCTTGCAAGAGCAGTATTCAAGAGTTGCCAGCCTTAGCACAGCTCTGATTGGAAGTGTTTTGAGCAGGAATGCCTGGGAAATCAATAACTCCTCCTGCTGCCAAATTCACTCCTGTCCAAGCCCCTTGGCTCCCAGTAGTGCCCATGAACAGGAAGGGTGCTGGACCTTCCCAGTTTTGCTGAATTAAAGCATCCAGACCTCCCAATTTAGCACAAAGAGTGAGCTGTTCCTCCACTCTGGAATTCTGGGCTTCCCCTCATCCCAGAGTGTAATTGCTGCTCTAACAGGAGCATGCCCAGCACGCATGGGAGGTAATGAACAATGCCTTTAAAGTGGCATTAATTACCAGGGAAAGATGAAAGTTGTGGCAAAGCAGATGCTGGAGAGGTGAATCTATGTGAAGTGATCACCCTCTGTTAATTATTATGAATTATTAATATCTCAGGAGAAGGAAGCTTGGTAAAATTTAACATTTGAGACTTAATCTGTTATCAGACAGCTCTAGTAATAAATCAAGCCATTTTCCATTAGGGACATTAATGCCGAGATGTGAATAACTGATGCTTCTCTAATTCTGTCTTAACACTTCTTTCTCTGCTGCTCCTCTCCCCCAGCTGGATTTTGCTCCTCAGTGTGTGTGGAAGTCCCATCTGAGACAGAGGCTGTCCAAGGGACAGACATGAAGCTGCTCTGCATCTCCTGCATGAAGAGGGAAGAGGTGACAGCCAGCACGGTGGTGGAATGGTACTACAGGCCCAACGGGGGGAAGGATGAGCCTGTATGTGTGACTGGGACCTGAGTCCTTTCTCTTTCTTTCCTTGCTTATCCCATTTCCACACCTGGGGGCAACACGAACTCCTGGCAGGAAAAGCTGCAATCAGTTGTTGAGGTCAAATATTTGGGTTGTAGATTAATCAATGCCAATTTCCAGTCTCATTCCCTCAATACCTCAAGCCCAGGATGTCAAATATGACTGACCTTTGGCACCCTTGTCTGAATCAGTTCTGAATCCCAAAGCTGGTTTTATGGAGGTGAAATTAATTAAAATAAATCTGCAGGGTAGGATTTACTTCTTTTTGCCTCAGAGAAAGCAGTGTTATCCCACCTGTGGGAGGATCTCTGGGAGCTGCTTTGGATCCCTGTCAGGAAAAGGTAAAATTGATTTTCAGAGTGAATCAAAATGGAAATTGGACAGATGAGGAGCAGCTGGAATTCAAGAGAGAATGGTGAAATGGAGAACTAGATAAAGGCTGAGTGCACTGATTTCTTTCTAGTTATTTTATCTGAGTCTGAAGCATTAAATCAGTGGCTGTGATTGAGCAGGATGACAAATATTCTCCTTCTGTCTGAGAACTAAAGGGACCAGGCTAAGGAATGAGATGGGAACTCACTTCCAGTGCCCCAGGGGATGCATTTGCCAGTGGCAACCCAAAGAACACCAACCACAGGTCATGGTGGGACTGTGGTCAGCCAGAATGTCACACTGCCATATTTGTCCTGCAGCACTTCCACCTCAGCTGAATACCCCAGGGCTTCCCAAAAGAGCTGTTGGTCTTCACTGTGGGTGTTCTGTGGTTCTTTCCTCAGGGGATCTGACATGCAGTGACTCTCAGGCACATTGCTGGGCATGAAAAATCCCAATTTTCATTCCCATTGCTGATTTTTTGTGTCCACATGCATCTGTGTTTTGCTGTGCCTTCGTTTTTCTCCCTCTCTGGTGGAGATATTGGATTCCTGATCACTCATTTTCCTGTCTTTTGTGAAGTCACCTGATACTTTGAGGCAAAGGATGATGGAATATGAATAGCTGCTGTTACCAAGGGAGCTCAGAACATCCCTGAGTGTAGCTGGAGGGGGATGCTGCCCCTGGATCATGGCATGGTGTTGTCCGAGGCAGAGATTAACCAGCACATCCCTTTCTATTTCCCCACAGATCTATCTATATTTATATATATATATATATATTCCTCACAGATCTATCTATCTATCTATCTATCTACCTACCTACCTACCTACCTATCTATCTATCTATCTTCCTCACAGATCTATATATCTCTTTATATTTATTCCCTCACAGATCTATCTATATTTATGTATATATTTTCCTCACAGATCTATATATCTCTTTATATTTATTCCCACACAGATCTATCTATATTTATATGTATATATTCCTCAAAAATCTACATATCCATTTATATTTATTTCCTCACAGATCTATATATACTTATAGATATATATTTTTTCCTCACAGAATTTATCTCTCTCTATATATATATTTCCTCACAGATCTATCTATCATCTATCTATCTATCTATCTATCTATCTATCTATCTATCTATCTATCTATCTGTCTATCTTCGTCACAGATCTATATATCTCTTTATTTATTCCGTCACAAATCTATCTACATTTATATATATATATTCCTCACACATCTGTATATCTCTATATATATATCTTTATATTTATTTCCTCACAGATCTATCTATATTTATATATATATATATGTATTCCTCACAGATCTATACATCCCTTTATTTCCTCACAGATCCATCTATATTTATATATACCTCAAACATCTATATATCTCTTTATATTTATTCTCTCACAGATCAATCTATATGATCTATATATCCATTTATATTTCTTTCCTCACAGATAGATATATACATAAATAAATATATAGATATATATTCCTCACAGATCAATATATTCATTTATTTTCTCACAGATCTATCTATTTTTATATATATATATTCCTCACAGATCTATATATCCCTTTATATTTATTCCCTCACAGATCTACGAGTACAGGAAAACCAACCACGAGTTCCCGAGCCGCTTCAGCGGGCGGATCCAGTGGAACGGGAGCAAAGACATGCAGGACGTGTCCATCACCGTGGTGAACGTCACCCTCAACGACTCAGGCATCTACACCTGCAACATCACCCGCGAGTTCGAGTTCGAGATCCACCGGCCTCTCTTCCAGAGCTCCAGGGTCATCCACCTCACCGTGGTGGAGGAGGGTAGGAGGCTGTTTTGTGCTCTCACTAACCAAGGTGACCCACCTCACCATGGTGGAGGAGAGTAGGAAGGTGTTTTGTGCAGTCACTGGGCTGGGTGATCCACCTCACCGTAGTGGAGGAAGGTAGGAGGCTGTTTTGTGTTTTGTGCTGCCCCTGGCCAGGGTGATCTATTGGAATAATTACCAATATTGTGGACAGGACGTGCCTGAGCTTGTCTGGCCCTGTTGCTGAACCAAACAGTGGCACTGTGGTGTTTCACCCCACAGACACTTTTGGCTGGCTGGGTGCTGCAGCTGGGCCCATGGGGACAAGTCCAGGCCTGCAGGAGCTCTGGTGGTGCTGGGATGGAGCTTCCCCCCATAACAGGGGCTGCTCCTCAGGTTTCCCTCTGTGGAGAAGCTTTAAGTGATGGTGAAGGAAAGGAGTCGGTTCTGATGGAGGGTTTGGATCCAGAGCTTCATTCTGGCCCACAGGCCTCTGAATGCAGCACCAGCTCCAACAGAACTCCCTGAGCCCGTGGTTGCTGTTCCTGGCCAGGGTGATCCAGCTCCCCATGGTAGAGGAGGGTAGGAGGCTGTTTTGTGCTCTCGCTGGCCAGGGTGACCCACCTCACCGTGGTGCAGGAGGGTAGGAAGGTGTTCTGTGATCTCGAGGCCGTGGGTGTTGTCACCACGGTGGACAGAGTTTGTCACTGCACCACGGGAGAGGGCTCTGAGTTTGGCATTGACAAACGTGGCTCAGGAAGGAAACCTGTGGCTTGTTTGATGGCTGGAGGCTGTTTGTGGGCCCAGGCTGGTTGTGTGTGAGCGTGGGAAGGCGCGGTGGGCCGGGCACAGCTGGGCACAGCTGGGCAGGCTCCAGCAGAGGTTTCCGGCTCCGCCGGTGGCAGCTCTGGTTGTTACAGCGATGCCTTTCCCAGGGAGCCGCAGCGATTCCTTGCTGCCGCCCCCTCCCTCCTGGAACAACGACTGGTTCTCCATTTTGATGCCAGTCTCCTGTTTCTCCTCCTTCCCTCTGTGGTGCTCCTGAGTATTTCTGCTCCTCTGGGTGCTGCTGGGTTCAGTGCTGCAATCGCGGCGTGTTACAGACAGTCCAGGGGATTCTGCTGCTCTCTTCAGAGAGGGCCGGGAGATTTCAGGCCTTTTGTCTGCCCTTTCCCCTCCCTCTCCCCCACCAGCACCCCGGTGTTTTGATCCTTTACAAATCACTGGCGGCACAACAGAGCCGAGTAACACCAGCGAGTGGGACACGGGGAGGAAACAGAGCGTGAGGGTGAGATGGGTGAGCAATCCATCAAGATGTGGGGGTGGCAGAGACAGGGCTGTGTGTGTTGGATCTCTCTGTGATCCCTGCCTGTTGCAGGTCTCTCTTGCTCACCCACAGCCTAAAGGCACCTGGAGATTCTGGCAAGGTGGTTTAGGAAGGATGACACAATGGTGGGAAGTGTCCGTGGAGCTGCATGGAAACGATCAGGGGTTATTTCATTTTATTCACAGCTGGAGAAGACTTCACCTCTGTCATCTCAGAAATTATGATGTATATTCTGCTGGTCTTCCTCACGCTGTGGCTGCTGATTGAGATGATCTATTGCTACAGGAAGGTGTCCAAGGCAGAGGAGGCTGCCCAGGAAAACGCGTAAGTGTGAAACACCTGGAGGTGAGATCTGTTCTGCAAGAGCTCCTCACACGACCCAGAGCTCTCAAATGTGCACAGACCCGTGCTAGTACAGGACAATCAGGTCTAAAATTGGTGATTCTTTCTTCTTGATGATTGAATAAATTGTGTAATACTAATTCCTTCTGCCTCACCTCCTCTACTGTAAAACCCCAAGGAACTGGTTCTGCACCAGCAGGAACCTGGGCCTGTAGGGTGTCCACAACATGGGACAGACCCTGTGTAGTTTGCCAGAAATCCTCCATAAAGTCTCAATACAACTTGAAATGAATGACACTCAAACTCTGAGATGTCCAAGGCAAAAAAGGGGGTGGTTTATTTCCAATATTTATAGAATTCCAAAAGTGACCATGGATTGGAGGATGAAATTGCCACCTCTCCAACCACACTGGTCAAACCAGCAGCCCATCAATTCTCTCCTCCTCCAGAAAAGAATGCAAAGCAATCATTTACATGAAAAGTATGTGAGAAACTCCATTACAAAAATGTAAACATCAGAAGGCTTAGAAGAACTTTAGAAGAACAGGGCAACAAAGGTCAACAAAGTGAGTAGTGATTCAAACATGCTGGAAGACTGCAGGAAGACTGAACTTTGCTGTGGCTTGGGCTGGTTGGTGTTTGCTGTGTCCAAAGTCCCTGCAGTGTTTAGGAGCACCAACACTTTGCTCCCTCACACAACACCCCAGGCAGGGAGTGAGCACTATTGCAGGTTTGGACCATGTGGAGATGCTCTCCTGGAAGGTCTGGTTTCATCCTGGCCCATTCCTATCTTTCCACACACGTGGCTGGGATTAGAGCTCTCTTTGTACCAAGCAAGGCTGGCTGTGTAGGATTTTGGAGCAGGGAAGACCCGGTGTTTGCTCCTGCCTGTGCCCAGGAGTTTCCCTCTGTGAGCATCCACAGGGGACATTTGTTACCTCAGAGATGCTTCCAGGCATTCAGCAAAGGTGAGTTTACCCAAGCTGGGCTTTACACTGTGTGCTTTCCTCCTTCCCTCCAACTACAGGACAGACTACCTTGCAATTCCATCGGAAAACAAGGAGAACTGTGCTGTGCCTGTGGAGGAGTAGCAGAGGGGAGGCAGCGCAGTGAGCGGCACCAAGGTGGGTCATGGAGAAGCGGTCACTCCTTGTGTCTGTCCACCCCTCAGCTTCCTTGTGGTGGGGCTGGAGACTCCTGGAGCATGGCTGTGCTTCCCTGGAGCTTCCCCAGAGACCTTAGAAGCCATACAGGTGTCTTTAGGTGTGGGGTGTGCTTGTATTGCTTGAACCCCCAACCAACACAGGCCATGATGTATTTATGTCTCCATTACCTATTGCTGTGGAGTTGGGAATCTTCACTTTCCCTGGCACAAAGGCAATTGTAAGGGCTCTGTCTCCAAAGGAAACACGTGCTAGGAAGGAGTTTGTGTGCTACAGATTAAAATCTGGATCTTTTACTCTCTCGTTCACCTCCGGTCAGTGCTAACTCTGTTGCCATCCTCACCCCTGTGAGCTCCAAGAGGAATTGTCTCCCTTGCAGGGGCTCTGAAGACAGAAGGACCATGCCACACCAGCCAGCTTTGAGGGGAGCTCTGCGCTGTCAAAGGAGGAGCAGGGGGAAGTGTAAATTCTCTTCCGTTTGCCTTGGACTCTGTACAGCCTTGACTTTGGTCCTGTGACCCACCTGAGCTGCCAGCCCGGTGCTGAAGGACTCCTCTGTGGAAGCATGCTGAGCAAAAGGGTGCGGGCAGCACGGGTCCTCCCCGACTTTCAGTTCCACCATCACCTCAATGGCTTTGTAAATGTCACCTGTCACTTCTTAGCTGCTCTCACCACCACCTTGATTTGCTAAATGTGCTACTTCTCCACTGCAGAGGTTAAGGGTATGTATGGCACGCTGCTCTGAGCTGCAGGAGTGCGAACAAGGATCTCTTAGGGGGTTATTCCACCACATACTGCGGCCCAAGCGGTTTTCTTGGTGTTAAAACAGGAAGAATTTAATTAATTAATGGAGTCACTCTGAATTTTAGGCTGTCCATGCACAAGCAGAGTAGGGTGAGGACTGTAATGCACTAAAATTGGAAATGTGTAGTAGGAAGGACAGGTCTCTGTCATGTTCACACTTTCTTCTGGAGGGAATTGAGAATACAGACCATGAATTGTTCCTGCTTTGGGAAGCAGGATGATGTAAGTATAAGAATCCCCTGTGTCCCTGTCATTTATCAAGTGTCAAAGCCCTCATTCCACCTGCCTGGCACAGCAGGTTTGCTCCTGGAGTACACTGAGAGGAGGAACCTGCAACAGCTGGCAAGGCAGCAGGACAAGGTAGGGGATCCACCTTTTCCTGGGAAACCCCAAAAAGGAAGGCAGCCTCATGCTGGTAGGCAGGAGAAATAAACAGGATGCAAAGCCCCCATAGCTTAATAAAATGGTTGTAGTTTTATAACTATGATGGTTCTCTGGTGCTGTAGCAGCACCATCTAGAGGGATAGACAGAAAACACCCGCTTTTCCCAGTTAATCCTAATTCTCTCTTGAGGTAATTAATCACCAGTATAAATAGTCTGGATTAATCCTAAATGATCTTCTGATGCCCAGGAATCACCCCAGAAATTCCACCTTTCCTATGCAAACTTACCTTTTCTGAGGGTTAAGCAGAATAAAAATTGTTTTCTGCCCTTCAATGCAGAGCAGTTGAGCTCAACAGCTGGGATTGGAAGGGAAGAAAAGGCAGAACCATTGGCCAGGGTGGAATTGTGCTGTAAAACCAGGTGGGGAAGGCTTGGGTTTGTTGCATGGCAGAGTTGTGACATCCCTGCTGCAGTGGAGCCTGCGCTGCTTTGCCAGAGTTGACAAATTCTGCTCCATTTGTAAAGTAGCTCCAAGTGCTCGTGACTCCAGGCATGCTCCCCACCCACGGAATCCCCTCTGCTTTGTTCCGCTGCTTTTTATGTGCTGGCTAAAAATCACAGAAATTACCCCATTTGTAAGGCAGGCTCAGGCCAGATTTCCAACTGGCACTTGCTCAAAACCCTTTTTTTAGAGTGGGTGTCAACTTTAGTCAACTACTCCAGCAAAGTCTTGGTAGTAGGATTGCTCCCAAACTCAGAGCCAAGCCTGGCAAGGGGAGAACATTTTCCAGATGAAGTACACTCACAGTCTGGGCAAGAGTTCCCAAAATCCTGGTATCCAAAAGGGATATCCAAAAGGGATATCCAAAAGAATATCCATGAACAGTCAGCCAGATGCCATCTTTTTCCCTATCCCAGTTTGCCGGGCAGAATCCTGAACTCAACAGAGGAGGGACTGGGTTGTAACTCTGGGGTTTCCAGCACTGCCCACGGCTCTGAGCCCATTTTAGGTGAATTTTAGGACACAACTCCAGCTCTGCTCCTCAGTCCCTGTGAGCCACAGACAACCCTCTGGTGTCATACTGTTAAATCAAAACAGGAGTGCACCCAAGAACCTCTTGAGAGCTACCTCAGGTGGTAAAGAAGGGCCATCCCCTTGTCCTGTACCTCCCTGAGTCCCACAGGCATCTTCTGGATGCTCTTTTTTGGAAAAATCTTTCGCTTTTCCAGTTCCTGCAGACAGAGGTGACCATTGCCACGTGGTGTTACAAGCAGGAGGAAACAGGGTGCAAAGTTCTTCTCAAGAATCTTGCAGGGAAAAAAAGAATAATGATTTAAAAATTGGTGATTTTTCAAGACCGGGAAGAGATGGTCCTGACAAAGACTCTGTGTGTGTTCGGAATGAGCAAGGAGACTCTGGAACAGGCAGGACAATAAAAAGAACCAAGAGCCACGCTGGTTGTTGGATAGATTTTTTAATTGATACCGTACTTCCATGGTACTAACTACTTACACAGAGTTTGGCTGCAGAGCCTGTACAATTCCTACATTCCAGCACGTTCCAGTATCGCTTTGAACCGTGGGTTGGTTTTTGTTTTTGTTTCTTTTTATGTCTTTGATTTATTTTTTTTTTTTTTTGCGCACAGCGCAAAGTTTCTGACAGTCGGGACAACTCCTAAAACAAACCCACAATCCTTCCCCCACCCAGCCCAGAGTCACCTCAGCCATCAGCCCCCTGCTTCCCAGGCTCTGGAGGGGGTTCCAGCAGGGAACGGGTGCCTGTGGTGGTTGTAGGAGCCGCTCCTGTGCCGTGCTGAGGAGAGCAGAGCCTCGTTCATCATCCCAGGAACTGCAGGAGCAGGGTTGGGAGAACAAAACCCGGGTGGGGAGAACAAAACCCACATGGGGAGAACAAAACCCAGGTGGGGAGAACACACCCCAGGGTTTTAGCAGCTTTCTCCAGCCCTGGAGCACGTGGTGGGAGATGAAATCCCACAGGAATGGTGATGTCCCCAGCTGATTGTGGGAGGTTGTGGTGCTGCCACTGCTCTGCTGCTCTTCCCTCCCTCCACGTCCAGCCCAGAGCCAGGTCGGTGCCTCCATCCCTGCTCTCCAAGGGCCATTTCCCAGGAGGTGGGAATGTGGAGATGGGGATGACGTGCATGGCACAGGCTCCACCTCCCTGCTGGATGGAGCTGTAACAGCTGCTCTCCCAATTCCCAATTCCACTGGGCAGCTCCAGAACCCGAGCTGCACGCTGGGGTTCATTCCCTACCTACTCCCAGGGTTTGGGGTCAGGGAAGGTGGCCTTGAACGTTAGCAATGGAATTGGCCTAAATGAGTGAGGTAACAGAAACGGCCAGAGGAGGAACCTCCCCGAGCCATGTGCAAATATAACTCCTTCAGCAGAAGGAAGTCCTTTTCCCTACTGAAAAAAAAATTAAAATAAAATAAAACAAAACAAAACAAAACACATTCACTTGAAGAGCATACAGACTGCAGGAGGGGAAGGCAGGCAGGGACAGCACCAGGTCAGACCATCTATGACACAGGTAATGATTGTCCAGCAGCAGAGGTGGGAGGGGACAGGGAAAAGCCATAGCAAGCACTGCAAAATGTGTGGGAGAGGAGGAGGGCATGGCATGCCATGGATCCATGCTAAGAGAAGCCCATGCTGGCTGCCAAGATCAGGGAATGGCCTTGATCACAGTCACCCAAGACACGAGAGTATTTGGCCAGTGTGCACATCTGGGAAAAGAGAGGATTTATGGCACAGAGAGACTCGTGCTGGAGAGACTGCAAAGCACAGAGATCACAGCGTGTCTGGTGGGGAACAGGCTGGAAATCAGCACAGGAGCCACCCTGGCACAGGTGTTCTGTGAGCTACAGAGCTCAGAGCATGTCCAGTGGGGAACAGACTGAAAATCAGCACAGGAGCCACCCTGGCACAGGTGTTCTGTGAGCCACAGAGCTCAGAGAGCACAGGAACCACCCTGGCACAGGTGCCCTGTGAGCTACAGAGCTCAGAGCATGTCCAGTGGGGAACAGACTGAAAATCAGCACAGGAGCCACCCTGGCACAGGTGTTCTGTGAGCTACAGAGATCAGATCCAGTGGGGAACAGGCTGAAATTCAGCACAGGAACCAGCCTGGCACAGGTGTTCTGTGAGCCACTTCCCTCGGGGGTTTTGGTCCCAGAGTCTCTGTTCTGAGCTGTGTTTTAAGCAAGCCCCTGTCAGGTATTTTAAGTGGTGCTGAGGATGAAAAGACGAAGCCAGAGCCCAGGGGGCTGTGCCATGGGCTGTGTCAGTGAGATCCGTGGGCAGAGCCCCCTGGAGCTGAGCAGGCAGTGCAGAGAGCACTCATCTGTCCAGAGCTGGGGGTGGCAGCAGCTGCCTGGGCAGACAGGACAGAGCTGCCCCCCCGGGCCAGGCACTGCTGCTTTAAACAGCGATTTCAAGACTGATTTTCTGTGTAATGTGGAACCAGACGGTTCCAGCTGTAAATCAGGAGTTTGTTTCTGTGCTCCTGGGGAGAGCAGCTGCTGCAGCACACCAGAGCAAACCCAAAAGGTCTCCAGTACCCTGACCAGAAGTGTCTCCAGTCACTTTCTGGAAAAGAAATTTCGACCTTGTTGCATAAAGGTAAGAACAGACTCTTATGTCACTACCAGGACAGTGCTGAGGAGCCAAGGAGGCTGAAAAGTCTGTCCTTATCTACACCCAGGTGAGCTGCTGAAGCTGTCTGATAAGGACAAGGATTAGCATTCCAGGATTAGCATTGCTAGAGAGGATCTCCCAACACCTGCCCTGTTATCTCACAGGCAGCTTTGTGCCTTCAGGGCTCCAAATCCAGCACAGCCTTGTGCTTTGAGACCTTTCCTCTCCCAGCCCAGGGTCATCCTGCACTAGAGAAGTCCCCTGTGCTTAAATTTTCTGGTTTAGAAGCATCCCAGCAGGGTCAGGAGTCACCCAGCAGCCAGAGGTGTAAATGCAGCCTCTGTGTCAGTATGAGTTCATAGCACAGTTTGGTGCCTGAAGAGTGCCTGGAGTGCAGGGCACCCAAAAAGCTCCTTATCCTGTTAACCCCCAGCAACTCCTCCCACTGCAAGGGCCTCTCTGCCTTTTATTTTCCCACATTTACTCTCTGGAGGGTGCAGGCCCTGCAGTGCCCCTGCCTTGGGCAGCTCCACCTGGAATCACCTGGGTTTTGGTCCTGCAGAGCTTTCACAGGCAGAAACCTCTGGTATCCACTCAGGGAATGCCTGGTTGCATGATCCAGGACTCAAATCCACTCACCCCAGCTGCCAGAGCTCTAAGATAAGCTAAGATAAGGTGTGGATTTATCAGGGGTGAGGTTGTGCCAAGGTTTGTGTCACAAACTGATGGATCAGAGCCCCCTGCTCCCCCTTCTCCCAACAGGAAGCATCTTCCTTGGCAGGAATTAGGCTAAAAGCTGTTGGCATTGCCTCACAGCTTGGCTTGGACAAATGCCTTTTAAAAAATGAAAATAATTTAAAAATCGCTGTTTTGGTGGTTGCTCAGATCCTGCAAATCAAACCAAAAGCATCTTCCTTGGCGGGAATTAGGCTACAAGCTGTTGGCATTGCTTGTGCATGCTTGGCTGGAGAAATGCCTTTTAAAAAATGAAAATAATAATAAAAAAATCCCTTTTTTGGTGGTTGTTCAGCTCCTGCAAATGAAACCCCAGCAGCTGTGCAGGTGGAAGGGTCAGGCTGGGAGGGGAAACGCACCTGGAAAGAATCCAGGGGGGTTTCTGGTGAGTGAGCAAGGGGAGAAGCCAAACCCACTGCTGGGAGTGCTGGGGAAGCACCAGCCTCTGTAACATCACTCAGGCCCCTCACTCCTAGAAAGTGTTACTGATCCCTCCAGGAAATGAAATCCAAAATTGGCTCCAGCAGGAATGAACCTGCCAGCTGGGACCACCCAGGGGCAGCTGATTCCTGTCCCAGCTCTCCAGAGGAACTGAAAACACTCCAAGGTTTTCTTTAAATCCTCACCCTTAGTGCCTTCAGACCTTGCTTTTCCCCTTTTTATCACTACTGTGAGAGATCAAGAGGCAAAACAAGATTGTGAATCCCATCCGACTCCAAGGCTGCCAGGTGGGAAAAAGAAATAACTGGAAAAAACCCAAAAGCCCTAAAACCTCAAAGAGAAACCTCCCTCAGTGTGAAGGAGAGGTCCTTCTTGGTCCCCTTGTGCTCCCACTAAAGGATTTCACATTGCTGAGTGCCAGGATAGTGTCAAACAATTAAAAAAAAAAACATTTTAATGTGCAGGTAGGACAAATATCGGTGTTGGGATTGCTACAGCTGCCTGGCCTGATTTAACAGAGCTTTCAGCAGCGATTTTAAGCAGTGATTTTAAATAGTTCTGCCTCTGGGGCCCAGCCTGAGGGAACATCCTGAGCCTGCAGCTGGAAATCTGCACAGGAGAAAGGATTCAGGGGGAGAAAAATCGTTCCTTGCCTCA
Source organism: Camarhynchus parvulus (assembly GCF_901933205.1). NCBI lineage: Eukaryota > Metazoa > Chordata > Aves > Passeriformes > Thraupidae > Camarhynchus > Camarhynchus parvulus. The sequence continues at coordinate 3,644,783 of NC_044594.1, read as the reverse complement.
CTAACAGAGAGAAAGTGAGCAGCAAACACTGAGCAGCAGCATTTATCTGTGACCCTCTCTGATTTCTCTGTCCCCAGGTGGAGGAGACCCCACATTCCAGGCTCCCCTTTCAGTGTGCTCTCTCCTGGATCCCAGGGCTTCCTCTGTGTCTCCTGCTTGGTGCTTGAAATTAAATTCTAGAAGAGGGAAATCCCAGCAGCAGGGGATTTTGTGTGCTTAGTAATTGTGGGAGTGGGTAAGAGGGGGAAGGGGGGCTCTGGGGCAGTCTGGCAAGTCACAGTGGGGAAAATGAGCCCCAGAAATCCCTTCCCAGGCCCTAGCACCTCAATGTCATGGTACAGCAGCCACTTCAGCAGCCTCCCTGGGGAAAAGCCAGGGAGCAGTACAGTAGTCAGCAGCATTAAATTAAATAAATAGTCATAAATAGCCATTACTCTCTGGTTTTCCCCAGCTGGAGCTTGCTTTCACAGTCTGAAATGTCCCTCTGATAGCCTGGCTCCATCCATGCTCCTGCACATGGGATCTTGTGTGGGGCATGGGGAGGAATCAGCAGGTTACTCCTGCATCCACTGCAAAGTGGGAGCTGGGAGGGTTTTCCTCAGGCTGCACTGAGGATATTCTGTGCTACAGAGACCAGTTATTCCACACCTGCACCATCTCCAAACCGGGGATGTGCAGCTGCCTCCCTCCTGCCAGGCAGAAGGTGGAAAATCCCAGTGCTGGACAAAGCGGGACCCACATTCCCCTCATCCACCTGCCTGGGGAAGAGGCCAAAGCTTTTATTAAACCCTTCAAGAAGCAGCCTCACCCCCCCTCCAGTCCCAGAGGAGTTTGTGCATTGCACAGCACAGCCGAGCTGCCCCTCTTGCCCACCTGGCTGCTAATGGAGTCGGGAACTCTCCCCCAGCAGAACACAAAATGCACATTGGCTGTTTGCTGGTGCAGCTCCAGCACCTGGCTGCCCTCCAGGGCTGCGCTGCCCGGCTGATGCGCGTGCCTCACAGCCAGCTCTGCCCTGCCACCCTCTGACAGACCCTGTTTCCTTTCACCCCTCGGTCCCTGTGACCCTTCCTGACCTCTCCTGGATTTTTGGAAGCCTTGTTGCTCCACAGATGCAGTCACATAAATATGCACAGTGATGGCTGTTGCTGCATAGGTACAATTATGTGAATTTATCCCAGGCAAGGAAAGGAAGCTGTTGTTTTTCCCCCCCTTTTTTTCCCCCACAGATTTCACAAGACAAGGGCTGGGTGAACAAACAGGAGAGAGATTTGCTGAGCTGGGTTGTGGGAGTGCTTGCAAATCAATCCTAATTTTGGTTCTGTGTTTAACTCTGGGTGGTGATTCCAGCACCAGTGCAGACCCGCAGCACAGGGATGGCTCAGTGGCACAGGGAAAGCAGAGAACAGGGAAAGGGGACACTGTCACAGGTGTGGCACTCACCTGGGAGGCAGGCACTGCCCTCACCCAGGGCAGCAGCAGCACAGGGGGGTGTGGGAGGGATTGCAGCCCTGTGCTCGGCTCTCTGAGCCAGCCTGGCTGCCCTGACAGCAAATTCCTGCTCCCAGGAGGGGCCTGCCAGGGGCATCTGCCCTCCACAGAGCCACAGCAGCTCCCCCTCCTCTCCAAAGCAGTTTTGCAAGGACTGGTAGCATTGCCAACCCTGTGTGGCAGCAGGTGAGGGGGGTGACAGCGTCCCCCTGGGGGATACCAGAGCAAAGCAGGGAGCTCCATGCACAGCGAGGGGATGGGGGGGCACTCACACTGATGCTTCCCTTTGAGACAACAAAAACAGAACAGACAGACAGACAGACAGGAATATTACAGAGGAGCAGTGCACGGGCCCAGGGAGCAGAGCTGGGCACGGCCCTAAGCACACCCCAGTGCTGGGAGAGCACAGCCCTCCCACACACACCCCCCACACTCCCAGAGCCCCTCCAGTTCAGCCAGTGTTGGAGGTCACTCCTTCCCCTCTTTAGGCTTTTTTTTTTTCTTTTTTTTCTCTTTTTTTTTCTCTTAAAATCTGTATATAATATATATATTTATATCTGTATATATATATATATATTTATATATATATTTATATATCCTATTTACACATATTGCACACCGTCCTCTGGCCTCCTGCATTCCTGCCTGTCAATGGAAACGTTTCCTTTTCTCCTCTGGATCTGACCCGAAGTCCCTGGACCCGATGCCATTCTGCAGGTTTATTAGAGAATCCTTCATCTGCAAGACAAGAGATTTCCCCACTGTGGTGCTGCCCTGGAGGAGACAACTTGGGAATTTCCTTTTTTTCCTTTAAGTATTGATACCGTAACTGTGATTTTGGGAGTGGCATCAGGCCCATTTGAACCCCCAAAGCAGAATTGAGGGGAGAGAATCAGGGCTGGGGACTGGGAATGTGGGGCACCATTTTCCAGAAGGGGTGGGCAGAATTAACAGGTTAAGAATGAACTCCTGAGTGACCAACAGGACAGTGCTGAGGAGCCAAGGAGGCTGAAACCTGTCCTTATCTACACCCAGTGAGCTGCTGGAACTGTCTGATAAGGACATGGATTAGCATTCCCTAAGTTCTCTCTTCTTAGGGAAAAGCAGCTCCGATTTAGAGACTTGTGAGGGAGCAGCTCTCATTTCTGGCTGTGTTTTCAGCAGCCCTGTGTGATTTTTAGGGAGCACACTCTGATATTCCTGGGCTTATGAGCAGCTCTCATTTCTGTCCTGTGCTCTCAGCAGCCCTGTGTGCTTTTTAGGGAGCACACCCTGAAATTCCTTGACTGATGAGGGAGCAGCTCTCAGCAGTCCTGTTTGCTTTTTAGGGAGCACACCCCAAAATTCCCAGACTTATGAGGAAGCAGCTTTAATTTCTGCACTGTGTTTTCAGCAGCCCTGTGTGATTTTTAGGGAGCACACCTTGAAATTCCTGGACTTATGAGGAAGCAGCTCTCATTTCTGTCCTGTGTGATTTTTAGGGAGCACACCTTGAAATTCCTGGATTTATGAGGAAGCAGCTCTCATTTCAGCCCTGTGTGCTTTTTAGGGAGCACACCCTGAATTTCCTGGACTCATGCTACAATATTTTGTCCCCTTCCTCCCTGAAAGCTGCATGTAAATCCAGCGTTCAGCTCAAACCAGTTTGCTCTCCAAACTGGGATGACAGATTAGATACCAAATGTGCCCACATGAGGTTTTTTGCCCTGTAGGGTTCTCTCCCTGATGTGCATGCACCCCTCTGATGGGAGAGAGCAGCCGTGGCCCCCTGACAGCCCCTGTGGTACCCACCAGCAGCAGGAGATGGGTCTAAAGGAGCTGGCACAGCTGAGGGGCTGTGGTGGAAGCAGGAGATGCTGAAGGATGGGGAGCAGCACTGGGAGGACACCCTGCTCACAGCCCTGCCTGCGGCTGTGCAGTCTCACCTGGTCCAGGAGCATCACGGAGGATTTGATGATCTCGCGCCATTTCTGCAGCTCTGAGTCGTGGTACTTCTGCTGGGACTCCAGCAACTGGGCCCACTCTGTCTGAGACTGGGGTAACCTGCCACAGAAACACAGGCAAGGCTCATAAAATCCCACAGTTTGCACAGAGATTTCTCTTTCACTCAATCACAGCATGATCAGGTTGGAAGAGAAAAGTATCCATCATCACCTAAAGTATCTATCTGTGGGGAAGTAGCAGGGATGGTATGGGGAAGAGGAGGAGAAGTGACACAAACAGGGCAAAAAAATTCCAACTCTGTGCTAGCACCTGGCTATGTATGAATGCTTGAAGTGTAGCAACTGGGACTGCAAAAAAGGGACACAAGAGGGCAAAAACACCTCAGAAAAGTGGATGCAGGATGTTCTCAGCCTCTAAAAATAGACCTGAGGCCATTCAGGCAGGACATCTGGATCCACACCTTCCAAAACACAAACCTGACAGACCGTGTGTCCCAGGCCCAAATTCTCCTCTGATACCAAGGGATCATTCTAAGATGCTGCTTCCCATCCAGAGGGAAGTTTGGCCATCAAAGGAGGGAAAGTGACCCCCTCAGCCCAAAACTGCTGAACATTTATTCACAGAGCATCCTCTGTGGCCTTAGCTCTGCTCTTCAGCTGCAGGGGAAATGCACACAGGGGGAATGAACACAGAGAAATGCACATAGGGGAAATGCACACAGGGGGAAATGCACACAGGGGGAATGAACACAGGGGGAAATGCACACAGGGGAAATGCACACAGGGGAAATGAACACAGGGTGAAATGCACACAGGGGGAATGAACACAGGGGGAAATGCACACAGGGGAAATGCACACAGGGTGAAATGCACACAGGGGAAATGAACACAGGGGAAATGAACACAGGGGAAATGCACACGGGGAAATGCACACAGGGGGAAATGCACACAGGGGGAATGAACACAGGGGGAAATGCACACAGGGGAAATGAACACAGGGGGAAATGCACACAGGGGAAATGAACACAGGGGGAAATGCACACGGGGAAATGCACACAGGGGGAAATGCACACAGGGGGAAATGCACACGGGGAAATGCACAAGGGGAAATGCACACAGGGGGAATGAACACGGGGGGAAATGCACACAGGGGGAAATGCACACGGGGGAAATGCACACAGGGGAAATGCACACAGGGGAAATGCACACAGGGGGAAATGCACACAGGGGGAATGAACACAGGGGGAAATGCACACAGGGGGAATGAACACAGGGGGAAATGCACAAGGGGAAATGCACACAGGGGAAATGCACACAGGGGGAAATGCACACAGGGGGAATGAACACGGGGGGAAATGCACACAGGGGGAAATGCACACGGAAATGCACACAGGGGAAATGCACACAGGGGGAAATGCACAAGGGGAAATGCACACGGGAAATGCACACAGGGGAAATGCACACAGGGGGAAATGCACACAGGGAAATGCACACAAGGGGAAATGCACACAGGGAAATGCACACAGGGGGAATGAACACAGGGGGAAATGCACACAGGGGGAAATGCACACAGGGAAATGCACACAGGGGAATGAACACAGGGGGAAATGCACACAGGGGGAATGAACACAGGGGGAAATGCACACGGGGAAATGCACACAAGGGGAAATGCACACAGGGGGAAATGCACACAGGGGGAAATGCACACAGGGAAATGCACACAGGGGAATGAACACAGGGGGAAATGCACACAAGGGGAAATGCACACAGGGGGAAATGCACACAGGGGGGAATGCACACAGGGGAATGCACACAGGGGGAAATGCACACAGGGAAATGCACACAGGGGGAATGAACACAGGGGGAAATGCACACAAGGGGAAATGCACACAGGGGGAAATGCACACAGGGGAATGCACACAGGGGGAAATGCACACAGGGGAAATGCACACAGGGAAATGCACAGGGGGGGAATGAACACGGGGAAATGCACACAGGGGGAAATGAACACAGGGGGAAATGCACACAGGGAAATGCACAGGGGGAAATGCACACAGGGAAATGCACACAGGGTGAAATGCACACAGGGGAAATGCACACAGGGGAAATGCACACAGGGTGAAATGCACACAGGGGGAAATCCACGCTTCAGCTTCACCTGTTTCGCACAAAAGTGAGAGCCCAGAGCTCTGGTGTGACAGGAAAGCCTCTGGCACCCAGAAAACCCAAGGGGAGCCCCAGCAGGGGTGGCTGTACCTCTCCTGCAGCCTCAGGCCCTGCCACGCCGTCAGCGTCTGCGTGGTGTACTCCAACATCCAGAGCTTGTAGAACAGCATCATGTTGAGAATGACCAGCAGCACCAGACTGCAGAGGAAACAAGAAAAAAGCCACTTCAGGAGCATCTCAGAGCCCACTGCCTGCCAGGAGCACCTGGGACAACACCCAGCCCTGCAGAAAGGTGTCTGAGCTCAGTCCATGCTGTGGGTGGGGATTTAATCTGAGTGAGCAGCCAAAACTTCACCTCGTGGAAGAAATGTGTGAGCCAGGAGGGCAGACAGACAGACAGAACAGGCTGGGTGAGTGGATGTGCTGAATGCAGAGAAAGGGAGGCAAATGGGAGAGTAAAGAGGTAAAAAAAAGAGAGAGACAGTACCTGAAACAGATCCTAATGGGAGCAGGGAAGAGAAAAGACGGAGCAGCTGCAGGTTAGAAACAGAGTGACACAAACTGGGCTGGGAGGGGAGGCTCAGACAGTGCAGGGGGAAAGGAGCAGAGGGCAGAGAGGCAGGAAGGACAGGCAGGGATCCATGAGCCTGCACTGCTGGTGAAGTTCCCTCAGCACAGCTGAGCTCCTGGGGACAGCAGGCGGCTGTGCAGGCACTGACACACACACAGAGCTCACATCCAGCATTCCCCATCCCCACTGAGGCACTGACACACACACAGAGCTCACATCCAGCATTCCCCATCCCCACTGAGGCACTGACACACACACAGTGCTCACATCCAGCATTCCCCATCCCCACTGAGGCACTGACACACACACAGAGCTCACATCCAGCATTCCCCATCCCCACTGAGGCACTGACACACACACAGTGCTCACATCCAGCATTCCCCATCCCCACTGAGGCACTGACACACACACAGAGCTCACATCCAGCATTCCCCATCCCCACTGAGGCACTGACACACACACAGAGCTCACATCCAGCATTCCCCATCCCCACTGAGGCACTGACACACACACAGAGCTCACATCCAGCATTCCCCATCCCCACTGAGGCACTGACACACACACAGTGCTCACATCCAGCATTCCCCATCCCCACTGAGGCACTGACACACACACACTGTCGCCATCACATTTTCTGAAAAATCCCTTTGCCAGGATTTTTCTCCTGAGAAGCTGAGAAGCCTCAGAGGAAAAGAAAAACAATAATTATCTGCTGCTGTGGAATGCAACAGGTGCATCTGTGATTGGTCCATGTTGGCTGTTTCTAATTAATGGCCAATCACAGTCCAGCTGGCTCGGACTCTCTGAGAGTCACGAGCTTTTTTTATAATTCTTTTTCTTTTCTATTCCTTGCTAGCCTGTTGATGAAATCTTTTCTTCTGTTCTTTTAGTATAGTTTTAATATATAATTTTCTTTTAATATAATATATAAAATATATATTATATTAAATGTATTATATAATATTATATCTATAATTTATTATTCTTTTATTATTTAACATTAACATTATTATTTAACATTATATATATAATATATATAATATATATAATATATATAATATATAATATTAAATAATAAATCAGCCTTCTGAAACATGGAGTCAAGATTCTCATCTCTCCCCTTGTCCTGGGACCCCTGTGAACTCCACCACAACACACAGAGTGTGTTCCCCACCCCAGCACTGGGAACACCCCCCAGCCATGCCCTGCCCAGCTCCTCTCACCCCCACCACTCATGGGGGGCATTTCTGCTCGTCCCCAGGAAGAGATTCCCAAATGCCAGCCTGGTGCCTGGCTCTGAACAGTGCAGTTATTTTGCTGGAAGAATGGCCCACTATGACCACTTCAGTCAGGAGGATGGCAGCTGGCCAGAGGAATATTCTGGAAGCACCACAGAGGGCTCTGTGACCCAAGTGAAGCTGTCAGGAGCTTGGCACAAAGCTTGGGTACCTCTGTGCTGCAAACCTCTGCATCTGTGCCCCTCTGGGACCAGGGAACACAGAAAGGAGCTCAGTTTGAGCTGCCATTTCAGCCCTGAAATCCCAGCTTCTCCCCACCTCTCTGAAAGCCTGGATTGCTGCTTTAGGCTGCTCTGCTCCACAGCACCTGCCCAGTGAGCACTGCAGCACCAAATGAAGCCTGCTGTGAGCCCAAGGACAGAAGAACAGTAAAAACAGTGTGTTTGGGTATTAAACTGAGTTACAGGGATGTGAGGGGCCCATTCCCAGCTCACTTGGAGAACACATCCCAGTCCAAGCCCACCAATCCTGAAAAGTGTGGCAGGAAAGACCCAAAGCAAACAGTTCCTGCTGCTGAGCTGATGAAATCACTCCAATCCCTCGTGCTTCAGCTGTTGCTTTACTCATTGTGCAGAAATCATCTCTCAAGGGTCCAGCTGCTTTCTGGCTGTGCCCCTCATCAAAATCACTGCCCAGCACCAGACATGAAAAGGTTTTGCCTGATGAGATGTGACAGAATCCTCACAGACACTGAGCCCTGTTGGGGTGGCCCAGTGACTCCCAGAGAACTCTGCACAGTCATTGTCCCTCACAGCAGCCGGTGTGTCAGCAATTAAATCACTTGTTTTAAATTACCCACACACACGGAGTTCCTATGCACCATTAAAATCATCCCTGATGTAAAAATAAATAAATGAAATGTAAAAAGAAATAAATAAAATGTAAAAGACGTAATAATAAACAAGATGTAAAAATAAATAAATAATAAGATGTAAAATAAGATGTAAAAATAAATAAATAAAATGCTTATTACTTGTTGGATTTCTTCTCTTGTAGGTATTGACTCCTCTTTTTGCACAGATGCCTCTGTCCTGATTGTCACTGTCCCAGACAGGTCCCAGACCTGCCTTTAGGACTTCCAGATCAGAGTTTGGCTAAACCAAGGCCAAAACCCAGGGGAAAGGAGAGAAGGGAGCGCAGAACTCCAGGAGCACAGGTAAACCACAGGTGTTTAATGCTGGCTGGGAAGGAGAGCAGTAAAAAATCATCACTTACACAAAGCTGATGACAAGGAGCAGCTTGGAGACACTCTGCAGGTGGAAGCCACTGGGGCTCTCCTCAGGGATGTGCCGTGTCTGAGTGGAACCTGAGGAGATGGGGATGCATTTGGGATGGGAAACAGGGAAAGGAACCCCTGATCCTCTACCCACCCAAACAACCCCAACACTCCCCTGCGTGACCAAACCCCTGCTCGTCCCCATCCCCGTGGGCTGTGCAGCTGCTCACCTGCCACGTGCTTGATTCGATGGGCAACCTCCTCATCCGTGGGGGTGGTCACGGGGCTGAGCACCTCCTCCAGGTGTGGCACCCTCAGGTGGGCGTGGGCGCGTTTCCGCCGCCGCACCGTGGATTGCTTGCTCACCTTCTCTTTGGGGGATTGTCTGTGCACCTCAGCCAGGTACGTGCTCTCTGTTTTGGTCAGCTCGCTCTCTGCAGCACCAACACGGAGCATTTTATAAAGAGAGAAAGGTTTAACCCCTCTGCTGTGATGCCTTAGGATTTTAGATCTATATTTTTCACACATTTGTAACCCTGCAGTTCTTTGGTGTGTAACTCCACATCCAGCGTGAGCTGCTGCTCTCCCATTCTGGGCAGACACAACAATTCCTCTCGTGGCAATCAAGCACACGATCTGTTTTGGTCAGCTCACTCTCTGCAGCACCAACAGGGAGCATTTTGTAGAGAGAGAAAGGTTTAACCTCTCTGCTGTGATGCCTTAGTATTTCAGCTTTTATATTTTCCATCTATTTGTAACCCTGTAGCTCTTTAGTGTAGAACTCCAAACTCCACGCACAGTGGGAGCTGCTGCTTCCCCATTTTGGGCAGACACAGCAATTCCTCTCCAGGCCTGGCAATCAAGGACACCTCACTGCCTCAGGCCCCAGAGATGGAAACAAAAGGGAGTTGGGGGAGCAAACTTGGGGTCAATGACTTCATTAGCTGAAGCTGGAATTGGCAGATTCACCCCCAAAATGCAAATGGAACAAACTTATAAAAGTGTGAAACCTGTGACCTGTTGTCCATTTTTGGGTGGGTTTTGTCTGCCCTAAATGTACCTGAAGGCCCTTCAATAAACAGAACTGCTTTTTATTTTCTTAGTTTTGTCTGGCCTCTGTTTTAGGTAGCCCCAAAAAAGCATCAGCTGGGCCAAAGAGGCTGGCAGAGCCTGAGAGATTTGTGCTCCACATTCCTCGCACTTTTTACCAAAATCTGACCCCAAACTGCCTGACAGGGAGCAGGATCTGCTGCCCTGATTAATTCCAGCAGGTCATTTATTCCTGCTGCGGTAGCCCCTTTGGTAAACCACCCCAAGGCTGGCTCATGCTGCCCACTCCCAGGGAAACCTGAGTGCCACTGTCAGTGGCACTGCCACTTACCCAAGTGACGGAAATAATCCTCCAGGCCGCTCCAAAAATTCTTCTCAATGAAGGATTTCACCAGCCCCCAAGGCTGCTTCCTGTAGCGTAATTCTGTGGAAACCCTGTGAGGAGGAACAGGTCACTCAGTCCCCTGGTGCTGATGTCAATTCACAATCTTTGTCAGCGTAAATCCAGGAAATAATCATGTACACTGTTATTTCTGGAATGCTCTCAGCCCTTCACATTTCCAGAGGAGCAGCACTGCTGGAAAAGTCCTTCCAAAGGCAGGAAGAGCCTCTCCCAAGAGCACTCCAGGGCCATTTGGCAGACATTTGGATTATCCCTATTGAAGTCACAGGGATATAGCTTTACCCAGTACCCAGTTCCTCTCTTTAGTCTGAGGAAGTTCATCCTGTGCTTATCATAGATCCTGTGCTTATCACAGTCTGCAGTGCTCTGCAAACCCCTGCATCCAAGAGAGAGGCAAGAAAAATCTGCAAATCCTCTCCCTGATGCAGCTGTAACTCCTCTGCATTGACATCAACCCAGCAGGTGAAAATCCTGCCCCTACTCTTGGTGACAGGAATGTCCCAGCAACAGGACAAGGAAGAAGTGACAGAATCCTCACAGCCCAGTGACTCCCAGAGAGCTCTGCACAGTGTCCTCACAGCAGCTGGTGTGTCAGCAATTAAACCACTTGTTTTAAATTACCCACACACACAGTTTCTATGTGCCATTAAAATTCTGTAAACCGCATCCCTGAAGTGAAAAAAATAAATAAATAGAACGCTTATTGGGCTTCTTCTCTTGTAGGTATTGACTCCTCTCTCCTTGCACAGCTGTCTCTGTCCTGACTGTCACTGTCCCAGACAGGTCTCTGACCTGCCTTTAGGACTTCCAGCACATCAAAGCCCAAGTTTGGCTAAAACAAGGGCAAAACCCAAGGGAAAGGAGAGAACTCCAGCAGCACAGATAAACCAAAGGTGTTTAATGCTGGCTGGGAAGGAAAGCATTAAAAAATAACAATAAAAAAAAAGAAATAAAGAAAGAAATAACCCCTCAACCCCTCCTAAAACCCAAAACCCCCTCCCAGAGGTGCTTTTTGCTCATCATTCACTCCCAGGAGAGGTACCTGAGTCGGCTTTTGTTTCTGGCAACACGAGTCAAGGTGTAGCGGTTGATGGTGTAGAAATAATCGTGGTAGGGGACGTCGTGGGTGAGCACCTCTGCATCTATGACATAGCACTCACTCTCCTGGCTGGCCTTGTACATTGTCTGCAGGAAAAACAGTGTGCAAGGGTTGAATTTTCTATGTCCCCAAGATGAAGGAGGAATTGAGAACCTGACTCCATGTTCTCAGAAGGCTAAATTATTATTTTAAGATACTATATTATATAAAAGAATTATTTTAAGACTGTATATTATATTAAAGAAGGCTAATTTATTAATTTATGTTCCTATATTATATTAAAGAATTATTTTAAGATATTCTATTAAAGATGGCTAATTTATTATTTTAAGATACTATATTAAAGAATTACTGTATTATATTACAGAAGGCTAATTTATTATTTTAAGATACTATATTAGAGAATTATTTTAAGATGCTATATTATATTAAAGAAGGCTAATGTATTATTTTAAGATACTATATTAAAGAATTACTATATTATATTAAAGAAGGCTAAATTATTATATTAAGATACTATATTAGATTAAGATACTATATTATATTAAGATACTATATTAGAATAAAGAATTAAATATACTAGAACTATACTAAAGAATAGAGAAAGGACACATCAGAAGGCTTAACAAGATCCTAATGAAAAACTCGTGACTGCTTCCAGAATCCCAACACAGCTTGACCCTGACTGGTCAATAAGTCAAAACAATTCACATGAAACCAATCAAAATTGCACCTGTTGGTAAACAATGTCCAAACCACATTCCAAGGCAGCAAAACACAGGAGAAGCAAATCAGATAGTTATTGTTTTCATTTTTCTCTCAGGCTTCTCAGCTTCCCAGGAAAAACAATCCCGGGCAAGGGGATTTTTCCAGAAAACGTGACAGTGACATGCAAGGCAACTCTGCTCCAGCGTCACTCACCTGAGTCTCAGTGACTGTGGCAGTTTTGGGGGCCAGAGGGTTGGTGAGGGTGATGGTGTACAGGATCACTCTGGTCTGATTGCCATTTTCCTCCTTCTTCCAGGGGTGAAAGATAATATCTGAGAGGACAAAACAACATTCCAGTCAAGGGATTTTGGGGAGGGATCTCAGGTCAGTCCCCTGGGGAAAGGCATAACCATAACCAAGCTGGGGATGGGATTTCCTTCCCCTTGGAGAGCCTGGCTGCTCTAGAGCTCAGCTGAGTGTGAAACAAAGGGCTCCTGTGCTAAATGTGAGTATTTTCCCCTCTTTCAAGTGCAGGGAAAGGGAGAGAAGCTGGGGATTTATCTCCTTCAGCAAACCTACAGTTACAGGGGAAGGACCATGACATGCCAAGGGGTTCTCTCTGCAGTTTTGCCATGTCAGTTATGGAGCTAGAAGAGCTTTTCCCTCACAGTGTTAAGCCTGGAACAGAAGATCAGGCCTTAGGTGATGATAAAAAATAAGAAAATCAGCTTTTTCCATAAAAAATGCTGTTCCAGCTGTTAAAAATGTAACCAGATGGGCACATAGCCCCTGCCTGCTCTTGGTTACCACCAGCATGGGACAGTGTGTCCAGCTGGACAAAATCTGCTCAGAATGTCACCCAAGCAGAAAAAATTGTAGCTCCAAGGCAGAGCCCTTCCCCTTGCAGCCCCTTTGGCAAGTCCAGCAGCAGCAACAGCAGCTCACCAGTGTTTTGCAGAAGCAAACAAACTCCACAACTTTGTGAAAGTTGTAAAGCCAGCTTGTTTATTACAGCTGGATGCATGTGGAGATTCCTCTCCCTAAAAGACATGGGTGCCTCTGGGAACTCCAGATGCTTTTTTATCTCCCTCTCAAATACACAGGCATGCAATTTCACAATGGGTTCATACACATTCATTTCACAAATTTCCCGTGACATTTGCCACTAATTCTTCTTTATCAGAAAGAATTCCTAGGTCAGGTTGACCTGATCTCTGTCTCCCCTCCCTTATCTCCGTCCTTTGTCTGAAGCAGTTTCTCTGAGCACAGGCTTTTTGCAAGAACAGGCAGACTAAACAGTTGTGTTTTCAAACTACAGACTTAACTCAAAGATGTACATTTCACCTAATTCAAAATGGATTTCTACTCGGGAAAATTTCCACTCTGTCTCACCAGAGAAGCGGCGCTGCTCCATGAAGTCCCTCTGGAACTGGGAGTCAGTGAAGAGCAGGTCGTAGAGCTTGTCCACGCTGAAGTTGAACACCTCGTTCACGTACTGGCGGCCGTTCAGGTCCTCGTAAAAGGCTTGGACCTCCCCTGTGGGCAAAGAGAGCCTCAAGGTCCAGCCATGACCCTCCAGGGTGACAGAAATTGTGATTCCACAGCACCAGGACCTCAGTATTTCCCTCAGTATTTCCCTCAGAAGGAACCTAAAGTTAGAGGGACTTCAACTGCTGCCTCAGGTTTGGCTTTTCTATTTTTCAGATTCTGTGCTGCTTTAGTGTGTGGGTCTGGGCTCACATCAGGGGATGGTGAGCTCTGTGCACAGAGCAGGGAGACAAAACAATTCCTGCTCCAGCTGGGCACCAAGGACAAATGATCCAAATCTCAGCCCAAGAGCACAAACACCGTGGGCTGGAGAGAGAAAAATATGGAGGGGATTTGATAACCTAAAACTGGAATGGGACAATGAACTGCAAGATGCAAATGGAGCAGAACTGATCACAGTGAGAGACCCTGTTAGCACTCGTGCATTTTGGGGCCATTTTGGTTCATCTTGGGTTCATTTTGTGGCCATTTGGGTTCATCTTGGGTGCAGCCCTGGCTGGGCTCTTGTGCTGCCCAAGGTGCATCCTTGAGGCCTTTGAATAAATCCCTACTTTATTCTATAACTCTGCACAGCCTCTGCTCTAGGTCAGCCTTCACAAGGCAACACAACTCTTTTCCTGCACTGATCCCAGGGCAAGAAGTTGGGACATCAGAAGGGATAATTAATTACATAGGGAAGGGATAATTAATCATTTTAGGCACATCCTCAAATTTTAGGCTCATCCTAAAATTTTTAGGCTCATCCTGAAACATAAACACATTCACTTTCTGCAGCCCACAATGGGAATTCTTCGCATCTTCAGGGTCCAGGAAAGGATTTCAGTAGTCACCACTCCATTCCCTCACAGGAGGGATGGGGTAATGCTGGGAGGAGCCCTGGTGGAGTGGCCTTTCCCCACGTACCTTCATCGTGGGTGTCTGAGGAGTCACTGAGCTCTGTGGGAATGTCCTCATTGTCATTGAAGTCCAGGGAGGGGGAGTTCACAGGGCCAATGATGTCGATTTTCTCTCCCATGATGTTGGCAATGCCAAGGTCCTTCTCCACAGGACTCTCTGCCACTGCCTCCTCTTCCTCTGGGAGCACTCCATCAAACTGCAGCAAGGACAGGGCACAACAAGGGCAAATCAGCACCTCCAAATGGGCTTTATTTCAAAACACCTCACATCTGTGAGCCAATTTCTGCATATTTGGCCTTGACATATCTGGAAATTAAATAGAGAGAGGAGGACGATTGCTATACAGTGTTTGTAAAACCTCCTCTCAGAAAATCAGTGTTCAATCTTTGAACACCACCAGGATTTTTGTTGAGACAAGCACAATATTGTCCAATACTGGTTTTGCTCCTGAACAAGCTAAAAGAACCTGAGGTAATATCTAAACAAGGTCTGCTCTGCTGTAATACCAGGAGGGTACACACTGTTTTCCAGGGAATAACTGAAGGCAGGGAAGAAATTATAACCCTTTTATGTCTCTTTTTTCATCCAGAAGTACAGAAAGGAAAATGCTCTTGCTGCTGAGAGTCCCAGCGACAAAATCACTGACCAAGGACTGAAATCAGCAGCAGTGAGGAGCTGGAGGATGAACAAACCTCCTATGACCCACGGGGTGCTGAATTTCAGGGAAAACAAATTCCTGCTGCCAGGGGAGGGAGAAAACTCACCGAGGCTGGGGCTTCACTGCTGCCTGTGGAGGTCAGGGTGCTGGCAGTGACAGATTTCTTTGGCAGCTGAGGGCTGGCTTCTGGCTTGGCCTCCATGCTGCTCTTGGAGGAGCTGTCGTTGACTTCATTCTCCTCCACGGGGATTTCTTCGCAGTAGCTGGGACGCCACAGAGAACACAGGTTTTTATGGTTACCCCTCTCACAACAGCTACAGCTGCACACACAGAGCAAGTGAGAATGTTTCTATGAAGTCTCCACGCTGTCCAGAAGCAGGAATGGCTCAGTGCAGGGGAGAGCAAGCCCCAGTTTTTCGGGTGTTTATACAGGGATTGACAAGCATCAGCATTTTCTGGCCATGCAACACTGCCTGGCCTTGTGACCAGGGTGCTTTGGCATTTCTAGAATTGCTCAGCTGGCTCAGCAGGCATTGCACTCCCTCCCAGTGGTGCCTTAAGTTTTAGCTTTTATAGTTTTCAGATTCTGTGCTGCTCTAGTGTGCAGTTCTGAGTTCATATTAAGTGTTGGTAAGCTCTCTGCACAGAGTAGGAAGACAAAACAATTCCTTCTCTAGGAATTGAGAAGGAACTGTTGACAACTGACCAATTGTCCTTGGTCCCCTTGTCCTTGGGGACCAAGGACAATCAATAGAAGTTCCACACCCAAGAGCACAAACAACACAGACTGAAGAGAGAAAAACAAGGAGGGGACTTGATAGCCTAAAGCTGGAATGGGACAATGAACTGCAAGATGCAAATGGAGCAGAAGTGATCAAAGTGAGAGACCCCGTGAGCAGTTGTGCATTTTGGGACCATTTTGGTTCATCTTGGGTTCATTTTGGGACCATTCTGGGTTCATTTTGGGACCATTTTGGGTTCATTTTGGGACCATTTTAGTTCATCTTGGTTGCATTTTGTGACCATCTTGGGCTCATTTTGGGACCATTTTGGGTTCATTTTGGGACCATTCTGGTTCATCTTAGGTGCATTTTGGGACCATTTTGGAT
Organism: Camarhynchus parvulus; assembly: GCF_901933205.1. Lineage (NCBI taxonomy): Eukaryota > Metazoa > Chordata > Aves > Passeriformes > Thraupidae > Camarhynchus > Camarhynchus parvulus. The sequence goes on along the minus strand of NC_044594.1, from coordinate 3,628,626 downwards.
TCATTTTGGGACCATTTTGGTTCATCTTGGGCTCATTTTGGGACCATTTTGGTTCATCTTGGGCTCATTTTGTGGCCATTTGGGTTCATCTTGGGTGCAGCCCTGGCTGGGCTCTTGTGCTGCCCAAGGTGCATCCATGGAGAGTCCTTTTAATAAATCCCTGCTTTATTCTGTAACTCTGTTCTAGGCCAGCCTCCAGAAGGCATCGCCAGCTTCCACGAGGAACCCTCCACCTCCAGCTCTTTAGGCATCATACATTCCAGAAGTGCCAGGACAAGCAGCTTTTGGGGCATGCAGCACCCCTTGCTCCCCTGGGGCCCCCTGTGCTCCCCCCAGAGAGCCCAGCCCTCCCCGCTCACCCCATGGTGTTGAAGTCATCATCAGGAGGCACGTAGTCTTCGTCGTCGCTGGTCAGCCCCAGCTCGTTGCCGTAGCACTGGTGGACAAAGTGCCAGAGCTCCTTGGGGCACAGGGGCTGCAAGAGGGGCACAGAACGTCACATGTGTGCAGCCAGGAGTGCCAAACACACCGGAATTATCTGGAATTGTCATTGCCAGGAAGATATTCCTTGCCCTGGGAGAATGGAGAGATTCTGATCCTTGAGGTGAGAGCAATTCTGTGGGCTCAGCTCTTCATAAAATTCCATTTTATGGAGTTTATTATTATTTTATTTAAATAAAATAACTTTTATTACTTTTTTTAGATCTATATTTATTAAAATAAGTATATCTATATGTATATGTATGTGTTTATTAAAATATATATTTATATATGTATATGTATATTTAATATTTAAAATATTATAAATGTAGCCATTATATTTATAGAATTATAAATATGCAATTTATGCATTTTATAGATGTATATATATTTCTTTCTTTATTAAAATATATATTTATATACATATATGTACTGATATATGCAATATTTAAACTGTTATAAATGCAGCCATTATACTTACAGAATTATAAATATGCAATTTATGCATTTTATAGATGTATATATCTTTCTTTATTAAAATATATATTTATATATGTATATGTACTGATATATGCAATATTTAAACTACTATAAATGCAGCCATTATATTAATAGAATTATAAATATGCAATTTATGCATTTTATAGATGTATATATATTTCTCTTTATTAAAATATATATTTATAAATGTATATGTACAGATATATGCAATATTTAAACTGTTATAAATGCAGCCATTACATTTATAGAATTATAAATATGCAATTTATGCATTTTACAGTAATATTTTCTATTTTAAATATTAATTTTAAAATTATATTGTCTGAATATATTTTATAAAAATTATATAGTTTTATTATAAATATACTGAAATATAATAAATGTTATAAGACATAAAATTGCATATATTGTATTTATATATATAATTTTACATATTATGTGTAACATAAAATATTATATAAATATATATTATATACAATATGTATATATTTTTCTTTAAATTAAAGCTGCCTGAGGAATCCCAGCTGCAGGGAAAATTATCTAAAACAATCTAGAATAAAAAATTAAAAAATAAAAAATTAAAATTCAAAAAATTTATAATTAAAAAATTAAAATTATCTAAAGCAATAAAGAAAAATATTTCCCGCTGCAGTTTGGAATCAAAAGGAGTTGGTGTCATCAGACACCCCTGTGAAAAGTAAAAAAATAAAAGTAAAAAAGAGAAAATTAATTATCAAGACCATTGAAAAAAAGCCCAGATTTTAGGGATGCAGGTCAGTGATCACCACATGACTGTGACATGAGGCTCTGAAAAACAGGGCAGGAAAACTTGTGATTTAAAGATGTGGTACAGGGATAAAGGGGATTTTTACCCGTAAGAAACTTATGACCAACAACAAACATTTCTTGGTGATGAGGGGAAACAAACCCAGTGAACCTTTTCTGAGTTGCTGGCTTGAATTTCTTCCCATAGTAACTGCATGGGATGAGGCAGGAATTTTTTAATCCAGTTCCTCACAGCAGCAACCAAAAACATGGGGGAAAAAAAACCCTTTAATGAGGAACTTTCATCCAGAGAAATCTGACTGCTCCTCCTCCTTCCCACACACATTAACTCACACCCATGTCTTATCAGGAAAACTGGACTCAGCTTTTCTCCCCTTTTCCTGCCAGCCACAGATCCCACATTTGGAAAAAAGAGCTCTGGAAGTGCTTCCTGTGTTTATCAGCCCCTGCCTCAGTTTCCTTTTGCCTTGACCTCGAGACCAAGGGCACTGAATTTCATTTGGAGCTCCAAAAGGCTGCTCAGGTTACAACCACAGGCAAGGTGATCCTTTCTGCTGCTAAACCCTACCCCAATTTTTGGGACAGGGAATTCCTGGTGCCTCATTCCTCCAGCAGGGTCTGAATTCCAGCCAGGACACCCCAAAATGCTGTAACGTCAGGGCCAGAAATCCCCTCCATGCTGTGGAACAGCTACTCAAAATAAATCCAGGATTTACAGGGTCTCTGGCACAGCAGGAACAGATTTATTTTAAAATCCAACCCGCTGAGCCCTCACCCAGTGCAGCCTGCACCCACAACTGCTCTCACTTGGATTTGGGATGCCCTGAACACTCATTTGTTCACACAGGACAGAAACTGCCCTCACTTGGAACCTACTGTGTGTGATTTATCCCAGAAAATGGGTAATTAACAGCAGAAAACAGGCGATTTACCCCAGAAAATGGGTGATTAATTCCAAAAAAGGGGCGATTAACTGCAGAAAATGGGTGATTTATCCCAGAAAATGGGTAATTAACACCAGAAAACAGGTGATTTCTCCCAGAAAATGGGTGATTTCCCCCAGAAAACAGGTGGTTTATCCCAGAAGATGAGTGATTAACACTAGCAAAAAAATTCCTTGCAAAAAGACAGAATTGCTTCTGCAGTCATGAGCCTGCTCTGCCTCAACATTTGTGTTTAGTGTCCCTACTGCCCAAAACCACTTGTGTTTGCTGTCCCTTCTGCCCAAAATCACCTTTATTTGCTGTCCCTGGGTGTTTTTCCAGCCAGAAGTGATGCTCCTGCCCACATCCATCCCCACCCTCCCATCCATCCCTTGCATCCCTCTGTACCTTGTCAAGCAGAGCGTTCTGCCAGAGTCTGAACATCATCATGTACGTCCTGTCCCGGGCCCCAAAGGAAGTAAAAAAGTGCTGGATGGGGAGAGAGGGAGAGAAAAATCAGCTCAGAAAAAGCCAAAAAACAGGAGAAGAACACAACAGGGCTGTTTGGGGTCACTTTCCAGCTGGAGTGAGCCATCCATAGAGCTCATGGAGAGGCTCTCAGCAGGGAGTGAGCACTGAAGCAGCTCGGTGAGAGATGTGCTGCTGTAAAACCTGGATATTTCACCTGGCCCCACACCTGAGCTCCAGCTCAGCACAATCCCTGCTCCCAGCCCTGTTCCCAGTTTGGGAAAACCCCACACACACATCCTCTAAGTGCCCTGCCAGCCTCAGCCATGTGGGATGTACCTTTTCAGTGTCAGTGCAAACTTGGATGGCATTGGGAATGAGCCGGGCTGTCTTCTCCTTGGTCATGGAGCAGATGTCCTTCAAGCGAACTGTCAGCTGCAGCAGGCAGGGAGAAACACCAGGAAAGGGAGAAAATCGTGAGGAAAGCAGCAGGAAAGCCCTTCCAAAGCCAATGTGGGCACAGCTGCAGGGTTAACAGCAGTGGGACAATCTCACCAGCGTCTCCCAGGTAGGGAAAAGCAACAGGAAAGGGGGAAATTCATGAGAAAAGCAGCAGAAGAGGCTTTCCAAAGCCAATGTGAGCACAGCCCTGGGATTGGCAGCAGTGGGAGAGCCTCACCAGGCAGGGAAAAACACCAGGAAAGGGGGAAATTGATGACAAAGGCAGCAGAAAAGCCTCACCAGTGTCTCTCAGGCAGGGAAAAACACCAGGAAAGGGGGAAATTTGTGAGAAAAGCAGCAGGAAAGCCCTTCCAAAGCAAATATGGGCACAACCCCAGGGTTAACAGCAGCGGGAGAGCCTCACCAGCGTCTCCCAGGCAGGGAAGAACAGCAGGAAAGGGGGAAATTCATTAGAAAAGCAGCAGAAAAGCCTTTCCAAGGCCAATGTGGGCACAGTCCTGGGGCTGGCAGCAGAGGGAGAGCCTCACCAGGCATGGAAAACCACCAAGAAAGGGGGAAATGTGTAAGAAAAGCAGCAGGAAAGCCCTTCCAAAGCCAATGTGGGCACAGCCCACAGTGGGAGAGCCTGACCAGTGTCTCCCAGGCAGGGAACAACACCAAGAAAGGGAGAAATTCAAGAGAAAGGCAGCAGAAGAGCCCTTCCAAAGCCAGTGTGGGCAGAACCCCAGGGTTAACAGCACTGGGAGAGCCTCACCAGTGTCTCTCAGGCAGGGAAAAACATCAGGAAAGGGAGAAAATCATGAGAAAGGCAGCAGAAAATCCTTTCCAAGGCCAATGTGGGCACAGCCCCGGGTTGGCAGCAGTGGGAAAGGCTCACCAGGCAGGGAACAACACCAGGAAAGGGGGAAATTGATGAGCAAGGCAGCAGAAGAGCCTCACCAGTGTCTCCCAGCGGAAGATGTTGCTGTAGAAGCAGATCCAGTTCTCGGAGAGGTAGAGGCGGCCCTGCAGGAGAATGTCCCTCTGGAGAGCACATGAGTAATCTGGGGGAGGACAGCACGTGGTCAGAGAGGAGAAGAACCACAGGATGCCACTGATGACTTCAATTTTTGCCTTTGTGCTTTTCAAATGCTGAGCTGCATCAGTGCATGACTCTAAACTCCATATAAACTCCTTAACTCTTCATATTTTGGTCAGAAAAAATAATTTCTCTGGGCATGAAACTCAGGGACACCCAACAGCCTCAGGCCCCAAAAAGTATTAGCAAGAGAGAACTGGGGAGGGGAAAAAACTGGGGTAACTTCATCACCTGAAGCTGTAATTGGACAATTAACCCCTGATATGCAAAGAGACCAAACTTATAATTGTGTGAAAAAGTCATGACCATTTTGGGTGCAGCCTCTTGGGGAAGGCCCTTCATAATATATAATATATAATATATAATATATAATATATAATATATAATATATAATATATAATATATAATATATAATATATAATATATAATATATAATATATAATATATAATATATAATATATTATGCATTATATATCTCCATGTTTTTATATATAATATCCATGTATATATATATATATATATATAAAAACAAGGATATATTTAATCCATATAAACATGGATATATCTAATCTATTTATCATATGCTTGAAACTTTGTCTGGCCTCTGTTTCTAGGCAAGCCCAAAAAAAAGAATCAGGAGAGCCTAAAGGTGAGGATGAGCAGCAGCGTCAAGAGCAGCCACTCAGCCCAGCAAGGCAAAAGCAGGAGCTGCACATGGGGCATTCCCTGGGGTCTCTCCAATTTTTGGAGGATGCAGCCTCCTTTTTATCCCAATTTCCCAGCCACATTTCCCTTCTCTCTTTCCCCACTGGCTGAGGGACTTGAGAGGTTCAGACTCTCTGATACCAAAGATTCCCCTCTAATGTATAACCCTCCCTTTTAATTTTTAATTCTTATGGACTTCAGGGTTTTCCCCATTGTTTCTTTCATCTTTCAAAGTCCAATTTCATTTATCAACAAACGTAAAGTTTATTTGTAAAAGCAAATCTCTTTTTCCATTCATCAATCGGTGGAATCCTTCCCATTGTTTCTTTTCTCTCCCAGTGCTGGTTTTATCTCCCAGCAGCCCCACAGCTTGTTTGGAAAGACCAATCTGCTATTCCTCTCACTGGGAAAAAAGGAGGAAAAAAATCACATCATCCCCCACCAAATGAGGAAAACCCATCAGAAAATGCAAAACCCATTGGAAATGGGGCTCTGCCTGTGCTCCAGGTTTGTTGTCAGTGGCAATGTCTGGAGGTGAAAGGAATGAGGGATTTCTCTTTCCAAACTAACTGGTAGATAAAACCAGCACTGAGAGAGAAAAGAAACAAAGGGAAGGATCCCACTGACTGATGAATGGAATGAGGGGGATTTGTCTTTCCAAACAAACTGTGGGTCTGCTGATAAATAAAACTGGATACTGAGAGATGAGAGAAACAATGGGAAGAACCATAAATTCCATGGGAATTCCATTGACTGACACAAGAAAAAAAAAGGGGGAGTACACATTAAAAGGGGGTTTGTAGTAGGGAAGTCTGAACCTCTAAAATGGGGAAGAGAGAGGGAAATGTGGCTGGGAAATTGGGATAAAAAGGAGGCTGCATCCTCCAAAAATTGGAGAGACCCCATGGGAAATGCCCCATGTGCTCTCCCTTTATTCAAACAAAGTCACAGGACTCCTGTGCCTCCTTTTTGGACATCAACCCCAGGTGTTAGGGGATGAATTTAGGAATGAAAACCTGGCTGGATCTGTGCTGTTCCCCTCCCCAGAGCCTCCCTGGGCCTGCCCTTACCCACGATGAGGCGCTCGGTGTCCGGGAGCTGCTTGAAGAGTTTCCTGAAATCCTCATTGCGCTGCTTGTACGTGGGGCTCAGCACCTGCAGGGAAAAAGGGGCTGTGAGGACAGGGGCAGCTGGGACATGGGCTGGGGACAACAGGGACACCTCAGGGACAGCAGGAGAAGGGGGGCAGAGGCACTGAGGAGCTCCCATCACAGCCCAGAGATGGGAGGGGTTGGGCTTTATGCAGGGAGGGAGAGGAAGAGGAGAACGTGGCTTGGGAGAGAAATCCAGGCTGGAAAGGAAAAAAATCCTGGAAAGGCTGCAGCCCTGCCTGGAGAGGAGTTCCCTGTGCCTGCAGAGTTCTCTGTGCCTGCAGAGTTCTCTGTATCTGCAGAGTTCTCTGTCCCTGCACACTGTCCAAGGTAGGGTGCGTGCTCTGCTTGCAGCACTCACCTGCCAAACACCAGCAATGGGGCAGCTACCCCAGGAAATGGGAGATTCAGCATGGAAAATGGGGGATTCAGCACAGAAAATGGGGGATTCAGCACAGAAAATAGGTGATTTACCCCCCAAAAATGGGGGATTTGCCCCAGAAAATGGGGGATTTGCCTCAGAAAACAAGGGGATTCACCACAGAAAACAGGATTCAGGACAGAAAATAGCTCTGCCCCAGAAAACAGGTGACTCACCCCAGAAAATGGGGGATTCTGCACAGAAAATGGGGAATTGACCCCAGAAAATGACTGATTCAGCACCGAAAATGGGGAATTCAGCACAGAAAATAGAGGATTTACCACAGAAATGGGGGAGTCACCACAGAAAATGAGGGTTTGCCCCAGAAAATGGGGGGTTCAGGCCCTGCCAGAGGAGCTTGAGCAGGCACAGTCACCAAGGGCTCAGGATTGCCCATGTTCACCCCTCTCCCCACCAAACACAGCCATGTGCTGGGACACTGAGAACACTTCAGCGAGGCTCCAAAAGCGCCCTCCCAAATATCCCAGGCACTGAACCGTGCCCTGCCCCTGTTCTGTCAGGGAACACGGGGCTGGGGGACATCAGGGGTTTATGGAGTGACAGCCCACACCTCCCCACAGCCACAACCTCTCTGCAGCTTCAGACCAGAGGCACGAGCAAATCCACGTCTCCAGAGGATCTGCAATGCTCCTTCTCCCACAAATGCAGAGAAGGAGCCACCTGGGGTACAACAATTCCCCTCTTTATCCAACAATCCAGAGGCGCTGATCTCCTAGGGCAGAAATGTGGGAGTGTTCCAGCACTGAAGGGCCCCAAAATTCTGAGATTAGAGAAGGCAATTTCTGCTTAAGAACGGTGGTGGAGCCACAGGGGTGGGAGGAATACAGAGTTTATTTAGAATTAGCCTCACAGCTCTGCCAAAAGCTGTCAGATCACAGCAGATTTGATGTCGGTTGTCAAATCACAGACAACCCCTCGCCCCCAGAAGCGTTCCCTGCTCCTCACAGCAGCTCAGAACTAGAAACAGAACATTCCAAGCCTTGCTCCAGCCCCGTGGGCCCAGAGGAAGGGATCTCACTCTGAGCAAAACCTGCCAACCAGCTGAAGACAGAAACATCAATTGTACTTCCCAAACTCCCAGCCTGAACATCTGGAAAAGATCTTGGTCTGAGATGGGCTCCAGCAAGAGCCCAAGGCCAGGATTTCCAGGAACAAGCAGAGAGGATGGGGATGGAGTGGGGAAAGGGGATTATAATCCCTGCAGGGCTGAGCTTTGGGCTCAGCAGGAGCTCAAACCTGTCCTAGCAGAGGCTCTGCTCTGCCAGGGCACAGCCAGCTCAGTTCAGACACTCACAGCTGGGATACCATCAGGTCCAGGGCTGGCATTTCCTCGAGAGAAGTCCACAAGTCCCTCCGGGTCCCACCGGGGCAGCTCTTGGTCCAGGAAAAGATCCCAGAGGGAGCCACACTCCAGCAGGGAATCCATCTCCTTCCCCCAGCCCTGCTCAGCTCCCCAGCTCCACTGCAACTCTGCTCTTCCTGCTCCCTCTGCTCCTGGTTTATATCCAAAGCACAGAGGTGCAGCCTGGCAGAAGTCCAGGTGGGTTGAGGAGCCTTCTCCTGCTCTCCTGTCCACATCCAGCTCATCCAAAGCTCAGAGAGGTGCAGCCTGAGGAGTTCAGGTGGGTTTAGGTGCCTTCTCCTGCTGTCCTGCTCACATCCAGCTTGTCCAAAGCCCAGAGGTGCAGCCTTTGAGGAGTTCAGGTGGGTTTAGGTGCCTTGCCCTGCTCTCCTGCCCACATCCAGCTCGTCCCAGGCAGCCCCTGAGGATCCCAGCGAGGATTTCCCCTCCAGAGCACTTTTCCCAAAGAGGCTCATGGGGGTGGTTGTGCTGCCCTGTGCTCTCCTGCCACAGCCTCAGCAGTTTCTCTCTGTGGCATCCCCTGCAGGAGCCCTGGCAGGTGGGAGCAGGGCAGCACAAGCCCCCAGACGTCCGGGAGTGCCAGACCCGACCCCACACAGCTCCGGCCCCGCTGCGACTCACGCGGCTCCCACAGCTCCAGCTCAGCTTTTCCCCTCTCTGGCAGCAGAAAAAGCAGCAATTCTGCCTCCTCAGTGCCTCGGGCTGTGCTCTCAAAGGCAGCCTCAGTCTCTGTGCTTCTCATGGAAGGGGCGGAGAGGGAAGATCCCAAAATGCCTCCCCATGGCTGCAGCGACCGGAGCTGGGAATGCTGGCGGCCAATGCCCGGCAGTAACCCGGCCCTGCCTCCCAGCAGATGTTTCCTGTCATGGAAAGTTGCTGGACAGAGTGTGCTGGAGGCTGAGGGGAGCCTGGGACGTGGGCTCCTGTCCCACTCCCTGCACATGGGCCCCTGTCCCTCTCCCTGCACATGGGCCCCTGTCCCACTCCCTGCACACAGGCCCCTGTCCCTCTCCTGCACATGGGAGTCCCTCTCCCTGCACATGGGCCCCTGTCCCTCTCCTGCACATGGGCCCCTGTCCCACTCCCTGCACACGGGCCCCTGTCCCTCTCCCTGCACACGGGCCCCTGTCCCTCTCCCTGCACATGGGACCCTGTCCCTCTCCCTGCACATGGGCCCCTGTCCCTCTCCCTGCACATGGGCCCCTGTCCCTCTCCCTGCACATGGGCCCCTGTCCCTCTCCCTGCACATGGGCCCCTGTCCCTCTCCCTGCACATGGGCCCCTGTCCCTCTCCCTGCAGGCCTCAGCCCGACCATGCCCCCCAAACACATGGGGGCTCCTGTGATCTGCCCACACTGACTGGGACAGCAAATATTCCTGATATTCTCATACTTAGAAAAAGAAATAAACTCTGTATTCCTGAAAAAAGACAATTGGCTGGGGAGGGGTTTGGAACACAAACCCTGAGGGGAACAACTGAGCTGGGGGTGCTGAGCCTGGAGAAAAGGAGACTCAGGAGACTCAGGAGACTCAGCCTCGTTGAGCCTGCAGACACCCCTGGGTGATGGGGGCTGTCCACAGGGCTGAGGTGGATGGATGAGGGACACCTGAGCTGCTCTCCACGTGCCAGGAGCAATATTTGTGTTTCCTGGGCCCCACTGAGCTCAGTGGTGAGGGCACACCCTGAGTGCTGTGCCCAGCTCTGGGCCCTCAGCTTGGGAAGGACCTTGGGACACTGAGCACATCCAGAGGGGACAGCGAGGCTGGAGAGGGGCTGGGAACACAAACCCTGTGAGGAACCCCTGAGGGAGCTGGGGGTGCTCAGCCTGGAGAAAAAGGAGACTCAGGGCTGCCCCTCATCACTCTCTGCAGCTCCTGAAAGGTGCCTGTGGGAACTGGCAGAACCAGAGCACACAGCCTTGAGCTGCACCAAGGGAAATATGGGTTGGACGTCAGGAAAAAGCTTTTTACAGAAAGGGTGATAAAGTTCTGGAATGTTCTGCCCAGGGAGGTGGTGGAGTCCCCATCCCTGGATGTGTTTAACAAACCCTGGGTGCCAGGGTTTAGCTGAAGTGCTGGGGCTTTGATGATCTTGAAGGTCTCTTCCAACCCTGTGACTCTGTGTCTTTTCACTGCTCAGGTCAGTTAAAGGGAGAAGAAAAACACCCAGGCATGTGACAGATAAAAATACAGGATGTGGCTGGGAGGAACCAGCCCTGGGAGGCCCACAGAGGCAGAATGTGAGGGGCTGCACCACTCCTGGGTGCATCTCTGAGCCCACTCTTCTCCCCCAGAACATGGGACTTTCTAGGGTTCATTCATTAGTCAGCTCACTTTGGAAATGAAGGGCTGAGTGAAGCCCCTGCAGGTGCAGGAGATGTCCTGGGGTGCTGGCACTGCCTGTGCCCCCTGCCCTGCGTGCCAGCCTCTCCTGCTCCCTGCTCAGAGTACGCAGTGCCCAGGTAAATGCCCACAGCAGGGCACCAGCTCTGCTCAGCTGTGAGCAAACACTGAAATCAACCCCTCCTTCTTCCAGGACTGGGCTCACAGATCCCAAAAAGCACCAAGCAGCCAACCCAGCCCCTGCAGAGCTCAGCTGCACCACGAAATCATTGCAGAGGTGCTTCCATTCAGTGCACCCATCTGCACCCCAAGATGAGGGAATAATAATAAAAAAACAACAACAAAATACCCCAAAAAAAAAACCAAAAAAAAACCAAGCAAAAAACAACAACAACAAAAACACACACACACACAAACAAACCCAAAAAAACCAAAAAAAGCCCCCCAAAAACCCCAAAAAACCCCATTCTGTAGCCTGTGAAGCACAAAGAATTGGCATTACAACCACCTGCGCTGCTTTACTGAATGCTTTACTGAGCTTCCATTGGCTGGAAACGCCAAAAGGAATTGAATAAAATCAAAAACCACCCCCAGCCCCCTGCCTGTGCAGAGATGGTGCCAGCAGTGATGGGAAGAGCTGAGCTGGAGGCAGCAAACATTAACTGCACTGCAAACACAGAGATGGGACAGGATGGCACTGCCCAGGTGAGGGAACTGCTCCCTGGGGAAATGGGGACACAAGGGTCACTCCCCTGTGGTGGACATCTCCCCATGGTGACATCTCCCCATTCCACACAAACAAATCCCCCACAGGAAACTTCCAGCAAACACTGCTGGGGAAGGGGACAGGGCAGAGAACACAAAACCTGAGGAATGATGAGTCTTGGGCAGCACAGAAAACAGGGAGCAGAGGTGGCACAAGGAACGGAAAACAGGGAGCAGAGATGGCACAAGGCACAGAAAATGGAGCAGAGATGGCACAAGGTACAAAAAACAGGAAAGAGATGGCACAAGGAACGGAAAACAGGGAGAGAGGTGGCACAAGGTACAGAAAACAGGGAGCAGAGTTGGCACAAGGTACAGAAAAGAGGGAGAGAGGTGGCACAAGGAACAGAGGAGAGGGGGAAGGAAAAGCTCATCCAATTTTCATGACTGATGGACTTCTGTGATTCACACTGCTTCTGGAGAACTGCTGGAATAAACAGAACATGATCTGGGAGAGTTTAGACCCCACTGACAGCAGGGCTGGTGTGAAAATCCAGCAAAGAAAGTGGTCCCCAGTCCAACAGCACCTCCTCTAAACCCATTCTGGCTGCTCAGATTTTCCAATCTTTTTCTCCTTTTAAAAGTGAATGAAAAGCAGAGGAAGATGCTTCAAAGTAATCACTGGGCTGGAAAATGGATCTGAGTTCATCATCACAGGAGCTTTTTAAAGTAAAGTAAAGTAAAATTTACTGCTAATTTAGTGCCTCTACAACCCAGCAACTGGTAATCCACACGCTGGAAGTTATGGAAAATCTGACAGGATGAAAAGCACCTGAAAGGCAGGGAGTTAACATTGCTCCAGAAATAATCTGATGAAATGGTTACTGGGAGTTCAAAGATGATTGTGCTGATTTACAGAGAAAAGGGGGGAAATCTGTCAGGATGAAAAGCACCAGAAAGGCAGGGAGTTAACACTGCTCCAGAAATAATCTGAAATGGTTACTGAGAGTTAACCATTATGAAATGGTTACTGGGAGATAAAAGATGATTTCCAGAGAAAAGGGCTCTTCAAGACCTTTCTCACACATCAGGCCTGGATTTCTGCATTAAACTCCATCCCCATGAGTGCTGCTGCTGAAGGAGGCTCACCTGCCACCCCTGGAAAGGTTTTCCTGATGTTCTCCCCAAAATGAGGCAAAATTCCCCTTTGCAACTGGTAATCCACACACTGAAAGTCATGGAAAACCTGACAGGATGAAAAGCACCTGAAAGACCGGGAGTTAAACATTGCTCCAGAAATAATCTGATTGAATGGTTACTGGAGTTAACCATTATGAAATGGTTACTGGGAGTTCAAAGATGATTGTGCTGATTTACAGAGAAAAGGGGGGAAATCTGTCAGGATGAAAAGCACCAGAAAGGCAGGGAGTTAACACTGCTCCAGAAATAATCTGATGGAATGGTTACTGGGAGAGTTAACCATTATGAAATGATTACTGGGAGTTCGAAGATGATTGTGCTGATTCACAGAGAAAAAAGACTCTTCAACACCCTGCTTACACATCAGGCCTGGATTTTTGCATTAAACTCCATCCCCATGATTGCTGCTGCTGAGGGAGGCTCGCCTGCCACCCCTGGGAAGGTTTTCCTGATGTTCTCCCCAAAATGAGGCAGAATTCCCCTTTGCCTTTGTAAGAAATGTTTTACTCTTTCCAACAGCTGAGTTTCCACTGTGGCACCCACGAGGTCTCCAAGAGCAGACACAGCACTCTGAGCCCAGCCAGGGCTGATTTCTTATCAGCCCTGTGATGTCTGGGTATTCTCCAGAAGCTCAGGAGCTGCTCAGAGTTCCCCACAAGGGCCCTTTGCAGCCTCACAATCCAGGACAGATCCTCCCAGCTCCTCCTGCACAGGCTTCCCCTGCATTTCCCCCCAGGAAAACTCTGCCCTCTCCCCTTCACCTGCCTGCCCAGGGGCATTTTGGGGTTATTTCTGAGCTCCTGCCAGGCTGAGGGCTGCCCTGTGTGCACAAATTTGTTGGCAGAGCTGCAGGAGCAGGGCTCCTGTCCCACTCCCTGCAATCCTCAGTGCAGACTTTGCTCTCCCTGGTGGGAAGGGCTGGCCTCTATTCATCTGCCCACACCGGCTGGGACAGCAAATATTCCTGATATTCTAATATTTGGGAACACCTAAAGGAGACAATTGGTGTCTCTCCACTGCTTAGTTAAAGGAAGAAGAAAAATATTCAGGCAATCCTCAGCGCAGACTTTGCTCTCCCAAACACAGGTGGGAAAGTGTGGGCTCTATTCACTGTGGGCTCTATTCACTGTGGGCTCTATTCACTGTGGGCTCTATTCATCTGCCCACACTGACTGGGACAGCAAATATTTCTGAAATTCTAATATTTAGGAACACCTAAAAGAGACCATTGGTGTCTTTTCACGGCTCAGGTAAAGGAAGAAGAAAAATATTCAGGCACGTGATAGATAAAAGTAAAGGAATTCAGGGCAAGGCAGACCTTGGGATGTAAATGCCAAAGTGAAAACCTCATGGATTTAAATCTCACCTCTTCCCTGCTGTCAGCTGAGTTTTCTCTAACTTTTCAAATTCATCTTATTGATTCTCTTTTCCAGAGCATCCTCTGGGTTCTCCTGATGCCTGGTGCTGAGTTTAAGAGGCAAACCTTGCAGTGGAGCAGCAGAAATGCTGCAGGATATTGAGACACAAACCCTAATTTGGGAACAGGGAATAGAAGGGTTCACAGCCCAAGTGAGGCAGAATGAGGCAGGGAAACCATGGCAGATCTGCCAGGCTCAGAATGTCAGGCTCAGCGACACAGAAATGGGGCCCTTTGCCCAAAACCCAGAGAAAATAAGGAGAGAAAGAGAGAGATTTTAGCCCTGGCACCAAAATATCTCCAGTTTGTCTGTCATTTTAATGGCATCTGCTGGGTGATGAGCGGCTTCTCCCAAGTGTGGAGTTACTGACACCCCCCAGACAGAGCAGCTCCTCCTTGGGGCCCTCAGGGAAGCCAAACACAAATTTCCACCTCTCAGAGCCCCTCAGGGGTACAGGGTAAGGCACATCTCTGTTTCACAAACAAAACCACAAAGGAAAATTAGCTTTAAGGCCTGAGGTCTATTTTTATGAATTCTTTTAAAAATAATAAATGAATTAACAATAATTCACCATGCAGACACTACTGATGGCTAAACCACCAGTGGCCATCAGATTTTCCCCCCCTAAAAACCACATTATTTCCAAACCAAACTCTCCATGTACACAATTCCTCACTAAAGGCACGAGAAGCACCTCAGGGACTTTTCCTTTCCCCTGACCTGCTGCTCTTCCACCACGAGGACAAGAACACAAAGCAAACTCTAAAATTCTGAGTGCATTTATTCCCAAACTGGGGTTCTCTTCTCACTCTCACAGAGCACCTGCACCAGTTTGGATCTGTCCTCTGCAGAGCCAAGCAGAGAAAGCACAACCAGAGAGAGGGGCAGCTCTGCCAGAGCAACCCATGAGCTCACTTCACCTCTTTCCTCCCACTTCTCCATGGGGCAGGGATGGCAATCCCAAAAAAAGCACTGCTGGGATCCACAAAACACACAAGGCAGGAGAAGTTGGTGGCATTTAAGGAAAAAAACAAAAAAAAAAAAAATAGAGAAAAAGGAATCCAGGAGAGGGGAAAGGGAGGGTTCCAACTGGCAAAGAGGAATGCAGTGTTCCAGAGACAAAAAGACCAGTTAAAAGCAGCAAAAATATGAAGAAAACCGGTGATGCCCTGCAGATCTTTGAGGTCCATGTGCTCCTTTAGGGATTATTTTTTGGGTTGGGTTTGCAGAGTGCCTGGCACACAGAACAGTGTGGAGGGGTTTGCTCTGGGCATGGTGGGGTTTGTGTAAAATGAGAGTGGGGGAAAGTGGGCAAAGGAAACGTGAGGTTTCATGAGGAGGGAGATTCCACTGGTTCATTTCTAGAGCTGCTCTCAGAGGGGAGAGGAATGGAGGAACCAGAATGGTCCAAATGGCAGAAAAATCCTGCCTGGAAGGAGCTGCCAAAGAAGGGAAACTCTGTCAAGGAGATGCATTAGCAAATTTTTAATGGAAATAACACAGCCAAGTAGGACTGACTGACTTCCTGCAGTCTGTGCCTCATCCATATTTTCACACTGCTGCTTTTATCTGGCCACAATGTCTCTGCTAACTAGAAAATGGGTTTGTTTTGTTTTGTTTACAAAGGAAAATAATGGGGTGGGGTGGGGAAAACCACAAAAAAACGCAGCCAGTGCTTACTCTCCGGATGTACTGTCTCTCATGCTGAAAATATATGGAGGAAAAACAAGAGAACAGAAAGATAAGATAGAGAGGACATGAAAACACAAGAGACCCACAGAAGCAGAGCACAGCAAAGCATCATGCAGCAGGGAATGGAGCTCAGCAGCTACAGGCAGAAGCAGTAAGAGCCAAAGTCACCTCCAGCCCGGTGACAGAGTCAGGGTTTGGCAGCAGCCAGCTCAGACTGAGGCATCTGCTCACAGTCCTTATCTGACACTTCTCCACCACTCTACCTTGGTTTGTATTTTATTCTTAAAATAAAATCTTATTCTTTTAGTCGCTGCCTCTGTCCGTCTGTGCCTCTGGGGTCTCTTCCTGTGATGCTGCTCACACCCAGCAGGGTCCTGACTCTGCCTCTCCACCTCGCCCAAATCCCACATTCTGCTGGCCCCCATCCTGCTCTGGAAGGCTGCAGGAGGGCAGGAATTGTGGCTGGCCATGGATGGCTGCTGCATTTGCCTACGGCTACTTCAGAGGGTGAGGGCCCCACCGTGCAAAGGTGGCAAAGACTTTGTGCCCAGAGCAGGGCCCCTCGTGCTGGCAGAAGGAAAAAACACCAAGGCAGAAGCAAAGGGTGGTTGGTGTTTCTCTGGGGTTGGTAGAAAATAATTCCTCTGTGGCCCCCACACCAAAGGGTTTGCAGGGTGGCAGTTGTGACCCTGTTCACAGGGGTCTCAGGTTGAGGGAAGAGATGAGGATCTGACTTTTAGAAGGCTTGATTTATTATTTTATGATATATATTATATTAAAACTGTACTAAAAGAATAGAAGAAAGGATTTCATCAGAAGGCTAGCTAAGAATAGAATAGAAAAGAATGATAACAAAGGCTTGTGGCTCGGACTCTCTGTCTGAGCCAGCTGGGCTGTGATTGGCCATTAATTAGAAACAACCACATGAGACCAATCACAGATGCACCTGTTGCATTCCACAGCAGCAGATAATCATTGTTTCCATTTTGTTCCTGAGGCCTCTCAGCTTCTTGGGAGAAAAATTCTTAAGGAAAAGATTTTTCATAAAACATGTTTGTGACAGCAGCTCTGTTTGTCACCACGTGTCACCACACCCCGCGCTGGGAGGATGTGGGGAGCATCACCAGAGTGGCCCAAAGGACAAAGCTTCTGCTCTCTGTCTCTGGCATCCCTTCCCTCAGGATGCCAGCCCTCCTTTGCCAGTGCTGAGCCATTTCCAGCTCCTCCTTCTGGAAATGGTCAGGGTGCCCCAGTGCCACTGCAAAGCCCCTTTGCACCTTCCCCCCTCCCACCCAGAGCCACCCAGGGACAAGAGAAATGGGAGTACTTACATTATACCAACTCTGGCTTTTCTGTAAGGACAAAATAAAAAAGAAGCATTAGTTAGCACAGAGATCTTAGGATCAAAAAGAAACAGGGACAGAGAAAGCAGGTCCAATCTGGTTTGGATCATTAGTGAAGTGAAAGTGGGATTAAACAGAAGATTGCAATGGGTTTCACAGTGTGGTGTGACACAGTTATCCCCAGTTACAGGAGCAAGGGACAAATCCAGCAGCAGGAGTCTGGAACAGGAAACAGTTCAGGCCAAGGTGTGCATGTCCACATGCACACACACACAGACATGCTGTCACCTTGTCTGCAACCAGCAGGGCCAGCCAGCAGCAGAGGAGCTCATCATCATCATCATCATCATCATCATCACATCATAATCATCATCATCATCATCACATTATCATCATCACCATCATCATCATCACATCATCACATTATCATCATCACCATCATCATTATCATTACATCATCACCATCATCACAATATCATCATCACCATCATTATCATCACATCTTCACATTATCATCATCACCATCATCATTATCATTACATCATCACCATCATAACATTATCATCATCATCACCATCACCATCTCATCATCACTGCCAGCCACCTCTTTCGGGTTTTCATTCTTCCACTGGCCGCGTGGTAAAACTCACATTGAGCCCTCCAAGCACTGCCAAGGGCAGGGACACAGCTTTGCCCACAAAAGGCAAATGTCCCAAGGGTATTTTGAATTTTAAAAGGCACACACACACACACACACACACACACACACACACAGAGCCAGGAAAAGTGCTGTACAAAATCGCTAGAGAAGCTGGGCAAGAAAAAAAAAAGCTGGGATTTTTTTTTTTCAGCATTTCAGCCACAGTGTTTTGCATCATCTGCACATGTGATTTTTTTCCCTCCCCATCCTTATCATGGCATTTCAGACGGTTGGAGAGGACAGGCCACACATCACACTGGAGCACACAAAAGAGCTGGCTCAGCTTGGAAAGTCACGCTTGGCAATTTTCAGCTGGAGGTGAGATTTATCTGCACAGGAGAGGAAGGAATGAGCTTCCCACTGCAGCCAGGCTGGCTTTCCAAGGGCAGGACACTGAGCTCCTTCAGGACACAGGAATCCCCCTTTTCTGGGGGGATTTCCCTCCTGGCAGTGAAGCCTGGGGGCACCAGAGCCTTCCCCACCAGCGTGGGCAGCTCCAGCTGTGCTGTCCCCTCTCCCAAACCCTTCAGTGGATAACACACAAGGACAGAAGCAATATTTCACCGCCTTTTCTCCTCTGAAGCCATCTTGCTGCTGGAGAATTTTCCAGGCTTTGCAGGCAGTTTGGAATAGGAAGGGAAGCATTCTGTGCTGTGCCTGGCCACAGAGGCTGCAGGAACCTCACTGGGAATTCCCTGGAATGTTCACAGGGACACAGGCACTGCCTGCCTGCCAAGGACACACAGGGAAGGAGGAAAAATGTTGATGAAATCCAAGTGCAACAGATTTCTGTGAAGAGACAGGGGCTGCTCTGTTCCCACCCCTGGATCTGCCTGCTCCAAGCTCCCTGTGTGCCCCTCCAGCCACAAAACCTCACTGCATCCCATTTTTGAAGCATCCACTGCAGAGCTCTCTCATGAAAAGCCCCACAGTAACACAGCACACAGGCTAAAATACAAAACTCTGACATCAAAAAGAGGAACAGCCTCTTCTTTTCCCCCAAATCCTGGGGAAAGGAGATGAGCTGAGGGACTGAACACAGAGCATGGCTCATATCCCCTTCCAAGCCGAGGAATTTCCTCCTGCTTCCCACTCTTCTCCATACTTGGCCATACCTGATCCATTCATAAAGGACTGGGCTGAAGTCATCCCTCTCTGCAAGTAGGACGTGGAAAAAAAGCCTTATGCAACCCAGTGTAGACTAAAAAAAGCAGCAGGGTAATTAATCTGAGCCATGCACACAGCACCTTGTCCTCAGGAGCACAGGCCCTGAGATGGAGTTGATTTTCCTGCAGATTTGTTTTGCCATCTGTCTGCCTTAACGAGCAAAAGGCGTAACTCAGAAATTCCTGGGGGGGAAAAAACCTCATAATCAAACCATAATTGGCACACGCACAGCAGAGGCACTGCTGTCACTCTGCCTGCTCAATCAGGGTGCCCATGCTGTGGTGTCAGCACAGCCCAACAGGATTTCAGGCCCCTCTGCTGCATTCATTGCAGGATTTTGTTTTCCCTCCTCAAATTTGAGTTTTCCTGAATCAAGGGTCCTCTATAAAGGAGCTCTGCAGGTTCTTCTTTAAGCTCTTCCACACAAAAAATTATATTGAGATGCATAATTATGGATTATGGATGATTATACTGATACTCCATTATACTGATGTCCATAATTTTACCCATATCCTTAATTACACCAACACTCAAACCTCAGCTTTTGCCTCCACCAAATCCAACAGACTTGTCCAAAATCCAAACAACCTCAGCCCTTAAATCTCTCTTCTAATTAATTTTTTTTAAACTGAGAGGGAGATGCAAACTGTGAAAATCAACAGACAGTAAAATGGAGAGGGGGAGAGGAAAAAAGAAAGAAAAAGGAAAAACATATTCTTACTTTGAGCAGGTTAAGTCTGTCATACTGGAAAAAGAAACCATAAGCATTAGAACAGAAAAGAGAAAATAAATAAGTAACAGGAGGAGGGGGTTGCACACAGACAGGGAGAAGATGGGACAGGTTTGCAGAGATGATGCTACAGGAGCACAGAGCAGAGCTCGTGGTTACAGGGGGGCTGTAACCAGGAAGAGCTTGGGAGGAACGTGAAAAATGGAATGTTTTCTCTAAGCCTTTAATTGTTGCCTCTAAAAAGTCACGATTCAGTGCCCTGACACCTGCATGCAGTGCTTGGGAAGGTCACAGCTCTGCAGGGCACACAGGTCACACACCAAACTGCGGCCTGATCACCCCAAACAGAGCTTCTGCCTCTCAGCATCACTGGCACTCCAGCGGAGCACTCCAGGCCTTCAGAACTCCTGGTGGAGCACTGCCTGTGACAATCCCAGTGCTGAAAAACTCCTGGTGGAGCACTGCCTGTGACAATCCCAGTGCTGAAAAACTCCTGGGACAATCCCAGTGCTGAAAAACTCCTGGTGGAGCACTGCCTATGACAATCCCAGTGCTGAAAAACTCCTCAGACAATTCCAGGGCTTAAAAACTCCTGATGGAGTGCTGCCTCTGACAATCCCAGTGCTTAAAAACTCCTCTGATAATTCCAGTGTTTAAAGCTCCTGGTGGAGCACTCCAGTGCTAAAAAACTCCTGCTGGAGCACTCCCTGTGACAATTCCAGTGCTCAAAACTCCTGCTGGAGCACTGCCTGTGACAATTCCAGTGTTTAAAACCCCTGATGGAGCATCTCCTCTGACTATTCCAGTGTTTTATAACTCCTGCTGGAGCACTCCCTGTGACACTTCCAGTGTTTAAAAACTCCTGGTAAAGCACTCCAGTGCTAAAAAACCCCTGCTGGAGCACTCCCTGTGACACTTCCAGTGCTCAAAACTCCTGCTGGAGCACTCCCTCTAACAACTCCAGTGCTCAAAACTCCTGGTTGAGCATTCCCTGTGACAATTCCAGTGTTTAAAAACTCCTGCTGGAGCACTCCCTGTGACAATTCCAGCATTTAAATCTCCTGGTGGAGCACTCCAGTGTTTAAAACCCCTGATGGAGCATTGCCTCTCACTGTTCCAGCGTTTAAATCTCCTGCTGGAGCACTCCCTGTGACAATTCCAGCATTTACATCTCCTGGTGGAGCACTCCCTCTGACGGCAGCGCCGCAGCACGACAGAACAGCACAGACAAAAGAGGGCAGGGAGCTCAAGCAGCAATTGTACCAACACAGCAGCAAACTCATGGGCTCAAGCTGCTCCACCCCATTAGGCAGACAGGTTGGGAAAGCAAACCACTCTTCCTGCAGGAGATGGGCGGGGAGAGGAGAAGAGGCTGAGGAAGGAGAGTTTAGAATCTTTGCCCTCTATTTTTTTTTTTTTTTGTTCCTAACCTCTCCCTGTGTGAGCGGACAGCAGAATTGTCTGTGTGCAGGGGAGCAGGGGGTTAATGCCTGAAAATTCTTCATTTGTGCCAGAGGAAGCACAGAACAGAGATCCAGGCTGCACACTTGATGATGCTCATGGATCCAACTCAAAATATTCTGTGTGAGCAGGGCAGGAGGCTCTGGTGGGCTGCTGGGGGTCCCTCTGAACTCGCCTGGGCTCCACTTCCCTCACTTTCCCCAGCTGCCTCACACTGGTTGGGTTTTTCCCTCTCAGAGAAGCAGGGGCTGGCTGCAGGCACCTCAGAGCACACGCATTTTATAAACATCCCTCTGTTCCAGGCTTCTTCCCACCAATCTCTCCTCAAACCTCTGCACCTGCAGCTCAGCACAGCCTGTCCTGCCCCACACTCACCAGCAACCCTGCCAGGACTCTGCCACTCCACACCTTTCACACCTCACCTTGAGCCTTTGGTCCCCCAGCGCTCCCCTGCACTTGCCCCAGCTACAGATACCAAGCACAAAACAATCTGTCTGAAACAAAACCCGCCAAGAAGCCCCCAGCAGATCATGCAAGGTCAGGCTGGTCACAAGGACCATGGCCAAGGGATGACAGTGAGCCAGCACTGCTCTCTCACAACTTGCCTAGAAGGAAACCTGAGGCATCCACTGGGGAAAGGCCAAGACAAGGATTCTGTGGATTTTTGTGAAGCCATTCTGTGGATTTTTGTGAAGCCATCCAAGCCATTCTGCTGCCATAAAGTGGAATTGCCAACAGCCTGGCACTTTCTCCAACCACACCCCACCTGTGTTTCTGATTTTCCCACTCTTCTGAGGGCAGCACAGAGGTGTGAGATCAAATCCCAAACGATCTTATCTCCAATTCGAGCACCCACAGAGGGATCTTCCACTTCTCACCTCTCAGAGCGAGCCCATGAATTCTCACAATTCATTTGGGACAGGTCTGCTCTACCAGGTTCAAGCTGGGTTCACTTGAAATCACTGATCTTTAATATTTACATCACACAGCAGAGCTTGCCAGGGCAGTAAGCTGAGATCACTGGCCACAAAAATGCAATTTATCATGAAAAGCAGGGTGAAGAAGTCATGGAGAACAACTCTTGTTTCTGAAATCATGGAAGGAGAAGGAAAGAGAAGGGATCGTGGCTCTGTTCAGCTCCAGAGGATTTCTCCCTGGCAAAGACAGCAGCTCACTTCAAGGGAGAGGGGAGAGCAGAACTGAAAGGCTGAAACGATTTGGGAGCAGCTGCAGGGCTGTGATGGACAGGCCAGTTCTCAGTCTGTGTGAGCAAATACAGAGATGGCAGCGATGCCAGTGAACCCAGCTTCCAGCTACAGGCACGGGGCTGAGCTCTCGCTGACATTCTCCCAGGCACAGCAGGAGAATGCCTGACTGGGGCCAGCACTCAGCACCACAGGGAGGGATCCTGAGTGATGAGACAGCTCTACAGTGGGGGACAGGAGAGAAAAAAGAAGGCTTACTTTGGAGAGGCGCTTGTGTGACTTAATCGGAGAGAAAGCATGCAGGAATGAAAAGAGAGAAATTAGGGACAGAAGAAAAAATCACCTGGCAGATCAAGAGAAGGAAAACCCACACACCCAACAGAGAGCACTGTACCCCTTCTTCCTCGTGGAAAGCACCAGGAATTACAGTTCAGCTTTAGCAGCCACTGTGTTGGTAAAATTCTTACTCCCATGATTTTAATTTTGAGGGCCAGAGTGACACAACTCCTCTCTGTGGTTCCCTGTCACTTTGCTTTTTTAAGATTTTCTGAGCTTTTTAATGTTGACATTCTTGTAGTGAACTTTCTCACACACTTTCTGTAATTAACTCATTGTTTTGCGTTCTTTTATAGAAGAAAAGTTGATAGACTGTTGGTTTGTCCAGTGTCATTGGAGAGGTGGCACTGTCACCCTCCAATCCACTGTCACTCTTAGAAAACTATAAATGTTAGAGTTAGAAAATGAACTTCTTTTTTCCTTCACCTTGAAAACAGAGGTGTGTGCTTGTGTTTTTTCATGTCCTATAGCGACAGCTCCCCGTCCCAAGGAGCCCATTTCCCTGCATGTGGCTCTGAGTTCAGCATGCCCTGCATCCTCCTGCCTCCCATCCATGGCTTCCTTTGGGAACTCAGCGCTGGCAACCCCGTGCTGAGGGTGTCACCAGCACTGGGACGGGGTTTGTAGGTCACTGCGTGCACAGGAAGCCAGGCTGACCTCAAGGGCAACCTCAGAACGCCAATGATTCAGCTTGAAAAACCCTTTTCCCCCCCTCTTCTGAACTCACAGACTCGCCCCAGAGTGGTGAGAGATTAGAATGTGGGCCACTGAGTGCTGTTCCCTCGGCTGAGTGGCCACCAAGGGGAGGGGATGAGGATTTCTTGTCTGTGACACAATCCAGCAATCAATCAGGCAAAGATCTAACAATTCATTTCATACAAGCCATCAGAGTTCTGCCTGTGAAATTATTCAGGCTGAAACGTCTCACTTCAAAAATCTGGGCAAACACAAGTGCTCCTGACAGCTGACACATCACTGATCTCAGGGTTAGCATCAAAGGTTTATTTGGCACCCCAGGCTCTTGTGTGTGTTTTCCCAGGTCCCACTCCTCACACAAAAACCTAGAGACAAACCTGAAATCCTTTACCCCTGCACAGCAAAGACAAGGCTGTTTCTAATATCATCCAAAGACACAAAACCTTCCTGGGGAAAATATCAGCTACCCTGGGCAAGCCAGCCATAACACTGCAGCCATGGAAGGGATGGGCAGAGGGTGGGAAAAGTGATTCTGTGCAATTTGAACTGATCTCAGAGGGCTTGGATAGGACTGGGGAAATGCACAGGCCCTTCACAGGGGAAACCTTGCTTATTACATGATAAAAAGCAATTGCAACAGCTGATTTTCAAGGTGTGCTGAAAACCCCTGGTGGAGGGGTTTTCCCACAGAGCCTCCCAAGGAACGGGACCTCGAGAGAAAGGACCTAGAGAAAGGACCTAGAGAAAGCAGGACCTTGAGAGAAAGGACGTAGAGAAAGGACCTAGAGAAAGCAGGACCTTGAGAGAAAGGACCTTTCCTCGAGAGAAAGGACCTAGAGAAAACAGGACCTAGAGAGAAAGGACCTAGAGAAAGGACCTTTCCTCGAGAGAAAGGACTTAGAGAAAAGAGGACCTAGAGAAAGCTGTAGCCTCAGAGCTGTGCTGAGCCCGACCCAGGTGAAGGACTCTGAGTTAGGAGAACCCTCAGAAACCCCACGTGGGAAGAGGGAGGGAACCAGCCAGAGAAGAAGGCGGCAGAGGACAAAGCCAACGCGGCAGAGCCCGGCACCGTGTCCCCGCGTCCCCACGGCCCCGCGCTCGCCCTCACCTTGGAGTTCTTGGCCCCGCTGCGGCCTGACTGGGAGGAGCAGCTCCTCTGGACACCCTGCTCCGGCGTGGACGGCGACTTGTCCGAGGAGTGGTCGGAGCCCTTCTCCACCATGGCGTCCCCCGGCGCGTCCTGCGGCGTGGGCGAGCGCGAGCGTTTGCGCAGGATCGGCGAGCAGGCGGGCGTGCTGCGGTTGGAGTTACTGGCGGTACTGCGGGGAGGGCACAGAGCAGGGTTAGAGCATCTCCGAGCTGCAACACCCCGAGCTGGGCAGCAGCCACAGCACAGAGCTGCTTCCTGAGCTGTCAGAGCAGCACGCCCCGCGCCCCCCGTGGATTTAGGCACTTCTCCTTTACCAGAGGAACTGCTGGCAGTGCCTTTCTCCAGCCACCCTCGCAGCCCTCAGACCACACAGCAATGCCCACCAGAAGGAACTCGTTGGCTCCTGGGGTTTCAAATGATCTGAGCTTAGGAAAATCAAGTGTGCACTGAAGAATGAGAGAGGTGTCAGCGTGTGCTCAATACAGCCTCGCTCTGCCCCTCCTTTGTTAGCGCAGCTCTTCTCAACAGGATGCACGAAAATGGGGTCACACCTTTCACAAAACACCCCATCAAAGAGCATCAGAAACCCCTGGGCTCTGGGAGGGGAGTCATGATGACATTCAATGCAGCATTTCCTGTACAGAGCCATCCTTTCCCACACCAGTTAGAGCTGGGCATGGAAACGGTTTGCTGTGACCCAAAAGCCTTTGTGATTACAAAAAAAATTAAAAATTAAGTTCCTTTTTCGCAATGGGAAAAGCAAGGCCTTTCAGAGTTTTACAGAAATTATGAGGGGAATGAAATTTCTCTTTCCTCAGCAAATGCCCCAGTACATAGATCAGCAAGCCAGTAACACACAAACTAACACAGAACAGGAAAACTCAGATTTCCTCACTGCTCCTTCTCTTTTGATGCCTCTCCTTCCTGCCAGACTCTTCAAAATCCCACACACTACCCCCATTTTTCCCTCCGTCACTCATTTCCTTCAGGAGTCAAATCTATTTCTGACCAGCCCAGACATCCTCGAGGCTTCTCCAGCTGTGCTGCCCAAGTCAGCAGGTCACAGAGGAGCCTGGTGCAAGGGCTGGAGCTGTGCTAACCTCTTCAGGAGCCTGTTTTCTCACGAGCAGCACCAAACATCTGACAGCACAGGCAGCAGGGAAAGGATGGAGGAATTACAACTGCAAGGGACTGAATTAAAGAAGTTGTTACAGGGCTATGATTAAAGCCAAATTGCACACAGCAATCACAATAATGCACAGCAATGTACTCCAAAAGGATCATTTCCTCCCTGAAAACCTAGAGGAGCTGAACACATGCCTGAGGTTTCATTAATTCCCAGATAAAAACCATATCCATCTCTCCTTACCTCTGAAGATGCCAAAACCATTTTACAAGCATTAGTTAGATACAAGCAGCCAGTGTAACACACTCCCCGCGTTTGGCTTGGTTTAGTTTTGGATGAACTGCTCTTGTAAATTCTCCTTTATTTGCTCACTGCTTGTGTCAATGCACAAGTAATGAAATTTTCCCTGAGCAGCCTGCAGGAAGCACCCAGCCAAGCTGCTTATGCAAACAGGGCCAGAATCAGATTTCCTAGGAGCTGGCACGGGGCAGGAACAGCAGCGTGGAGCTTCCCAGGAGCCCCTGAGAAGATGTTTTCACCCCTAGAAAGTGTGGAATTTCATTTCAGGCTTGAAATGAAAATGGGTGTGCAAAATGTTCTGTAGGCAGGAAGGTGGGTTAAGTTAAACTCTGCTCTTTTACCTATTTCTACCCAGTAGGATGAGAAATATAGAGAAATAAAAACCTGTTCAAATATCACCCAAACCCCAAGGCAGCTCCAGTGCAAAACAATCCCCCTTGGCTTGGGGCTCTTCATAAGGAGCAATGGCACATCCCCAAAGGACAAATTGTCACATCATCTTGTCCTGTGCCCTCCCTTTCCCTGGACAAGGCACAGGAATATTGAATGCTAAACCAGTGCAGCAATAACTGCAGCAATATTCAAGATTTAACCCCCCAATAATAACTGAAGGAAAACACAAATCCAAAAATGATCTGGACCATTCTCCCAGCAGCTCTGCCTGCCACAGTTCAGGTATAACATAAACCAAAATTATCAGGGATTTCTTAGTTACTGAAGTATTAAAAAGCATCAGGTTCCTTCACAGATTTTTCAGCTGATCCAGTCAAAACGGGTGTTTCACCTGGTCTGTGCTCCTGCAAGACTCAATTTTAGCAGCCCAGCAGAGCTAGATCGGTGATTCCAAATTCATCAGCAGCAGTCCCAGAGATGGAATTGGTTCTGAACTGATGGAATTGGTTCTGAATTGCCATTTTTACAGAAAAAGCAGACTTCTAGTTAAAACCTCTGAATTCTGAGGCTGTGTTGGTCCTGCTTGTTGTTGAGGCAACACAAACTGGTTTATGTGAGAGGTCCCCAAAAACACAAGGCAAGAATTTGAAGCCACTGTCCCTGACCAGCACATCACGGGCGAAACCTGTGTGAACACACGGATTAATTTTTCTTCCACAGCTCTACAAAACCTGAGTTTACCACACACAACCCCTGTCTCATTTTCACTTCGTGCGAGTTCAGTTTCACTTTGAGCTTGAGTTTAGAGCAGCTCTGTAAAGACCAAAAAAAAAGCCAAATTCAGTCCAGCCTCTGTTTGCTTTCATTTTGCACTTGGGAGATTTTGCTGCTGCTCAATGAAAGCTCAGAATGAGCAGCTCAAAACCAGGGTACAGCTGCCACAGCGTGCAGGTGAAACTCAAAAATGCAGAAAGTTTGGGGCTATTTTAGTCTTTTTAAGGTCTCACAAAGCTCCTCCAGGTGGGTTTTTAGTCACAGCCCAGCACTGCAGCTGCACAGGAGCAGCACCAGCTTAGATGTTTTAGATCATTTAGATGCATTCAGATCACTGCTTAGAGCTGGCAATTTTATTTTTGCCCAGCTCACACACTGCCATAGCCACAACATTTGGTGCCGGCTCTGCCAAGCACAACCTTGGGCAGATTGTGGCTTCCAAGCTCGTTTTTAAGTTTAAAAAATTAAATCCATCCACAAATATCGTGTTAGGTGTGTGTGGATTCTCATCTTTGCAGAAATAGGAGAGGAAATAACATGAGGGGGTCCTTCTCTGGCTCTCCCTGCAGGCAGTGGCACAAATATCAAACCCAGGAGGGCTGAATTTCCTGATAATCGGGAAAAGCTGAATATTTCTCACATGAAGGACTCCACAAACAGATAAAATGATGAATCTGTTGGCTGATGCCAACGAGGATGGGCACAGAGAGCTCAGGGCTCTCCCTGCTCCTGCTCCTTCCCTGGAGTTTGAATTCCCCTCCTATTTTCTGATGAATGGGAAAAGCTGAATATTTCTCACATGAAGGACTCATTTCAAGCTTGTTTCAAGCTCGTTTCAAGCTTTTTTAGTCTAAAAAATTAAATGCATCCACAAATATCGTGTTAGGTATATGCGGATTCTCACCTGTACAGAAATAGGAGGGAAAAATAACACCAAGGGCTCCTTTGTTGGCTCTCCCTGCAGGCAGTGGCACAAATATCAAACCCAGGAGGGCTGAATTTCCCGATAATCAGGAAAAGCTGAATATTTCTCACGAGGGACTGCACAGACAGAGAAAATGAGGGGTCTGTTGGCTGATGCCAGTGAGGACGGGCACAGAGAGCACAGGGCTGCCCCTGCCCCGAGCCCCTCAGGGCTCTCCCTGCTCCGGCTCCTTCCCTGGAGTTTGAATCCAGCCCAAGCCCGGCCATGACGAACGCTTTCTGCAGTTGCCATGGCGACCAAGGCCTGCCATTGAACCAGGAATCCACGCCTGAAATGCCAAAACGGCCCTGACCCACTTCGAAAAAAAAATAATTGTAATAAATAACGCTTTAGAGACCTAATTGCCCAGAGCGCATTCAGGGCCTCACGTCCCCCTGCAGAGTAGCCTTCAGTGGGTGAGACAGATTAAGTGAGGGACAGAACACAAACAAGCCCACCTAAGCAGCAGCCCCTTTGCTCTGAGGTGAAAACCTCTGCACAGAGCATTTGAAAGCACAGAAGGCTGGGTTTGTCTCCTTGCTTTATGTCCTTGCTGTCCCTAAAGGAAAAACCTCATCAAAATACCATCAGCAAGTGTGGGGTGGGTGGGAAGAGGCCAAACTCTGCTCAGATGTGGAGGAAAAGCATCAATATCTGCAGCAGTGTAGCAAAGAATCCACAGCCTGCCAAGACCTTGGAGCTGGAGAGGGATTTTTAGCAGAAATTGTAGTGATAGGACAAGTCAGACTGAAAGAGGGGAAATTTAGGTGGGATAAATGGAAGAAATTGTTCCCTGTGAAGACGGGGAGGCCCCAGCAGAGGTGCCCAGAGAAGCTGGGGCTGCTCCATCCCTGGAATTCCAAGGATGGGTTTGTCTCCTTGCTTTATGTCCTTGCTGTCCCCTAAAGGAAAAAACCTCATCAAAATACCATCAGCAAGTGTGGGGTGGGTGGGAAGGGGCCAAACTCTCCCGATATGGAGGAAAAGCATCAATATCTGCAGCAATGTAGCAAAGAATCTGCAGCCTGACAGGATCTTGGAGATGGAGAGGGGTTTTAGCAGAAATTGTAGTGATAGGACAAGGAGTAATAGATTCAGACTGAAAGAGGGGAAATTTAGGGTGGATAAATGGAAGAAATTGTTCCCTGTGAATGTGGGGAGGCCCCGGCAGAGGTGCCCAGAGAAGCTGGGGCTGCTCCATCCCTGGAATTCCAAGGATGGGGCTTGGAACAGCCTGGGATAGTGGAAGGTGTCGCTGCCCATGGGACAGACAATGTTTAAGGGCCTTTCCCACCCAAACCATTCTGGGATTCTACAAGCTTTCCTTCAGCTGATGAAAAAGAACATTTGGCAATGCAGGGACCAGCCCCTGAGACACCAGGGGAGACACAGAAAGGCCAAATTTCCTCCTCCAACAGAATATTCTCCGTAAGGATCTGAACAAGGTGATGAACAGAGCTTCCCCAAGCTGTCACTTTGGGAAAGGCATCCCAGAAGATAAGCTTGGTGTTCTTAAAACCATAAAGGAACTCTTTATAATGTTTTCATGGAGAACTGCACGAGAAGCCTGCCTTTGCTGCAGTCTGTAAATGAACCCTGCATGAATGACACCCAAGCATCCTGGAGTGACACCAAAGTCTGTCCACCCAGCAGCTCTGAAATCACAGCCATCCCTGGCACTGACACAAGCAGCTCCTTCCCCAATGTGCCCCCAGAGCCGGCGGCCATCTCCACAGGGCATTGTCACACACCTGGGACACAGCTCAGCACAGCAAATCCCTCTGGCTCGGCCACTTGCAGGATGTGAGGTAGAATTCAGCCACAAGCAGGAAAAGGACCAAAGAATTCTGCAGCTAGAGCAGCTGAGCTAAACAAGCAGCAGCCTCAGGTACTCAGCTGCGGCCACCAGCAGCTTCTCAGGGGCAGAAAAAACACCACCCACAGCATTCCCTGCAGTGCATTCCTCAACCCCTTGGATTCCCTCAAGCAAGTCCTGATCTGGAAAGCTTAAAGGCCTCCAAGCCTTCCCTCAGCTCTCAGAAGAATTTGCTTTCCAAGAGTCATCCTGCAATTACTCACTCCTCCCTGCAGCACCGACCTGGTAACGAGCTCCGCCAGGCCCAGAATTGGGGTTTGTGCTGCAATTTGAGCTCAGCTCTGGAAGTGCTGAGCAATACGTCCCCAAACCAGCAGAAATGCACAGATTGAAGCACATGTTGAACTCTCTGTGTCTGAAATCCACGGGCTGTGCAAAGCCAAGCCTGTGCCTGCACTTCCCTGAGCCAGACCGGAGGAGATCCTCGAGGGCAGCACAGAACTGTGCTGATCGTCCGGAAAAGAGCAGAAAGGTCAAGAAGGCACCTCAGGCCCGGCCGTGGCACTGAAAAGAGTTAATTCTCCTCAGAAGCAGCTATTAGAGGGGTTAATTAGACGCCTACAAAGATACTTCTCTGCCATCCAGTCTGACATCAGTGGAAAACGAGGAGATGCAGCAGCTCATTATGCAGTCTCCCGAACAGCAAGCAGATGGTAACAACTTTTGATCACCAACCTACACTCCCTTCAAATTGATAATCCAAGAATGAAAACCTGCACAGATCCTGGAGCAATTCCCTGGGCCCGCCACTGCTCTACAAGCAATAACAAAATGTTATATTTCTATTACATCTCCCAGCAAGAGAGACAAAAGAGAAAGCAATAAGTCAAAAAAGCAATGACACCTGCAGGGCTGTGCAGAAACCAAGGAGTGTTTCATGACAAGTGCTTTGAAAAGAATCATAAAAATAGTCTGCCTTCTGCGTGTTTTTTAGCAGGAAAGTCCCGCTTTGTTTAAGATTTATTCTGTCTATTTTGCCATTTCACAGAATGCTGTCCTCCCGTGACATCCAATCACATGTTTACATATTCATGAAATAAAATTAATGCAATTATTATGCCTCAGAGGATTAGCAAATCACTGCAAGCATTAGGGAAGAATTTGCCTTCTGCCCAGAGCCAGCAGTGCGAGGATGGGCAGACGCATTATTAACCATGGCATTGTCCCTGTGGATCACCCGATCCTGGTTACCACTGGAGACAGACAGACCCATGGACAAACGGCCTCATCTCTCACAGAAACCCCCCCATCAGCCAGCTTGGAAGAAACCTCTCCTTTCCTGCTTGGAGTGGCTGCAAAAATCCCGAGGAAAAGCTGGAAAATGTTTCTGAAATGCAACAAGAGAGATCTTAATAATAAATCCAATAATGCACCAGTCACAGCTTGGAAAGGGTCATTAATGGGCAGGGTCATAAATCACACCCTAAACCCTCCCTCAGTCACAAACTATTGCAATTCCACTTGCTCCAAAGGAAGGCAAGCCACATAAAACAAACTATGATGGATAATAGGAAGAAATCTGGGAAGCAGTGAAGGGGAAACAGCACAAAGTAAGAATTTCACATCCCTCTGAAGGTGACAGACACAGCCCCACCACTGTCACCTGCAGGTCACCCACTCTGCAGAGGTACTTCCCAAGGAGGAACAGATCCAGGCTTTGTTTTCCTCCCCTCCCCACCACAAACTCCACAGCTCCTGTAATTAACAGCAGGAACCGCAATGTCTGAGGCTTCCATCAACATCTCCAAGGCTGGAACTTGGGGCAGAACAGAGCTCACAAGCCTTGTTTTAAGAAATAAACAAAACAACAACAGACACTGCTCAACCATCTTTGATGTTGAGGGAAGTTTTGAAAACCCGACAGCTCAAAGGATAAAAATAAAAATTAAAATAAATCCAAGCTGGTTATTTTAATCCTTGTCGTTTCCAAGCTAACATCAGAATCTTTCAGTGCTTTGGGGATGCAATGCTGCTGTCATCTGCGCTTTATTCCAAGGGAGAGTGAGATAAAGCAACAGAGCTGGTGCTGAACACCCAGACTCACTTTTGGGTGGGGATGTAGAGGTGATACAACTCCCAGATTCCCTCCAGAAGAGCTCAGGCACTTTTTCCCCTGCTGTACCTCCAGCAAGGCTTCATGGGCTTTATCCCCAGCCCAGCATTGTCCCCCTGAGCACACCCCAGCCTTGACCAGGGCTCACAAAGCCCGGTGGGAGTGAGCCTGAGGAAGGCTCCAGGAAGGCTGGGAGCAGCCCGCAGGCAGCGGGGGCGGGCAGGGACATTGTGCAGCAGGAGCAGGAGACAAAGCTGGAGCTCTGCATCGTCCCACTCACTCCCACAGCTCGTCAGCACAGCCCTCACAAGTTAATGGATGGGAGATGTTGCGATCTTCAAAGCTGGGATCAAAGCCGCTTCCCTTTGTTCAGCCCTTGATGTTTCCTCCCGTTACCTTTCTGAAAATAACAAAGCAACAACTTCTGATTGATCCCCTCCGCGTGTCCCCCCTGCTCTGCTCCAGCCCTGCAGCAGCTGAGGTACAACCAGAGAGGGCCAGAGCCCCTCAGTGCAAGAGCCACAAAGTGCCCTTTGTCCTGAGGACCCGGCTGAACCTTGTCCTCTGCCTTTAGCAGATTCTCCTGCTTCATCCAGCTGTTTATTAGTTGGGGGTTCCATCCAGCTGTTTATTAGATAGGGGTTTCACTGAGCTCTTTATCACATGAGGGTTTCACCCAGCTGTTTAACAAATGGGGGCTCCATCCAGCTGTTTATCAGATGAGGGTTTCACCCAGCTCTTTATCACGTGGGGGCTTCTCCAAGAGAATGTTGGGGGTTCTGAGCTGTGGGGGTTTCACCCAGCTCTTTATCAGATGAGGGTTTCACCCAGCTCTTTATCATATGGGCGATTCTCCAACAGAACGTTGGGGGTTCCGAGTTATTGCTCTGCTGTAAATGTAAATACATCCCGAAGATTTGAAGTTTCCATCCTACTGAGTCAAAATCACAAGCTGCATCCTAAATCTACCAGCTTCTCCCGCAGATGCATGTGATTTAATGGAGCAAGGGAACAGGAATAGATTCCCTTTTCTGAAGCAGCATTTCCATGATGCACAGGACAATGCCAGCCACCAGCAGTCTAAGAAAAAGCTATTTTTTTAGGGCTTTCAGCAGATTCTCCCTGTCTATGAACACACTCAATGCAATGAATCCTCACTTCCTACTGTTCTCCCTTGCCAAAAAATATTTAAAAAAAAACAAAGCCACCTGTATAGACTCTGGAGCAGAGCCTGAAAAAGCGGCACAAACCAAATCCTGCCTCTCCCCATCAGTGCAAATACACAAACACCGGCAGAGGAAGGCAGAGCGGAACCACGAGCCCTTGTAGAGGCAGGAGAGCACATGGGCAAACAAACCCAACCATATTCCTGCAGCAGCAGCTCCGTGACGCATCCAACCCCGACCCCCTCCTGCCTCCCCCTTTCCCCGGACCCAGATGTTATATGGCAGGAATAAGTGTCCCTATGGGAATGGGGGATGGGGGACACAGCAGGGCGTGAAGGGGAAACCAGGAGGGGTGAGGGGAATTAAAGCTGGGGGGAGAAAAAAAATAAAGAAGAAAGAAAAATAGAACCCAAACAATCAGATTTGCCCATTGTTTGGAACAATCGAAAAGGCTGTTTTAGCAATTCCGCCCTGCAGGAGAGGCAGGGCACGTGCGTGGGGGGGGGAGAGAACAAGGAGAGGGAGGAAAAAAAATAAAATAAAATGAAAATTAAAAAGGGATCAGCCCGCGGAAAGGAAGAGAAACGAAGCATCTCCGCACCATGATGTCACGCCGCCTGCTCTCCAGCCCCCCGAACGCAGAGGAGCAGCAGCAGCAGCAGCAACCAACATGGACTCCAGCTTTAATCTGCCCGGAGAGCGCCTGTGTGCGATGGAGGAGCCGCCAGAGCCGAGCCCTGCGTGTGACACACGTGTGACAGCGACAGCACTGACCTGGCAGCCATTGGGGAGCGTGGAGCGGCTCAGCAGCAGCGGCAGCAGCAGCGGCAGCAGCTAGGCGGAATTCAGTGGGGATCGCCCGGCATTCATGGGGTTCATTCATTCATGCACTGTGCGGCCGGCCGGGAGGGTACTCACCTCCTGCAGCATGGCACGGCCCCTGCCGGGGCTCTCAGGGCCACCGCGGCGCTGCCCCGGCCCCGGCCGTGCCCATGCCCGTCCCCCCGGTGATGCTGCCCGGTGCGGCCGCACACGCTCCGCGCACACGCCTGCGCAGCGCTTTACATAATGCGCCCACCCCTGCCCGCCCCGCTCGCATCGCGCCGGCAAAGAGACCCCCAAAGGCTGGAGGAAACGCTACGAGTTACAAATCCGACAGGTTGGAAATGTTGTGTTTGTCCTCGTTCTACAGAACGTGCCCACTCCTGCCCGCCCCAATCGCATCGCGCCGGCAAAGAGACCCCCAAAGGCTGGAGGAAACGCTACGAGTTACAAATCCGACAAGTTGGAAATGTTGTGTTTTACACAATGTGCCCACTCCTGCCCGCCCCGCTGGCATCACCCCGGCAAGGAGACCCCCAAAGGCTTCATAAGGGGTTGAAAACACCATACGAGTTAAAGATCCGACAGGTTGGAAATGTTGTGTTTGTTCTCCCTGCTTTACATAGTGCGCTCACCCCACTCACATCACCCACTCCAAAGAGACCCCCAAAAGCTTTTTGAGGATTTAAACACTACTATGAGTTAAAAATCCCACAGGCTGGAAATGTTGTGTTTGTCCTCCTCAATTTACAGAATGTACCCACTCCTGCCTGCCCCGATCGCATCACCCCGGCAAAGAGACCCCCAAAGGCTGGAAAAAACCACTACGAGTTACAAATCCGACAGGTTGGAAATGTTGTGTTTGTCCTCCCCGCTTTACAGAATGTGCACACGCCGCTCCCCCCGGCAAAGAGACCCCCAAACGCTTTTCGAGAATTTAAACAGTGTGAGTTAAAGATCCGACAGGTTGGAAACGTGTTTGTCCTCGTTTTACAGAATGTGCCCACCCCTGCCTGCCCCACTTGCATCACCCCAGCAAAGAGACCCCCAAAAGCTTTTCAAGGATTTAAAGAAGGAGTTAAAGATCCAACAGGTTGGAAATTGTTTACATAGTTCCCATCTCTTTGCACCACCCCTCCAACCCAAATTAAATACTGAGTTAAAAATCCCACAGGTTGGAAATGTTGTGTTTGTCCTCCCGATTTACAGAATGTACCCACTCCTGCCTGCCCCGTCGCACCACCCCCTGCAAAGAGACCCCCAAAGCGAAAAACCACTACGAGTTACAAACCGAAGGTTGGAAGTGTTGTGTTTGTTCCCTGCTTTACAGAATGTGCAACCCGCTTTCCCCCTCCAAAGAGACTTTCCGAGGATTTAAACACTACTATGAGTTAAAAATCCCACAGGCTGGAAATGTTGTGTTTATCCTCCTCGTTTTACAGAGTGTGCCCACCCCTGCCCGCCCCACTCGCATCACCCCAGCAAAGAGACCCCCAAACACTTTACAAAGGGTTGGAAAAATGCTACGAGTTAAAGATCTGACAGGTTGGAAATGTTGTGTTTGTCCTCCTCGTTTTACAGAATGTGCCTGCCCCGCTCTCGCATCTCCCCTGCCAAAGAGACCCCCAAAAGCTTTTCGAGGATTTAAACACTACGAGTTAAAAATCGGACAGGTCGGAATTGTTGTGTTTGTTCTCATTTTACATAATGTGCCCATCCTGCTCACATCTCCCCCTCCAAGAGACCCCCCAAAGGCTTTGCAAAGGGTTGAAAAAACACTACGAGTTACAAATCCGACAGGTTGGAAGCGTTGTGTTCGTCCTCCCCATCTCTCTCCCTGCCCGCCCCGCTCACATCTCCCTGGCAAAGAGACCCCCAAAGCTTGTCAAGAATTTAAACAACACTACAAGTTAAAATCCGACAGGTTGGAAATGTGTTTATCCTCCCTGCCTCCCTCCTTGCAGGCCACGCTCACATCTCCCCCGAGGAACCCAAAAAAAAACCGACCCTAAAAGCTTTCCAAGGACACCAACAAAACCCCAAGAGTTAAAATCCCACAGGTTGGAAACATTGTGTTTTGTCCTCCCCTGCCTCACACGCGCTGCTGGGAGAAAGTTTCAAAGCGTGTAAGCAAGAACAGGCAGGAAAATTAAACCCTAATTAAGCGGCCACGTGGATTATCTGAGCTGAATTAAACAACGCTCATTCAGAGTTAAGGTGACCTCAACTCAATTTAGCCGGCTCTGTCTAGGAAGCTAATTTGGTTTCTTTTTTTTTTTTTTTTGTTTCTCTTGCAGCGCTTATCCATGTGTAAACAGGCCTGGGATTTTTAAAGCAACATAATCCAGCAAAGTTTACAGCTTTTTCAGCATTACGACACTGCATCCCTCCAAACCTGCTTGGGACATCTTTATTCCAGAATATGGAGATGGACTTCGGTCCCTCTCAATACAATAAATAAGGGACAATAAGTCCCTCTTAGAACAATAAAAATTAAGATGAAGGACTATGAGAGCAAAGCAATCACCCAGCTTGCATTTGCCTCCCAGGCCTTGTGTGTGCAAGGAAATAGAGTAGAACTGAGCTGGAACTGCACTGACACCCCTGATTTGAGCACAAGTGTCCTCGCGTGGAATTACACTGAATTATTGGACTCGGGATGCTGTGAGTGACCCCCACTGACAGCACAAGGAGCTGTTCCCTGAATGCTGTAAATACTGATCACTCTGCCCATTGCTGCTCTTGTTGTGTTTTGCTCCTTCCACACCCAGGGCTGAGCATTTTCTCTTTTCCTGACAGTCAGTCCCAGCTTTGGGTGCTAATTCCCAGAAGAGCATCTCCCCAAAAGGCTGATTATCCATCATTCCACTGTAATCAACAGCAGTGGGAGCAGGAGGTGCTGCAGCAGGCTCAGATCAGTGTGATTCAAAGGCTGCACAGGATTTTAAACTGAAAACAGCACCACCATCCACACCTCTGTCTGGATACCACAACACAACCATCACCTTCACATTACTCAGAGATTACACCTAGGTGCACATGAATTCACTGTTCTAATAACTTTGTTGCATCCATCAGCCTGAGGTCAGTTTTGTTGTTCCAAATGCTTCCCAAAGTTTGCCAGCTGGAGAATTAGTAATTTATTTCAAGGAAATGACGCTTTAAATTGAAATTTTCCCACTCCCTGTGCCCAAGGATGGTGTGACTCCCACTGAAACACCCTGTGTAGGATTGTACCCAGGGTCAGTGAGTGGATAATCTGGATAAACCCAGAGAAGAGCAACCAGCACTAAAGGCCCTGAATCCTTCCAGCACAGCCTGGAGGCCAAGGAATGGCAGAATTTAAATGCTCACCTGGAATCCAGGTTTGATCCCACTGGGTACCAGCTGGAAATGCCGAATATTGGAGCTGGATGAATCCTGACCAGACAAGAGAAACCTATTTTGGGAAGCAAACAGAACTAACCACTGTAACTAATTCAAGGCTCAATTACCCATCTGTGGCAAGCATTATTATGCAAGGGTTTGTGTTCTCCCAAACACTGTTCTGTACCTCCAACCAGAATCAATTCAAGCCTCACACTTTGCATTCAGCAGCTCTTGGAATGAGATATCTGAATGGTCCCATTTTGTTTTACAGCCTATGGATCTTTCAGTGGTTTTTTTTCCTCTCTTCCAGAAAGTGAGAAAATAGTTAAAACCACAATTCTTAGCCCACACAAATGTTGATACCTTTAGTCTGGATGAATTTTAAGGTTTGAACAGATGCTGTTTTTCAATTGCCACATGAGTTACACTGACCCAAATGCTGAGATAAATTCAATATAATGGCTCCTGCAGATCTGGAGCACACAAAGGCTCAAAGCAGCTCATGGAGTGGCAGGACAGACATGAGGTGAAGTCTAACCCACCCTTCAGACTGTCAGGAGAGAAACGAATCAAACAAAAGTCCTGCTCCCAAAAGCACTGTAAGAGCAGTGGTTAAAACGCAAGATTTATTTAGAGAAAAGCTTCTTAGGCTGATCTGGCATGGTGTGCAAGGGGCAAAGTTATGGGGAATTTGGAAAGTCACACAGCACCTCAAAAGCTTTACAAACTTGGTCAGATCTGCAAAGTTTCACCCCAAACTCTTGGAAGGACAAAGAGTTTTTACATTTCTGCAGCACCATCCCTGGCACTGAAGACAGCTCATTTTCGTGGTGATAAAAGTTGGATAAAACTGCACTGAGAGAGGATCTTTAGGAGCCTTTAAGGAAACTCTTCTGGACATGAAGCTGCAAGTTCCTGTCTTGTTCAAGAGCTGCAAGAATGCGTTTTATGCCAGCTGGGCTCGCTTGCACGAGCCTGCTGTTCAAGACTCAGGACAAGGACTTTATTTCATGTGTGAAGGACAATGTGAGCATCTGCCTGCTGAGCGTGACATGGTCACAGCCCTGAGCTTCCATAACAGCTCCTAAAGATCGTCTCTCAGTGCAGTTTTATCCAACTTTTATCACCACAAAAATGAGCTGTCTTCAGTGCCAGGGATGGTGCTGCAGAAATGTAAAAACTCTTTGTCCTTCCAAGAGTTTGGGGTGAAACTTTGCACATCTGACCAAGTTTGTAAAGCTTTTGAGGTGCTGTGTGGTTTTCCAAATTCCCCATAACTTCGCCCCTCGCACACCACAGCTCTACCAAGCCCTGCAGGAGCACCAGAGCCACATCTGGGCATCCCTCCCTCCAATTTCCTGGGTCAGGCTCATCAGTGGCCAGGCAGGCAGCACCTTCTCCTTGCCCAAACTGGGCCTGCAGTGCCTGCAGGGCTGTTGTGCTGCTGTAACACAAGCACTCTCATGCATATTGCATCTCCCAGCCCGAGGAAATGAGGCGCTGCCTGGGTAATTAAAGCCCGGGGCTGGTGACAGATCCACAGCAGGGCCTGGATGTCCAGGCCTGCAGAGCATCAGCTGGGGCTGGCATCAGCTCTCCAGAGCAATCCTACCCTCCCTGTAAAGCCACACCAGCGGTGCAGAACAAAAAGGAGCCTTTAAAATCTGTCTGCAGAACGTCAGGCAACAATGAGCAGCTGGGTGGGTAAACACACAGGGTTTCTCATTTCCCCCCCTTAATTCTTTGCCCACCTTTAATATGATCTGGTTTGAAAAGTTAAAGCCACTGGGAGAGCTCTTCCCCACCATCTCTGCCCGTCAGCTGAGTTCAGAACAGAACCAGGGGGACACACCTGCATTGTGTCCCCAGCCTTGCCTTTGAAAAAGGCACAACAGAAACGTCAAAAAGCATTGAAGGAACACGTGTCCTGAGGGAAAACCCAGTGCAACAACCTCGAGATGCACAAGCAGGATTAGCACTGGTGGGAAACTGGGTGGCAATTAGCATTTTGCATATGTTTAATTTGCTCTTTTGCTATTCTCCCTCTTCAGGAATGAATGGGTGCACTCCTGACTGCACACCTCGGGACAGGGGGATTCTCTGGCTGGGTATTGCTCCTGTTTGACAACTCCTGCTCAGCCCACGGGTGCTACTCCTCAAACCCACAGGATTCCCAGCCTGTGACCGTGTTCCCGGGGTCTGAGGTTGAGGGAAGAGACGAGGATCTGACTCCATGTTTCAGAAGGCTTGATTTATTATTTTATGATATATATTACATTAAAACTATACTAAAAGAATAGAAGAAAGGATTTCCTTAGAAGACTAGCTAAGAATAGAATAAGAAGGAATGATAACAAAGGCTTGTGGCTCGGACTCTCTGTCCGAGCCAGCTGGACTGTGATTGGCCATTAATTAGAAACAACTAACATGGGCCAATCAAAGATCCACCTGTTGCATTCTACAGCAGCAGATAATCAATGTTTACATCTTGTTTTTGAGGCCTCTCAGCTTCTCAGGAGGAAAAATCCTAAAGAAAAGATTTTTCATAAAAGATGTCTGCGACACCACCCTGTCAAAGCAACAAGAAGCACTCTCCCTTTCTCCTTGTGGAAAACGGGCTCCTAGACAGGTGCCAGACCAAGCAGAACTCTTTCTGAGCTGGCAGTGGCATTTTCACAGAGTCCATGGATTCCTAGAGCAGTGGGGGCTGGAGGAGGCAGGGAATCATGTGCTCACAGGCATGGGGAGGAAGAGGGGGAGGAGGAGAACAAGGGGAGAGAGAGAACAAAGTGTCAACATCTTAACTGGGACACACAAAGAGCCAGTTCTTAGTAAGAACTTAATCCAGGATTAACAAGAGGTCAGCTACCTCTGCAAGGAGACTGCACTAAGAGGAGCTAATTAGCTCTCCTTAATTGCACAAAAGGAACCACACAGAATTAAAGACGTCCACCAGCAGCAGGTCCCACCTCACCCAGGACACACAGCCCTACCTGTTGTCCCAACACCAGGCTCAGACAATCAGCACATGGAGAGGTGCAGGGATGGATGGCAGGGAAAAGGCTGTGGGGAGGTTCAGCACCAACAGGGGCTGGAGTGAGAGCTGGAGCCTCCACCAGCCAGGACAAGCATTTGCAGCATGGCCAGAGTCTGTCCAGGCAGGTTCCTCATCAGCCAAGTGTGACCGTGTTCACCGGGGTCTGACATTGAGGGAAGAGACGAGGATCTGACTCCATGTTTCAGAAGGCTTGATTTATTATTTTATGATATATATTATATTAAAACTATGCTAAAAAATAGAAGAAAGGATTTCATCAGAAGACTAGCTAAGAATAGAAAAAGAAAGAATGATAACAAAGGTTTGTGGCTCGGACTCTCTGTCTGAGACAGCCGTACTGTGATTGGCCATTAATTAGAAACAACCACACGAGACCAATCAAAGATCCACCTGTTGCATCCCACAGCAGCAAATAACCGTTGTTTACATTTGTTCCTCTCAGCTTCTCAGGAGAAAAAATCCTAAGGAAAGGATTTTTCATAAAAGATGTCTGTGACAGCCAAGGGCTGCCCCAAATCCCTGAGGAATCCCAGCCATCAGTTCACAGCGATGCCCAGGAGGGCGCTCAATGCAGTTCTGGCCTTCTTTAAGTCAGTGTGATCTCTGAAAATGAGGAGGAAGAGGAGCACAAGGCAAACCAGTTTTTCCCTGTAGGTTGAGGCCAAGAGAATCCCATCCCAGCACGGAGAGGCACTGCAGGATAGATGTGAGGAGAAATGGAGAGCACACAGCACCAGGGACAGGCAGCAGATCCCACCTGGGCGCCGCCAGGTT
This sequence comes from Camarhynchus parvulus, assembly GCF_901933205.1. NCBI lineage: Eukaryota > Metazoa > Chordata > Aves > Passeriformes > Thraupidae > Camarhynchus > Camarhynchus parvulus. The sequence goes on along the minus strand of NC_044594.1, from coordinate 3,587,447 downwards.
GGAATGATGCAGTGGGGAAGGCTGGCTGAGCTGCCCACCCCCAAATCCCCTCTCTGGGATTTCTAAACATGCACCACTCACACACCTGAAGCTCCTCTGCTTGGCACTAAATCCATCTGTTTTTTCCTGGGGAGCCATTGCATGTTCTGTCCTCCTGCACTGGTGCATCTTTCACCCCAGCAGCCCTTGCTCTGCTCTGACAGATAATGGACCCAGCAGTGCGCTGGAAAATGAAGATTAACAGGCACATCAATAACCCAGCAGATGTCTCTGAGATGAAGCACTAATAAAAGGAACTCCTGCATTTATTTGGGTTGCAGCACCGTGCTGAGGGCTAGGGATGTCAGGCAGACAAGGCCTGAGTGCATCTCAGCACGAGCAGCTCCCTTTTGCAGGGAGGATGAAGGGAAAAGCAAAACAGCTTTTCAGAGAATGCTGCCCTACCCACAAGGAAAAATAACAGAAACAGGAGCTCAGCCTAATTACAGGTCCCTGTGAAATCATCACAGTAGTGCCTCCGTTATTTATCCTTCTTTTCTTCCCTCAGGACAGAGTCAAATGTTTTGCCTCTGTACTTCCAGTGTCCCCACTGCTCCCACTGACTTCCTTAACTTCACTTGGCCCTTTCTTCCAGATTCCTGCAATCTGCTGGGCTCACCCCAAAACTGACCAAAAACCCCACAGAGCTGCTCAGTGCAGCCCCTGCCCATGTCTACAAAATAAGGTGGAGAATAAGGCTGTCCTACCCACAAAGAAAAAGGCCAGAAACAGGAGCTCAGCCTAATTACAGGTCCCTGTGAAATCATCACAGTAGTGCCTCCATTATTTACCCTTCTTCCATTAGCACAGAGTTAAATGTTTTGCCACTGTACTCCCAGTGTCACTGCAGCCAGGAGGGACCAGCAGCACCAAAATTTCACCTCAAACCCAACCTAAACAAACAAGTTCTTGGGATGCCACTGGGAATATTCTCCACTTTAAGTTCTTCCCCAGCTTTTTCCCCCAAATCCCTTCCACCCTGACTGACATTCCCCCATCAGCCGCATCTCCATCCCAGCATCTCCATCCCAGCCCTGCATCCTTTTTCCCCCTTCCTGAGGAGCTGCCTGACCTCCCAGCACACACACACACGCACACACACACACACACAGGAAGGATTCCCCGCCTGCCTGGGAGGTGAAAAACAAAAATCATCACAGTAGTGCCTCCATTATTTATCCTCCTTTTCTTCCCTCAGCACAGAGTTAAATGTTTTGCCACTGTACTCCCAGTGTCACTGCAGCCAGGAGGGACCAGGAGCACCAAAACTTCACCTCAAACCCAACCCAAACAAACGAGTTCTTGGGATGCCACTGGGAATGTGAGACAGGCACCCCCTCTCTGCTCCCAGGAACTGAGCAGCAGCCCCCAGTCGTGCTGCTCCTGTGCAGGCTGAGCACAAAGGGAGAGTCCCTGACATCTGGCTAAAGCTTCAATAGCTGCCATTGGGGAGAGCAGAGCTGTGCCAGGGGCTGGCCTGCAGCAGCTTCCTGGTACAGACAGGCCCCACCCAGCATCCAGCACCGCTCTGCTCCCTCTTCCCTGCTGGACTGAGCTGGAAGAGCTCACAGCTCATTCATAAAGAGAAGAGAAATTGTCCCAATTGTCCTAAAATGGTCCATGGGCCAACCTCTTTCTCCAGCGCTGGCTGGTGCAGTGAGTGCTTCTGCACTGTGTTGTTCTGTTATGGAAATTCCAGGTTCTCCATCCCTCCCAGCTGTTCCAATCTGGTTATCCAAACAGATCCCAGCCTCCTGCAGCCTCCTGCCTCAGTCTCTGCCTTCAGACCTGCCCTGTTCCACCTCTGATTTCCAACCCCAATCCAACTGGATTCACCCCTGCTCTCACTGACTTCCTTAACTTCTCTTGGCCCTTTCTTCCAGATTCCTGCAATCTGCTGGGCTCACCCCAAAACTGACCAAAAACCCCACAGAGCTGCTCAGTGCAGCCCCTGCCCCCACAACCACAGAATAAATAAGGTGGAGAATAAGGCTGCCCTACCCACAGAGACAAAGGCCAGAAACAGGAGCTCAGCCTAATTACAGATCCCTGTGAAATCATCACAGTAGTGCCCCGTTATTTATCTTCTTCTGTTTCATTAGCAAAGAGTTGAATGTTTTGCATCTGTACTTCCAGTGTCACTGCAGGGGCAGCCAGAAGAGATCAGCAGCACCAAAATTTCAAATTTCACCTCAAACACAAACAAACGAGTTCTTAGGATGCCACTGGGAATATTCTCCACTTTAAGTTCTTCCCCAGCTTTTTCCCCCACATCCCTTCCACCCAGACTGACATTCCCCCATCAGCTGCATCTCCATCCCAGCATCTCCATCCCAGCCCCACATCCTTTTCCCCTTTTCCCGAGGAGTTGCCTGATCTTCCAGCACACAAACACACACACAGAAAGGATTCCCTGCCTGCCTGGGAGGTGAAAACCAAAAATCATCACAGTACTGCCTCCATTATTTATCCTTCTTTTCTTCCATTAGCACAGAGTTAAATGTTTTGCCACTGTACTCCCAGTGTCACTGCAGGGCCAGCCAGGAGCGACCAGCAGCACCAAAATTTCACCTCAAACCCAAACAAATGAGTTCTTGGGATGCCACTGGGAATATTCTTCACCTTCCCCAGCTTTTCCCCCACATCCCTTCCACCCTGACTGACATTCCCCCATCAGCTGCATCTACATCCCAGCCCCGCATCCTTTTTCCCCTTTCCCCGAGGAGCAGCCTGCCCTCCCAGCACACACACACACAGGAAGGATTCCCCGCCTGCCCGGGAGGTGAAAAACGAGGATCAAGGATTCCAGGGGCACCTGTCAGCGCATGGCCCTTCCCGGGAGGTTCCTCCCCGCTGCCCTGCGAGCTGCCCGGGTGGGACCCCACGGAACCGCCCGGGAACCTCGCTGCTGCTGCTGCTGCTGCTGCTGCTGCTGCTGCTGCTGCTGCTGCTGCTGCTGCTGCTGCTGCTGCTGCTGCTCCGAGGCATCTCAGGGCCGCCAAAGGAGCTGACAAAACGATTCCCCGCTCTGATAAGGGCTCGGCATGGCTGGAACAAAGCCGCCTTTGCAATGCGCTGCCCGGCTCTGGCATCCCAGCCGGCTGCTGCCCGCTGGGGACAAAAGCGCCCGCTGTCGCTTTAAGGATGTCCCGCATCACCCGGTTAACCCTGGCTGCTCCTCGCTGCCCTCAGCAAGGAGGAATTGCATATTTCTGCTCTTCTCGTGCCCTTACCCATCGGTCCTGCCGCCCTGGTACCGCAGCCCTGGCACCCCGAGCAGAGCTTTATTAAATGCTCTATAATATATATTTTTAAATTTATTTATATTTATATATTTTTATATATTTATATACATTAAATATAAATATATTTGTATATATTAATATATTAATAAATATTATATAGTAAATATATAAAAATTTAATATAATATATTAAATAAATATTATATACTATATATTATATACTATATATTATATATTATATATTATATAATTATATATTGTATAGTGTCTATTATATATTATATATTATATATTATATATTATATATTATATATTATATATTATGTGTATATATTATGTATTATATATATATTATATATCATATATTGTATATTATATTGTATATCTTATATATAATTTAATGTAATATATTAAATATATACAATTTAATTTAATATACATATATTAAATCTATCTATATATATTATATATTATATTAAATACATATCGCCGTGCAAACCACCAGGGAGCACTTCTGTGACGACAAAGGAGCAGAGCAGTCAGCGTGGACATAAACATCCCAATTACCTCGAAATTCCACTTCCCTGTTCCCACAAAGCTCTGGCTTTTCACCCCGAGGGGCTGCACACCCTCCTAAACCTCATCAGGCAACACAAAGCATCGATTTCCCTGCTAGAACAGCAGGCAGCAACAGGAAATATTTAGAATAAATAGAAATATTTGCCTCCAACACTCGGGCATTTCCAAACGCAAGCTCTGGGAAAGGCCATCTTCTGCACGGAGGTTCTACAATGCAGAAGGTAACAATGTGACTCATCTTGAAAATGTGTATAAACACACTTAAAAAACCTGTCTGGGGAAAAATAAACAGAGGCTGCGCCTGATTCCCATCTGGGAAAAGCAGGAACGCAGCCCTGCTGCTGTCCTTGGCTTTGTACCTACTCCAGGCAGGTGCAACAGAGGAAACAAAACCACAGCCAGCAATTTAAAGAATTTAGAAAGCAAGAAAGCAGCACAGATGGACAGGGAAAGAGCAGAAAGCAAATGAAAAATGTCCCTGCAACGTGACAGAGGAGCAGGGGGGACGGATGTGACTGGGAGCTGATCAATCACCCCTCATGGAATGATGAAATATTTGCTCTGTATGATCAGTTAATCCCAAGCAGGAACACACTTAGAAGGGTGGCAAAGAACCAGACAGATCTTCTTACAGAGCAGTGAGTTCAAAGGAAAGCAACAAAAACATCCCGGCACTCACGAGGCTCGTTTGTGAAAACAAACTTGAAGGGTAAACAAAGTGGAGTGGTCAACAAATATTTGAAGAATGTAAATATTGGAGAGAAAGAGAAGCTGCATTAAAAGGTTTGGGGTGTTTTTTTGTTTTTTTTTTTTTGAACAGTGAGCAATGGAATGATATGAAATTGTGGGAAAGAAACAAGGCTGAAGTCAAATCCTCACAGCCAGCAGCAGGAGAGAAGTGGAATAAACTCATTCACTCGTCACATTCATAAACAGCAATAGGTAACTGTTAATAAACACAAACCAGACCCACAGAACCACAGAATATCCTGAGCTGGAAGGATCCCACAAAGATGACTGAAGTCCTGTACAGGACACCCCACTGGCAGGAGCATAGATCAATATTTCAGTAATATCACACTTCTTTCAGTCTCTAGCTCTGCTTTCCATTATTTCCATCTTTTAAAGAGGCAGCAGCCCAGTTTGCAGCAATGCAGGACTCTAAAGGTTTGCAATGATTACAAACCTAACTGATTGCAATTCTTGCAAACCGAATTGATTGCAATGATTGCAAACCTATGACTGCAAAATTAGGACTGGTTGAGTGTTACAGTTTCAAGGATTGCTTTGTCTTGCTGCATTTTTGTCCCCAAAACTTCCAAGACACACCCAAACATCCTTGGGATTTGGAGTTCCATGTGGGAAACCTTGCAAAGTGAATCCAAATCATCCTGAGTTCCTAATCTGGGCTGTGGTCCTTGAAAGAACAGATTTCCTCAGGATAACTGTGGTATCTCCAAATATCAGCAATGCACAGGGTGTTTTGGGACAATTACAAGGATTCAGATTGTTTTGGGACAATGATAAGGATTCAGATTTGTTTGGGACAATTTTAAGTATTCAGGTTGTTTTGGGACAATTACAAGGATTCAGGTTGTTTTGGGACAATTATAAGTGTTACAGTTTCAAGGACTGCTTTAACTTGCTGCATTTTTGTCCCCAAGACTTCCAAGACACACACAGACATCCTTGGGATTTGGAGTTCCATGTGGGAAACCTTGAAAAGTAACATCCAAATAATCCTAATCTGGCCTGTGATCCTTGAAAGAACAGATGTCCTCAGGATAACTGTGGTATCCCCAAATATGAGCAAGGCACAGGTTGTTTTGGGACAATTATAAAGATTTAGATTGTTTTGGGACAATGATAAGGATTCACGTTGTTTTGGGAAAATTACAAGGATTCACGTTGATTTGGGACCATGATAAAGATTCAGGTTGTTTTGGGACAATTATAACGGTTTTGGGAAGTTACAGGTTTGGGTTTTTTGGGACAATTACAATGTTTTGGGACAGTTACAAAGATTCGGGTTGTTTTGGGACAATTACAAGGATTCAGGTTGTTTGGGGACAATTACAAGGATTCAGGTTGTTTGGGACAATGACAAGGATTCAGGTTGTTTTGGGACAATTACAAGGATTCAGGTTTTGGCTCTGGGCAAGTCCCCTGTGAGAGGTACAAGGGATAAGGATGGATGTTTGCATTCCTCATCCTGCTCTTATTTCAGCACAGTTTGCTCTCTTCAGAGAATTGTTTAAGCTATAATAATTTTTTGCTCTCCTAAGCCAAGCTTCCAGTAGGGAATCATTACACAGCTATTAATAAACAATTAAAAGGAAAAACACCTTTCATCTCTGTGTGCCTCATCTGCAAACCAGGACTAATTCCACTTCCTTTCTTCTACCCTTTGTCCATCTTGACTATTTAGGATGGAATCTGTTCCTCCAAACTGGATGTGGAGCATGAAAATCTCCCAGCTCAGCAAATCTCTGTTTTCAAGAGCCTCTTTTGCTGTAAAACAACACAATTTTAGAAACAGTTCTATTTCCCAGATCAGCTGTGCTATCAGCTGCCTTTAAAACAGAAAAGAATCCACAGGGAACTTGTTCTTCCTGCTGGAAAAATAATAGAGCAGGTATTTGAAGCAGTGCTGCAGCTTTAGTGCCCTGGAGCAGGCACTGAATATTGCTCAGTTCTGTGAGCCCTGGCCTCTAGACACATCCTTCTTTCATGGCCTACAGCTAAGCTTGGCTTTGCCTCCCAAACCTCATTCCCAAAATGTGCATCAGGCTGTGCATCACATTTCTCTAGCAGCTGACAGCCCTGAAAAAAACCAAATTCCAGCTCTGAGGGCTGCACAGCCTCGCGAGCAAAGGGCGCTCCTTCCACATCCCCACAGCTGCTTTATTTCTGGTCCTGTGGGGTCAGAAATACACCAAAATTACAGCTCTGCCTCTCTCTGAAACTCCTCTGGCTCCGTGCAAACCTTTAACTCACAGCACCTCGTGTGTCCTCGCTGCAGCAGGGCTGAGACCTTGCCAATGATCTCTGCAATGCTCAGGCCTGGCCACCTCCTTCTGTCCTTCCAACACAGCCTGATTTGCTCAGCATCTCATTAAGGGGATGACTCTAATTAGAGGGAGCTGTTCTTGAGCTAAACAAGTTGTGTGTTCCCCCTCCAGCTAATTTGTTGTAATTTTATGCGCATAGCTGGACATTTCTTCTGTTACCAAATCGTTGCTACTCCTCAAAATACACCCAATTTCCCCCCAAAGTCCTTTTCATTCCACTCATTTTCTCCTCCATTTTTCTCCTTCCAATTCCAAGGCCTGAAATTAGCTGTGGTCCAAAACCACATTCTACCAAACCTGGTATTCTGAGTGGTTTATTATTCAAAATATATACCCCAAATATATGAATCTCCAACAAAAAAAAAAAAAATCCCCAAATTCCTCTTTGTCTGCTCCTCTGCCACATGCATGGAGTGGCTGTGACATTGCCAAAGGAGAGTGGCAGCATTTTGCATCTTTTTTTAGTTGGGGAAAAAAGCAGAGCATCTGCCCTCAGATCGCTTGGCTGTGACCACAGAGATCATTCTGTCCTGGAAAAAAAATGGTTACAGGGGAATAAACCGCTGCAAAATGTAAAATATAATCAACAGCACAGGCCTAAATCTGGCCAAAAGGAAAACTTTAGGAATGGAGAAGCTCAGAGGACATTCCAGCATCTTGTATTCAGCACGTGGCTCTGCAAGGGCACCCAGAAGGAAAAGGAACTCTGTGCAGCATTTTGGGTTTGGTATCTCCACTTCCTGAGCTTGGATATCCCATCATTGGATATATTATTGCAACTTCTACAATTTACTTCAAACAGGCTCAAAATCCTGAAATTAATAGTTACCAGCCGTAATAAGCATCAACTAAATAATAAGCATCAACTAAAATAATAATGGCATTAACTTCCTAACCAGGGCCTGAACTCAGAGGAGTTCTGGGGAAAGTTCAAGCAAAAACACAGCAGCTGCTCAATCAACCAAAGTTTAAACTGTTTAAAATAGAGAGAAATCTGGAATTTCAGCTGTAAAAAGCAGAAGGGGCCTTGACCAGGACACAGTAATTCTGTCAGGAAGCGCCACAAGGGTTTTGATGGCAATTTTTGCCTCTTCCAGGCCTTGCCCCTGCCCACTTGCTGAGCAGAAATGCAGCAGAAATTCCAGCTATGTGAGTGCTTCTCATCAGTGCAACACAACTATCAGCACACACGGGGTGAATCAGACACTGAAAAACGTGGGACACTGTCCAACAGCTCCTTCCAGCACTTGTCCCTTGAAAATCCCTGCTCAGGCAAAGGGAGAAGGAAGGGGAGACTGATTTCTGTCCAACAGCTCCTTCCCAAAATGTGGGAATTAAAATCTCTGCTCCAGGAAGGGGGAGAAGGAAGAGGACACTGATTTCTGTCCAACATCTTCTTCTAGCACTTGTCCTATGAAAATCTCTGTTCCAAGCACAAGGAGAAGGAAAGGGACGCTGATTTCTGTCCAACATCTTCTAACACTTGTTCCTTGAAAATCTCTGCTCCAGGCAAAGGGGGAAGGAAGAGGAGACTGATTTTTGTCCAACAGCTCCTTCCAGAACTTATCCCATGAAAATCTCTCCTCCAGGAAGGGGGAGAAGGAAAGGGAGACTGATTTCTGCCCTACAGCTTCTTCCCAAAACGTGGGAATTAAAATCTCTGCTCCAGGAAGGGGGAGAAGGAAGAGGAGATTGATTTTTGTCCAACATCATCTTCTAGCACTTGTCCCATGAAAATCTCTGCTCCAGGCACAGGGAAAAGGAAGAAGAGACTGATTTCTGTCCAACAGCTCCTTCCCAAAATGTGGGAATGAAAATCTCTGCTCAGGCAAAGGGAAAAGGAAGGGGGAGACTGATTTCTGCCCAAAACCTCCTTCCAGAATTATCCCATTAAAATCTCCGCTCCAGGAAGGGAGAGAAGGAAGGAGAGACTGGTTTGCCTCATTTTGCAGGCAGGGAAAGCAGGGCAGAGGCACCACGAGGATGAAAATGGTCAGTGACAGATCCAGGCACAATCAGGGCCTCTCGTGACCCCCAGCTCCCACAGGCAGCACCTTCCTTCCCTGCAGAAGGGACCGAGCTCTCACACAGCACCCAGCAGCCTCAGCTCCATGATTTATCTCCTCCTGACTGAATTTTCCACATTTTCAGGCTTTTTAGTGAGGAAAGGAATCCCTGGAACAGCCCCACTGCTGCCTCACCGGCCTCAGCTGCAGGCCCTGAGCGAGCGAAGGCTGCAGAATTGCAGAGCCACTCCAGTCTGCCCTTCACTTGACATTTCTGAGGACTGGAGACAGAGCAAGGTGATCCTGCCATCTGATAAGAGGGGAAGGCAATTTCCCAGCAAAACAAACGATTGGGATTCAATTAGCCAAAATAATCTGCAGCCCAAGGAGAGATCTGGGGGAGAGATTCTGGGTGCTGCAGCAAACTCTGCACAGCGCAGCTTCTTCGTGGCCCCAGTCACAGAACTGCTCTGTCTGCCTGTCCTCAGAGAGGTTTCAATCTGCACACACATATCAGAGGACAAAATTACAGATGTTTATCCAAATTTAAATCAGAACTTGATGCCAAGAACCAACCACATCAGAAACAAAACTATTAAAGGGATGCTTTTGCCAGTGGATCATCACACAGCAAACCCAGCCTCAGATTGAGGGTTTGAAAATGCCTTGGTTTTATTTCAAATGGTTCTATTCCACTGTAATTTCAGACTTTTGCTAAAATAAAAGTTGTGTTTCACAGCCTGTTGCCACTGCAGGTATTAATCCAGCGTGGCACTGTGCAGCCAGGACAAAAACTGGTGCTGGGCTGATCCTGCTTCTATTTCTGCCCCTCTTGGTGCCCATGAGCACAGCCTGGCCAAGGGAATTGTGTGCAAAGCTCTTTCTTCGCTTTAGCGCACTCAGATTAGGCTCCTCACTGCTTCCTAGGGCTTCCCACCATGGAAAAGGGCAGAAAAAACAACACCAAGGCCTGAGAAATGAGCACAAAAGCTGCTAATTACCCCTCAGTGACCGCGTGCCACAGAGCCATCTACAGAATCAACCTGCCAAGGCTGCTCCAACCTGTCCTTCCAGGCACCCGGCACGACATCTTCTTGCTGGAAAAGGATAAAAAACCCTTGATTTATGGCCAGCCAGAAGGTTCAGGACGTGTGGCCAGGTCAGAATGTTCTGGATGCAGGGGAAGATGAGCGACCTGTTAATGAGGTTTGCTCTTCCTGCCGCAGCCAACGGGAACATCGTGATTCCTCAGATCCACTTGCAGAATTCATAAGGAGCTAAGGCCTCTCCTTTTCCCTAAAAAACATATTTATATGTATGTGGGTCAGCTCTGGTGGTTTTTACCGAGGATTATCAGCACCTATTTCTTCCCCCTGAATAAAAGGCACAAAGGGTGATGTAGGAGCAGAAGAATCAATGCAGACAGGAAAGACTGAAAATGCAACATTTGGACCTGTAATGTGAAGGTCAAACAGCACAATGGGCACGGCAGCACAATTATGTAACTTTCACAGAACTATTTTGCGAGGCTTCTCCAGAAATTGAGGAAGGATTGATTTGGAAATCCAATTTCATTTGGGATCATTTGCAGTGCCACAGGACGAAGTTCACTGCACGCAGCAGCTCTTTAAGGCTCTGCAGCTTCAACACCAAATTGGAAGTGATTTAAGCAGCTTCATCATTTCCTGGGTAATCAAGGAGCCACGAATCCCAGACACCCACGTTTGTCACCCCGGTGTGTCACAGCGATGCGAGGACAGAACCTTCCCTCCCGTTCATTTACATCTCAAAGGAGCTGCCGGGCTGGGGGAGCAGAGCAGGGTGGGATGAGTGTGACAGCTCAGGAACCCCTCCCTCCCCTCTTACACATCCATTTCTAGATTCCCAGAGCTGGGAAGGGCAGGGGCAGCCTGGCGGAGGTACCAAGGGGCTCCAGCAGGCAGAACTGAAACTGCTTCAAGCCAATCTTCACCGCTCCCTGACATCACACAGCTGCTAATGGGACGAGTGTGACAGCTCAGGAACCCCTCCCTCCCCTCTCACACATGGATTTCCAAAATTCAGAGCCAGGGAAGGGCAGGGGCAGCCTGGCGGAGGTACCACGGGGCTCCTGCAGCCGCAGCCTCCAGAATGCAGAACTGAAACTGCCTCAAGTCAATCTTCCCTGCTCCCTGACATCAAACAGCTGCTAATTTTAGCTCTGCTGTTCTGTAACCCTACCTAGTTCCCATCCCACCCCCACAACTACATAATAGATCCTTCCCTCAGATAAGCAGGGTGTTGGAACATTGAGAGTTTTGTTAGGTTTTTTTTTTTCCCTCTCACCCACAGGCACTAGCAGAAAAATGAATTACAGATTTATTTTTAGCGGAGCCTTTGGCCCTTCTTTTCTCTGTAGGTTCCAGATTGCAGGTTCTGCAGCTCAGAACTATTCCAAGCAGCACAGCAGCACAAGCAATGCAGAAGGAACCACAAAAGAAGGAAAATCACACGAGCAGAGTTTTACTCAGTATCCCATTTATGGGACATCAAGTGTAGCTACCAGCTTGGTTTTGTCCCTGCAACGCTCTTCTGGCATCAGATTTCCATTTTTCATCAAAGATCTAAATTAGTTTCCATCTCTGCTGGATCATGAACTCCCCAGAACTCCTAAGAAGGAAGAGCAGGGCAGGCAGCACGGCCTGAGATGGAAGGGGAGGGAAAGGCTGCTGTGGTTTTTCGGCTTTCTGAGATTTAAAGCTCGAGGCCTGGCTGATTACAGTCCCTGAGGAGCTGTGAGATAACCGTGACGTCAGCCTGGAGGCAAAAGCTCTCCCTCACAATACCAGGTCACGATATAAAGATGAAAACAGCATTAGAACACAAAAATGACCAATTAAACCACAACACCAGACTGTGACGAGGCAAATTGCTGCTGTCATCTGTCCTGCCAGCATCCTCGGGGGCTGCAGCATCACTGCTGCCAGCCGGACGCTGTGACAGCACAGAAGGTCCTTGCAGGGTGCCACTGCCGCTCTGGGATGTCACCCAGCCCCCCTGGCTGTGCCCAGCTGTGCTGCAGAGCCCCGGGGCCAGCGGGAGCCACATGGGGTGAGATCATTTGGGCAGGGGGAGGTGGCTGCTGCAGGAAATGCAGGGCACGGCATGGGGGAGCAGCAGTGCAGGAAATGCAGGGCATGGTGTGAGGGAGCAGCAGTGCAGGAAATGCAGGGTATGCTGTGAGGGAGCAGCAGTGCAGGAAATGCAGGGCATGCTGTGAGGGAGCAGCAGTGCAGGAAATGCAGGGTGTGCTGTGAGGGAGCAGCAGTGCAGGAAATGCAGGGTATGCTGTGAGGGAGCAGCAGTGCAGGTAATGCAGGGCATGGTGTGAGGGAGCAGCAATGCAGGAAATGCAGGGCATGGTGTGAGGGAGCAGCAATGCAGGAAATGCAGGGTATGCTGAGAGGGAGCAGCAGTGCAGGAGATGCAGGGTGTGCTGAGAGGGAGCAGCAGTGCAGGAAATGCAGGGCATGCTGTGAGGGACCAGCAGTGCAGGAAATGCAGGGCGTGCTGTGAGGGAGCAGCAGTGCAGGAAATGCAGGGCGTGCTGTGAGGGAGCAGCATGGGGACACCCAGGGGATGCAGCGGGGCCGTGGCACTGCAGAGCTGCTCCATCCCAGCGCTCCCAGCATGTCCAGCACATGCTTTGCTCTCCTGCTAGTCCACTGAGCTATTATGCAACTCCAGGACAGCCCCAGAGGTCCCCTGATGTCCCACCCAGCGGGATTTGGTGTCATCCCACAGCACAGGAGGGATGTGGGGCCTGAAATCTGGGAAAGGCAGGTGCTGTTCCTGAGGGTCAGGGCAGGCTGTGCTGCTGGCAGCTTTCTGTCCCTCCCTGGTACAGACAGACATCATGTGTCTCCCTGAGCATGGCTCTGGAGGAAATCTGGGTTAACCCCAGCAGTGCTGCTGCTGCACCAAGGACCTGAGGATTTGTTTGCAGCCCATGCACTGGATGCTTTTTCTTTGTATAAATCCCAACCCTGTAAGCCCATTTTGTATCAAGGCTGTCCAGCCCACATCAAACACCCCAAGCAGGTTCAGAGAGCCCTGCATTCATTCTGTGCTCCTCCAATCCATCCAGCAGGGGCAAACACACAGATTTGGGCAAAGCAGGGCCTGAAATAACATTCCTTCTCACCCTCCTGTGCTGGATATTGCAGCACAACCAAATAAACAGAATATCCTAAGGGGAACGGAGTGACAGCTGCAGAGATCCAGAATGCTGTCTAATTAAATAAGGGAAGCAATCAGAATATTTAATTTTGGGACTGGGATGAAGGGGGATGCTGAGGAGGCAGGGCTTGGGTAGCACCTGCCAGGTGATTCCAGGAGAGCTGGGGGAAACTGCTCGGGATCTCTATGGAGAACAAAGGGGCCCGGGAGTGCCCAGAGCCCGAGGAAGGGAGAGGGAAGAGCGGCACCTGCTGCAGCCCGGCCAGCACTTCCCCCAGCGCTGTAAGCTGCTTATGTCCCCAGGAAGGCTCCGGAGCCCCCGCTCGGCCCCCAGCCCGCACAGGCACCGGGGTGCTCCAGCGGGAGCTGCCGGGAGCGCTGCGATGAACTGGGATGAACTGGGATGAACTGGGATGAAGTGGGAGCGCCACAGCCGCGATGTCCCTGCCGGGTTTGCGGGCATGCAGCGGGGCCGTGGCACTGCAGAGCCGCTCCATGCCAGCGTTCCCAGCATCTCCAGCACATGCTTTGCTCCTCTGCCACTCCACCGAGCTATTATGCAACTCCTCAGCCCAACTGCACGGCACAGCGGATCACTGCGAGAGAGGGGCTTGTTTTTCTTCATTCAGAAAAAGAAAATCACGTAATATTTTCAAATGCTGATATCTGTATCATCTGTACAGCCTGTGTGACACACAGCCATGTACACACAGGGAAAATTCAATGGCTCTCAGCGTAATTAAATAAAAGACAGAATTAGAGAAATTAGAAAAAGAGATGACCTATTGAGTCATCCCTGGCTCTGGTCTGTCCCCTGGGGCCCAGTACAAGATGCTTCCTAGTGCTATACTGTGGTGCTTTTATTTTTTACACAGAAAAAAAAAAAAAGAGATAAAATTAAAATAGCAACAATAAGTAAAATAACATGCAAAATAACTTTGCTGTTTTCTCACACTTTACAGGCGAGGATCTCAAAGCACCACATTCATCCTGATGCAAACTAGCACAGTTGAGAAGGAGGCCGTTATTTCTATGATTACTTCCTTTTTCATTACAGGAAAAAAAAAAAGGATTAAGGAAAAGAAACAGGCCTTCCCATTGCCCTTGTCATCCAATTCAACCCAAATTACGAAGTCACATTCCTCTGTTAACCGTGGAACCGTTCCCATCTGATAAAGTTCTGGTTAAATCAATTTCATCATCATAATTCAAAGCCTATTTATTCCAACTAAGTGGTTTTGACATATTGGAAATTTAAAATAGTTTTGATATACTTGGGATCCTATGTAAACCTTTGGTGGTCACGTTGATATTATATTTTATATAGAGATATATAATTGTATCCTCTACTACATATATATATATGTATGTATATATGTAATAGAGAATACAATTATATATTATATATATATAATTGTGTATATATATACAATTATATATACAATATATATATTTACCTATCCCTGAAAAATACAAACTTGACCAACAAAATATATTTATATATATATTATGTATATAAAAATATATATGTATTTACCTACCCCTGAAAAATACAAACTTGACTAACAATTATGTATTTTTATATATATATATATATATTTACCTACTCCTGAAAAATACAAACTTGACCAACAAAATATCTTCCTGGGAACATTTCAGACACACACACACACAGAACTTTGTAAATTGCCTTTCACCCACACAATGTTTTCTTTCACTGCCCACTTAGCCAAACCTGGTGAGTTTCTCCCCAGAACACCCCGGAATGATGAAAGAATTATGGAGCCCTCGGGTACCTTGCCGGCAGCTCCGGGCTCCCTGGAACTCTGCTATCGATGTCCTTACAGCACCACGGCAGCGAGGAGCATCCCCAAAATCCGCTGCTTAGAGGACAAGCCGAGCAGGAGCCATTCCACGCACGCAGCATCCAAAACACTTTTTTATCCCCCCACCTTTCTTCGGCAGAATGTGCCCGCGGTTATTTCCCTGTGCGAGCCGGGTGAGGCGGCTCGGGCAGAGCCCGGCAGCGGAGCAGGGATGGGGGGGATGCGGCCGGAGCGCTCCGGGCATCGCAGCGGATGCGGAGCTGCCCGGGCAGCAGCGGCCCAGCGCCGCATCCACCGCCGGAGCCTCTGCCGTGCCTCCCTCCCCGCAGCCAGATCCCCCCGGCACTGCCGCAGCGGAACTTGCCGGATCTCATCCCTTTTTCCCCCATTTCAGGGAGAGACGGGGGGACCACAGCATCAGCATCATGACCCCCCAGCCCTTCTCCGCACCGCGCGCTTACCAGGCGAGCTTGAACCCTTTCATTAGTACAGCCACGATAATCCGCTGCCCGTGTCCTTGTCTGCCCACTGACAGCTCCAGAGGTGCCAGCACATATTGGAGCAGCCCCGGGCGGCGAGCGTCCCGCGGGGAGCGCCGAGCCCCATGCGCCGAGCCGGGGCACGGCCGCCCCCGCCCCCCGGAGCCGCGGCGAGGCGCGCAGGGCTCCGCGCAGCAGCAGCGACGGCAGCAGCGCCGGGGGCTGGGGCTGAGCCGCCCCGCTCGCTGCTGCTGCTGCTGCTGCTGCTGCTGCTGAGCATGTGCGGCAGCCGCGGGACCGCAGCGTGCCATGGCACCCGCGGCACGGCCCGGCCCCGCTCCGCCGGCACACGGCCCGCAGCCCCGCCCGGCCACGGGGGCGCGGGTACAGCGGGGGGCCGCTGGGGACAGCCCCCGGGGACAGCGAGGGGCCGCTGGGGACAGCCCCCGGACATGGCAGGGACAGCGAGGGGCCGCTGATGACAGCCCCCAGGGACAGCACCCAGGGACAGCGAGGGGCCGCTGGGGACAGCCCCCAGGGACAGCGAGGGGCCGCTGGGGACAGCCCCCAGGGACAGCACCCAGGGACAGCGAGGGGCCGCTGGGGACAGCCCCCAGGGACAGCGAGGGGCCGCTGGGGACAGCCCCCAGGGACAGCCCCCAGGGACAGCGAGGGGCCGCTGGGGACAGCACCCAGGCACGGCAGGGACAGCGCCCGGCAGAGCGGTTTGGACAGCCTTGCACGCTGGCAGGGATGGGACATCCACAGCTTCTCTGTTCTGGGGTCTCACGCCCCTCACAGTAAAGAATAGTTCCTATTATCTAACCTAAACCTCCTCTCCATCAGTGCGAAGCCACTCTGCACTCCGTGCCCCTCACAGTAAATATTTCCTATTATCCAACCCTACTCTCAGTGCAAACCCATCCCTTCTGTCACTCCATGCCCCTCATAGTAAAGAATATTTCTGATTATCCAGTCTAACCCTCCTCTCCATCAGAGTAAAGCCATCCCCCCTGCACTCCATGCCCCTCACAGTAAATATTTCCCAATATCAAAACCTCCTCTCTGTCACTGTGAAGCCATCCCCCTTGCCCTATCACTCCAAGCCCCTCACAGTAAAGAATATTTCCGATTATCCAATCTACCCCTCCTCTCAGTCACTGTGAAGCCATCCCCCCTTGCCCTGTCAGTCCATGTCCCCCCAGTAAAGAATATTTCCTATTATCTAACCTAAACCTCCTCTCCATCAGTGCGAAGCCACTCTGCACTCCGTGCCCCTCACAGTAAATATTTCCTAATATCAAAACCTCCTCTCTGTCACTGGAAGCCATCCCCCTTGCCCTATCACTCCAAGCCCCCCACAGTAAAGAATACTTCTGATTATCCAATCTAACCCTCCTCTCCACCAGTGTGAAACCATTGCCCCTCACAGTAAATATTTCCTAATATCTAAACCTCCTCTCTGCCAGCATGAAGCCATCCCCCCTGCACTCCATGCCCCTCACAGTACAGAATATTTCCGATTATCCAATCTACCCCTCCTCCCTGTCACTGTGAAGCCATCCCCCTGCCCTGTCACCCCATGCTCTCATAAAGCCCCTCTCCCTCTCCCTTGCAGACTCCCCTCAGCCCTGGCCATGCTTCCCTACTTTGAAATCGGTTTCTGGGGCCAGCAAGCACAGGAGGGAGGTCTGAATGCCCCTCACACACGTGGGCTGTGCTCCCTTGGCCTTTTTCTGCAGCAGGAGCTTGATTTGCTTTTCCCTTCCAGCACAAGGTGCTCTCCATGCAGGGGAGCTGCAGGAAGAGCCCCAGGGCTCTCCCCACTCCGCCAGTGCTGCAATATTTGGTCGTTGATGCTTGGGGGGGATTTGCCAAACCCCCACTCCAATTCCTACCCCAGAGCAGGGATGAGCTGATTGCTCAGGCCAAAAAAAGAGAAATCCAGCCCTGCTGGGACATGTAGCCTGAATTTCAATTTGCACCCATTTCTCCTTGTCCCTATCACCACAGCTCCTGACAAAGATCCCCTCTGCAGCTTCCTGAAGGGAAGAGAGGCATCCCCTCCAAGGCTCACCTGAGGGCTGTGGAAACTAATGGGAAACAGAATTTCCTAATGGAAAACTGAATATCCTAATGGAAAACTGAATTTCCTAATGGAAAACCAAAATTACTAATGGAGAACTGAATTCCCTAATGCAAGACTGAATTTCCAAATGGGAAACTGAATTTCCGGATAGAGAACTGAATTTCCTAATGGAAAACCAAATATCCTAATGGAAAACTGAATTTCCTAATGGAAAACTGAATTTCCTAGTGGAAAACCAAATATCCTAATGGAAAACTGAATTTCTTAATGGAAAACTGAATTTCCTAATGGAGAACTGAATTTCCAGATGGAGAACTGAATTTCCTGATGGAGAACTGAATTTCCTAATGGAGAACTGAATTTCTTAATGGAAAACCAAATTTCCTAATGGAAAAGTGAATTTCCAAATGGAAAACTGAATTTCCTAATGGAAAACAAAAATTCCCAAAGGAAAACTGAATTTCCTAATGGAAAACCAAATCTTCTAATGGAAGACTGAATTTCCTAATGGAAAACAAAGATTCCTAATGGAGAACTGAGTTTCTAAAGCGAAAATCAAAATTGCTAATGGAAAACTGGATTTCCTAATGGAAGACTGAATTTCCTGATGGAAAACCGAATTTTCTAATGGAAGACTGAATTTCTTAATAGAGAACCTAATTTCCTAACGTAAAACTGAATTTCCTAATGGAAGACTGAATTTCCTAATGGAAACCTAAATTTCCTAATGGAAAACCAAAATTCCTAATGGAGAACCGAATTTCTGAATGGAAGCCTGAAAAGTGCCAAATATCGCCTTTCCACCCCCATCTCCTGCAATGCACGTTGATTTTCCCTGGAATTCTTGTTTATCTCACGGGGTCCGAGCACACTGCACGCAGCAGGAGCTGGGGAGTGGGGCAGTGTATCCCAAATCATTTATAATTTCATTATTTATCTGTAAAATTCTCTAAAAAGTAAACCTGGGATGGACATCCACACTTTTATTCCACACAGCTCTGAAGGGGTTTGGTCCTGGGATAGGAAGAGTCTGGGTTGTAAATCCTGCAGGAATTCAGCAGTTTTAGGGGTGGCAGAGGAAAGGCAGCAGGCAGCTGTGTGTGAATAAATATTCTACTCTCTCGAAGGGCTTTAAATGCTATTTTGTAATTTTTTTTTTTTTGCACTCACACCCCATCCCCATGGCTGCAGATAATTGTGAGTGGGCTGACAAGAAAACCTTGATGTGTAAAATCACCACCCTTGTTCTGTTTTGTTCTGTTCACTGCTCAGGGGGTGCTTGAGGCAGTTCCAGAGCTCTGCCCTGGCTTGCAAATCTTTCTTTTGACGTTTTCTGAGGGAACTCTGGGATTCTGGTGCCCACATCCCCTCTGGAAAGGGACAAATGTGGTTCTTTGCTCTCCTACTGTGCCTGGTAACAACAGATTTTTTTTCTGGTTGTCCCAAACCCTGAAGAGATGAAGAGCAGCAAAGTTCCAGCTCTGAATTCAGCAGAAAATCACTTTTGGAGGGCTTGGATCACTCCATGCTGGGTGAAATGAAACAACACCTTGGGCTGAAGTTTGAGGAATTGGGGGAGTAACCCTGAAATGGGGAGAGCCCCAGGCAGGTGGGGACACCCCAAATCCCTGCTTTGGGAATTTGCCCCAACAACAACTTCCCAATTCATTTCTTGCTTCTTTCTGGACAAAAAGCACTCATTTAACCATAAAGTCAGGCACAGGCCTTTCCCCATGACTAACAGCATGGAAAAAACACCTTCAAACGTCACCCTGCATAATCCCAGACTCAGCCCTTCTCAGGCCCCACCTAGAGCAGCTTGGGCCAGGCTTTGGGCCGGGCTTTGGGCCGGGCTTTGGGCCGGGCTTTGGGCTGGGCTTTTCTCCAGAAGAAGCTTTGCAGCTGTGGCCTGCAGGTTGTCAAAGAGGGAGGCAAATCCCAACTGCTGTAAAATGGGTCAGGAGACCTGCAAGCTTGGCAAATCTAGGACAGCCTAATGCTGCAGAGTCACATGTTAGGAAATCAAAGCTCAGGCAAGAAAGGTATTAAGAGATAAGCAGTCATGCACTTTTCCTTTTTTTAATTTTTTTTTTTCTATCCAAATAATGTGAGGAGTGGGGAAATTATTAAAGGAAGGAGATGGCTGGGAAGGTGTTTGTTTAAATGTCTGGCTGGCCAAAAAATCCTCCCAGCAGGAGCCTTGGAGGGACTATGGGTCAGGTATTCCCAACCCCAATCCCAAATTCTGGCTGATCCAGCTGTGCCAGAATGGACAAACCCTTCAATTTCCCCCCAATCCTCTGCATTTAACGATTCCAGTGAGGAAAAAGGAAAAAAAAAAAGGTATTAAAATGGAAATAAGGCAAGCCAAAAGCAGCTGTAGGTATCAGGAGGGATGGGCTATGCACAGCCACCTCCTCAGAGCTAAGAATACCTGTCAGTCACATGCAAGATGAATTCCAGATTAATTATCTACCTACTCCAGCGCATTAAAGGGGAAAATGGAAAAAAAACCCAGTCAGAGCTGTGGCTGGAGGGGTCCAAAGTCATTCCTGGCCTCTGTTTTGGAAAGGGAAGCTCTAAAAATCCCTGGTTCTCTCTGCTCTGTGCAACTGCAGGTTGTAATTCTGGGAATGGTTGTAAAAAGCATCATTGGTGTATCGTCCTCATCTGTGCAAATGTCGATTTAAGTGGCAAATATCTTTCATGGTCATGTTTTGCATTTAAAAGAGCTTTCCCAAGGCACTGGTATTTGGGTAAAAATTCTTTTTCCATAGGAAAAATTAAAAATAGGCATTAAAGGGTAAACAGTGGGTTTCCTTAGAGTTTGTTTTGATGTTTTGTGAAAATAAACATCATAGCTGGGCCGAGCATCAGCTCTGAAGGATGTGCAGGTGCCCTCACAGAGCCATAAACACAAATTTTTACCATTTTCACCCTTCCTACAGCATGTTAGACCAAAGGTTCATTTTCCCCTCCAGCCACAAAGGCTGTAAATCCAATGATTTTATCAGAATCCCATTTGGATTATTGGGGGTGGGAATCTCTTTTTTTTTTTTTTTAATTAGATGCATCCTTTGCTCAGCACAAACAATAAATAATAATAAGACAAGTTCATGGGGTTGTGTTGTCCTGCCTCATCCCTGTCCTTTCTCCCAGGAAAAAATTCTCACAAACTTCAAAAAGAATTAAGATCATTTGGATCCTGGCCTGGTGCCAGTAACATTTTGAGTATTCCTGGTCCAGATGAAGAATTCCATTAATAAAACCTCCCTTGGGGTTCCAGCCCCAGTCAGGAGGAGGAAGTCAAGCAGCAGCACACACACAGACAAACACTAAAAACAGCAACAAAGCCAAAACCAGGCAGAACTTTCTCAAAACTGAAGGAAAACTTGGGAGATCAGGAGCAGAAGAAGAAATAAAAAGAGGGTTGGACAAAAAGACAGGATGTTTTCCTGACCTGTAAGCACAAACTATCATGGATTTTAAAAGTTAGGACTGGAATATACAAAACCAGAGTTAATTTTTTTTTTTCCTGGCCTCCTGCTTGGATGAAAGAAATACTGCTGGTGCTGTCACATAAACCAGGGCTGGACATGGCCTCTGCAGAGGCAGGGACATCTGCACCAAGGGACAGGCAGGCAGAAATAAAAAAATAAAAATTTTTGCACAGGATATTGTCCAGGCAAGGCCTGGGGGAAGCTGGAAGCACAGAGGCAACCACAGAAAGTAAAAGTTGAATATTTAGCGCTGTTTCATTCACACACAGCTGGTTTGTCCTTCCCTGAGCAATCCCAGCCAAGTGCTGCCTGCTGAAAGCCAAGGAAATCAGCTCTAAAAACCCCTGAGATGCTGCAAAAAGGAAATCAGCTCTAAAAATCCCTGAGATGCTGCAAAAAGGAAATCAGCTCTGTGATGCTGCAAAAAGGCACCTTGGCTGCCTTCACTCAGCAGCCCCTTCCAGCTCAGGACAGGACACATTTCCCCCAGGATAGAACGAGCAAATCAGCTGAAATATCTCTCACAACTGCCTAAAATCCAGAGGATTTCTGTGTCTGCAGGGCAGAGAAGCAGAACCTTGCAGTGCCAGGGGTGAGAGGAGCTCACCGATTTTATAATCTCCGTTTCACCTGGGATGTGACCCCTGCTTTCTCAAGAAGCTCCACATTCACCTCATTTCCCCCCTCCCTTCTCCAAGAGTTTAATTTGCTTTTCCCTGGCACTCAGCAAGGAGCAAGCAAATCAGCTGAAATACCTCTCACAATTTCCTAAAATCCAGAGGATTTCTCTGTGTATGTTTGCAGGGCAGAGAAGCAGAACCTTGCAGCGCCAGGAGTGATGGGAGCTCACTGATTTTCCAATCTCCATTTCACCTGGGAAGTGACTCCTGCTTGCTCAACAAGCTCCACGCTGACCTGATTTTTTTCCTCCCCCTTCTCCAAGAGTTTAATTTGCTTTTCCCAGGCACTCAGCAAGGAGCAGGGATGGAGCAATGCAGGGGTTTCACTTCTGGCAGGCCAAGCACAGCTGGAGGTGACACAGCCCCGTGTCCCTGTCCCACAGCAGCTCTGAAAAGCCCCAAGATGAGGATGAATGATGGATTAAAATTGAATTTCTCCCTTTTTTTTGGGGAGGAACACACCATTCTCTGGCATGGCAGGAAATGCCAGTTCTTGAGCCAGCCTGTGTGGTATTTCCTTCCTCCCCCAGGATGAAGGAGGAATTGAGAATCTCACTTCATGTTCTTAGAAGGCTATTGTATTATATTATATTATATTATATTATATTATATTATATTATATTATATTATATTATATTATATTATATTATATTATATTATATTATATTATATTATATTACGTTATGTTACATTACATTATATTATATTATATTATATTATATTACATTATATCATATTACATTATATCATATTACATTATATCATATTACATTATATCATATTACATTATATCATATAATATTACATTATATCATATAAATGCTATACTAAAACTATACTAAAGAATAGAGAAAGGATACAGACAGAAAGTTACAAAGAATGATCATGAAAACTCCGACTCCTTCCAGAGTCCCAGCACAGCTTGGCTGTGATTGGTCATGAAATCAAAACAATTCACATGAAACCAATCAAACAAGCACCTGCTGGATAAACAATCTCTAAACCACATTCTAAAACAACAAAACACAGGAGAAGCAATGAGATAATTATTGTTTTCATTTTTCTCTGAAGCTTCTCAGCTTCCCAGGAGAAAAAAATCCCGGTGAAGGGATTTATCAGAAAATGTGACAGTGACAAGCTTGGAAGGCGCCTCAGCAGAGAAGGAAGGACACAATGGAGAGGTGGGTGACACCAATGGAAGGGTGACACCAATGGAATGGTGACACCAATGGAAGGGTGACACAGTGGAGAGGTGGGTGACACCAATGGAAGGGTGACACCAATGGAAGGGTGACACAATGGAGAGGTGGGTGACACCAATGGAAGGGCGACACAGTGGAATGGTGACACCAATGGAATGGTGACACAGTGGACAGCAGCTGTGACAGAACATCCCAGCCCATGGGAGGAAACAAATCTCTTCAACCTCCCCAGAAATTCCTCCAGACTGAGCTCAGCAGAAATTAAGCAAAATTAACAACCTCCCTTCGACGCTCCAAACTGCTCACAGGGGTAGCTGGCTCAAAGTCAGCAAAGAAAACAGAATTTGAGGGTTTTAAATAAAGAGTTGGGGACTGAATATCATAAACCTGTGCACATTCCAGGAATGTCTATATAACTACTCCCAATTGTATCTGTTTTAGAAGGTTCAAACTCAACTCAGTTTCCCATTTCCCCAAAAAGATAATTAGATTTTTTTTCAGCACATTCACACTAAGATGGTGCTTTAACACTGCAGATAACATTTCCCTTTAATTAAAACCAAAACCTACAAAAAAAACAGGCACAGAGAAAAACAATTTTCAAGTGATTCTGTTGTTCCTGTCGTGGGAAATGTCTGTTTTTCAAGCCAGAGATAAAACTGAGTTCCCCAAAAACGCCACCACAACTCTAACTGAAATGCCACAGACCCTTCAGCACCCTCAATGATATTTTTTTCCAAGCCCTCCAGCTTGAAGAGGGTTTGCAGCAGTTGAGGTTTCAGCAAATATGAGAATGAGTTCACTTTTATAAAGCAACATTTATCCAGGAGCACATAATGCAATTTATTGATAAACACTTAAAAAACTCAAAAGCTGCATCAAGGAGCAACCCAGTCCTGGGGCAGAACCTTCCCCAGCATCATCCAGGCCTCAGGGAAGGGGAATTGAAAAGGATGGAGCGTTACAGCTGGAATAAATGTGACAGGGAGAGCTCAGCTCGGGCTCCAGCTGAGACACGAGCCCTGCAGTGTGTGAGCAGCACCCATGAGATCAGTGAGGGGTTTAACCAGGGAATTCTACACCCAGGAGGGAGTTTCTCCCTGGAATACAGCCACGCTGGAGGATCCAGAGCAGCCTCAAAAGCAGATTTTTAACTGTTAATGCCCTTCCCCACTCCCTGCAAGCCATGGCTCCCTCCAGCCACGCTGAGTTTCATGTCTTTGTGAGATAAAGTCCCAAACACGTTTTTCAGACACATCCCCTGCACTTCAACCCTGGTCCTTTTGGTGGCCAAGAGAACAAACCTTGGCTCTGAAGGCGCCCAGTGGTGCCAGCCTGGGGCTCTGAGGCCTCCCAGCCATTCCCACCTCAAACCCATCTGTATCCACCCAGTTCCACTCCCAGACTGCCAGCCCACGCTGAATTTCATCTCTTTGTGAGATAAAACCTCAAACACGTTCTGCAGACACATCCCCTGCACCTTAACCCTGCTCTGACCCCAGGGAGGGTCCTTCTGGTGCCCAGGAGAACAAACCTTGGCTCTGAAGGCGCCCAGTGGTGCCAGGCTGGTGCTCTGAGGCCTCCCAGCCATTCCCACCTCAAAGCCATCTGCATCCACCCCGTTCCACTCCCAGACTGCCAGCCCACAGGGAAGCAGAGCCCACAGAACCCTGCGAAAGCAAGGCACAGGCAGCAGAGAAGCCTCACAGAAAAGGGTGGATGCATCCATAAGCTCGAATGACTTTCTCGCTTTTGACACTCCCCCGACATCCTTTCCAAAAAAAAATATAAAAAAAATGAAAGAGGCTGCCAGAAGGAATTTCTCCTCACACAACCGTCCCTGGAAGTGGAAAGCTGCCCCTAAAGCACCATCTAGTGTCACTCCCTCATCCAGCAGCATCCCTGCTCCCACCTCAGATGCCACGGAGGGACCACAAGCCCCCAAATCCCCTCCCTCCCACCCCGACCTCTGCCTCCAGCACCACCCCTGCAGCATTTCCTCCAACCTCAGGACTGTAAGGGCTCCAACCCCATCCCAGAGTGATTCCCTGGCTCTCCCAGCAGCAGGGAGGGCGGGCAGGGGGCAGGAGGGAGGTGGAGAGACAGAGTAAGAAGGTGCCAAGCGAAACCACTTACGCACAGTGAGGCCGGCAGCATTTCCATCCTACCTTTGCTGTCGCCATATCAGACGTCTCCATGCTTTCTGCTTGGCCTAGCAGTGAACAAGGGCATCAGGGGAGAAGGGAGGGAGGGAGGGAGGGAGGGGAGAGAAAGGGAAAGTCAAAAGAGGATGAAGAACAACAGGCAAACAACCTGGCAGGAGGATGAGAACAATGGAAGTCGCTTAGGGGTTAGTGCCCAGAGATTCTGCCCCCCAGAGAAGGGCAGGAAAAGCATCTCAAGGGGATGGCCCCAGATTAGGAACTCGTTTGGAGCCTGGCACAAGACCTGAGTCACTGCCATGCCCTCAAATGCTCCCCCCTGCCACCACCCAAGGGTCCAGCAGGATGCTGAGGGACCGAGAGGACCCTGCTCCTCCTCCTGCTGCTGCTCCCAGCTTCCTTTCCAGGCTGAGCTGCTGCAGGGAGCTGGGAAAACCCGACTTGTAGTGAGCAGGGAACAGCCCAGCCTGCAGGGAGAAGGGAACAACCCAGGCTGCAGTGAGCTGGGGAAGAATCCAGCTCCCAGTGAGCCAGGGCACAACCCAGCCTGCAGCCAGCTGAGAAACAACCCAGCTCGCAGTGAAAAGGGGAAGAACCCAGCCTGCACTGAGCAGGGAACAACCCAGCCTGCAGGGAGAAGGGAATAACCCCACTTCCAGTGAGCTGGAGCCCAGCCTGCAGTGACCTAGGGGAACAACCCAGCTCCCAGTGAGAAAGGGAACAACCCAGCTCCCAGTGAGCAGGGAACAACCCAGCCTGCAGGGAGAAGGGGAAAAATCCAGCTTCCAGTGAGCAGGGAATAACCCAGCTTCCAGTGAGCAGGGAATAACCCAGCTTCCAGTGAGTAGGGAATAACCCAGCTTCCAGTGAGTAGGGAATAACCCAGCTCCCAGTGAGTAGGGAATAACCCAGCCTGCAGGGAGTAGGGAATAACCCAGCACCCAGAGAGCAGGGAATAACCCATTTTCCAGCCAGCTGGGGAAGAACCCAGGCTGCAGTGAGCCAGGGGAACAGCCCAGCCTGCAGCCAGCTGCTCATCCCCCCTCTCTGCAAGAAGGGAGAGTCACCCGGCCCACCGCACCCACCCCGAGTGGGCACTCGAGGAGCCAGGAGGACAGGAAGGAAGCAGGTGGGTTCTGGGCAGTGCACAGGTGCAGGAGGAGTGCTCAGGCACGAGGGGGATGGATGTGGGGAGGGAAGAGACGAGTGAGGGGGGGCAGGCAGGCAGGTGAAGCGGCGATGGTGCGGAGCAGCCATACCAGAGAGCACAGTGCGGAACGCGGGGCGCAGGCTGCTCAGCTGCACCCCCTGAGCACACTCACCTCACACAACACCCTCAAACGACTGGGCCTGACCTAGTAACCCTTTGGGGCACGCTGAGCTCGGGCTGGAGGCACCAAAGCCCCAGGAAAGGTGCGCTGGGTGCCAGCATCGGGAGGCATCCGTAGCTGCGTGTGCCTGGATTGGCGGAGCACGGTGACTTCACGCCACCCCATCCATCCCCCAGCTTCTCTCCCTGCCGCTCCTCCTGGCCTACTTTGCTCCAGGAAATCAGCCTGGAGCCTGCGAGGCAGCCCAGGCAGCCCAGCAGCTCCCCAGAGCGCCCTGGCAGCGGGCAGGCAGAGCAGAGGGAGGCAGGGAAACGCTGCAGAGCTCAGGCACATCACAGCCTCTGAGAGCATCACTGCCTGAAAGTGCTGCCTGAAAGTGCTGCCTGAAA
Organism: Camarhynchus parvulus; assembly: GCF_901933205.1. Lineage (NCBI taxonomy): Eukaryota > Metazoa > Chordata > Aves > Passeriformes > Thraupidae > Camarhynchus > Camarhynchus parvulus. Next base: position 3,560,632 of record NC_044594.1, on the reverse strand, counting down.
GTGCTTATTCATCCCCCGGCGCTCAGGCACGCAGCAGGAGCACGCAGGGACCCACAGACGGATTTATGGCAGGGTTTGGACACACTGAGGGGTTTGAACACACTGAGGGGCAGCTCAGCCTCTGCAAAACCAGAGCACTGTGGCTGCACTGGGCACAGGCACTGTCACACCCCAGGGGGGTTGGTATATTCAACATTTAACTCACAGCCCTGGCAGACCCACGGGATTGGTATATTCAATATTTAACTTACAGCCCTGGCAGACCCACGGGATTTGGTATGTTCAGTATTTCACAGCCCTGGCAGACCCAGGGGGGAATTTTGGTATATTCAATATTTAACTCACAGCCCTGGCAGACCCACAGGATTTGGTATATTCAATATTTAACTCACAGCCCTGGCAGATCCATGGGGGTTTATTATAGTCAGTATTTTACAGCTGTGGCAGATCCACAGAGGGTTGGTATATTCAATATTTGACAGCCCTGGAAGACCCACAAGTGTTTAGTATATTCTATATTTTACAGCCATGGCAGACCCACGGGGGTTTGGTATACTCAATATTTTACTTACAGCCATGGCAGACCCACAAGGGTTTATTATATTCAGTATTTCACAGCCCTGGCAGACCCACAGGGGTTTGGTATACTCAATATTTAACTTAGAGCCCTGGCAGACCCACAATGGTTTATTATTCAGTATTTCACAGCCCTGGCAGACCCAGGGGGGTTTAATATATTCAATATTTGACAGCCCTGGCAGACCCAGGGGGGTTTTGTATATTCAATATTTAACTTACAGCCATGGCAGACCCACAAGGGTTTATTATATTCAGTATTTCACAGCCCTGGCAGACCCAGGGGGGTTTGGTATATTCAATATTTAACTTACAGCCACGGCAGACGCATAAGTGTTTGTTATATTCAGTATTTGACAGCCCGGGCACCAGCCTGTGCTGGAGCACAGTGGCACAGATGTCACCCTCCTGCAGGGGTGCAGCAGGCTGGGGACAGGCAGGAGCCTTCAGCACCAAGGCACCCCCAGGAAGGGCCATGAGCACAGACAGGGCTCCTGCCCTGGCACACAGAAATGTGGATTTTGCCCCGTGTTTGTGCTGCACTGTGCTCACGCATGCTTGCACAAACCCACGCTGGCACGCTGCTCCTTTGTGCTCAGGATACACAAATGCTCTGGGAGAGAGGAGGCTTGGATGGGGCACTGGGAAGGAATTCATCCCTGGCTGTGGCTGCCCCTGGATCCCTGGCAGTGCCCAAGGCTGGGCTGGACGGGGCTTGGAGCACCCTGGGATGGTGGAAGGTGTCCCTGCCGTGGCACTGGATGGGTGTAAGGTCCCTTCCATCCCAAACCGTTCCATGATTCCATGGAACACAGCCTTGTCAGGGACATAAAGCCCCTCTTCTGAATGCTTATTTCAGCCTCCTAGTGCATCCAATGCAGACACAGAGAACCACAAACAGCAAATCCACACCCTCCGCTCCCCAATCCCTCTCTCATGAAGCCACTGATGTCCCTCAATGACATTTCTACTTCTGCGATTTTCTCCAAGTTCGCAACAGCGTGGGAAGGGGGAAAAAAAAGAAAGCACAACAGCTTCATGAAGGACTTTCAGCAAATCCTGAGCTAAAGAGTCATAATTTTGCAATTCAGAAAAAGTCAAACTTCCACATTTCAGCCCCATTACAGCAGAGGCTCCCTGTGGCTGCAGCAGCTCCTGAACTTACAAGCAAACAGGAAACATCTCCTGAGGAAGTGCAGCCCTAGGAAGGGAACAGCCCACTGTGAAATGCCTGAGCTCCGGGGAGGAATTCCAGGCTCTATAAACAGCCACAGCCACGGTCCTGTTAGCCCGGGCTTCCAGCTCCTCCAAAAGGATTCCTAACAATTAGAGAACATTGCTTTTTGTCAGCATTACCCTTCCCACAGGCACAGCTCACAGCCAGCAGGGCATCCTCCGTAGGGCTCCAGAGCAGCCTCACCTCTCAAAGACTCCGAGGGAATAAAAAATTCCCTTTTTCTATTTATAGAATAAGAGCCTCACCTCTCAAAGGCTCCCAGGGAATGAAAAAATTCCCTTTTTCAAGTGCCCAGCAGTGCAAACAAAGAGCTCAGACAGATGAAAGGTGTGTGACCTGCAGGCAGAGAATTCAATGTGCTGCCTGCGAGGCACCACTTCAGCCACACTGTGATTCTCCCATGCGGCAAAAAAAATAAATAGAAAAGGCTGCAGGAGTTAGGGAAGCACCCAAAAAAACCAAACCCTGTTTGGGTCTGTGAAATGCGTGCAAAACAAAACCTGTTAGCGACAGGACCAGTGGGAGGGGAGATTAGAAACAAATCAGGAAATGTTACGGGGAGAGAGGCAGAACTGCGGGAGAGAATGTCGGAATGTAAGGAGGAGAGAGTTTAACTGGTATATGCACCTCGGTTACAGGTGTACAGATCCCCGGGACAGTGTGCGCACAGTCGCGAGTCCTTCCCGAAGGCAGCGGCAGCGACGCGCGGCGCTGCAGATGCCATCACAGCCTCTGCCAGCCAGGGCACACCTCCATTTCCCTGGAAAAAACACCCTGCAGGGACTCCCTCCGGGCTGCAGCAGCTGGGAAGTCACATGGGGCTTCATTTCCAGCAAAAAAAAAAAAAAAAAAAGTGCATTTCTCTCTCTGCAGGCATGATGGGAGCTGTAGTTCCATGGCCAGGGCAGAGCCATTGCTGAGGCTCTGCCCTGGAGCCTGGGCTCCTGGGAGGGACAGGAGGGTGGAACAGGAGCACAGCACCTTCTTGGTGACTCCTACTTGGGATGTTCCTGCCTTTTTTATGATTCCTACATTTTTCTGATTCTTATTTGGAATATTCCTACATTTTTCTGATTCCTACTTGGAATATTCCTGCCTTTTTCTGATTCCTACTTGGGATGTTCCCGCCTTTTTTATGATTCCTACATTTTTCTGATTCTTATTTGGAATATTCCTCTCTTTTCCTGATTCCTACTTGGGATATTCCTGCCTTTTCCTGATTCCTGCTTGGAATATTCCTACTTTTTTTCTGATTCCTACTTGCAATATTCCTACTTTTTTTCTGATTCCTACTTGGAATATTCCTGCCTTTTCCTGATTTCTACTTGGAATATTCCTATGTTTTTCTGATTCCTACTTTTTTTCTGATTCCTACTTGGAATATTCCTGCCTTTTTTATGATTCCTACATTTTTCTGATTCCTACCTGGAATATTCCTACCTTTTCCTGATTCCTACTTGGAATATTCCTATGTTTTTCTGATTCCTACTTTTTTTCTGATTCCTGCTTGGAATATTCCCACCTTTTTCCTGATTCCTACTTGGGATATTCCTGCCTTTTTTATGATTCCTACATTTTTCTGATTCTTATTTGGAATATTCCTGCCTTTTCCTGATTCCTGCTTGGAATATTCCTACCTTTTCCTGATTCCTACCTTTTTCTGATTCCTACTTGGGATATTCCTGCCTTTTCCTGATTCCTGCTTGGAATATTCCTACCTTTTTTTCTGATTCCTACTTTTCTGATTCCTACCTTTTTCCTGATTCCTACTTGGAATATTCCTACCTTTTTCCTGATTCCTACTTGCAATATTCCTACCTTTTCCTGATTTCTACTTGGAATATTCCTACCTTTTTCTGATTCCTACTTGGAATCAGAGAGTGGAGAAAAACAGCCCTCCATCACAAGGAGAAAAACGATTCCCCAGAGAGACTTGGGGACAGGAAGAACATTTGTGTCAGGAGAATAAGGGGCAGCACCAGGAAGGCAGAGGGGCTGGGATGATTCAGGTTGTAACTGCTGCTTTCTTGAGCAATATTAGAATTTAGAAATCCTGCTTTCACACGGTGTTTTGGCTCTTTGCCTCTCCTCATCGTCCTGCCTGTTTGAACTCAGCCTTCCTCTTGCCTGAGGTGGTGCAAGAACCTCTCCCAGGCCGGGAAAGGCTCAGTCACTGCAAATCTGGGTAACAGAGAGCTGTGACTCACGGCACACCTCAGAGAGAAATCCCCCTTCTCCTTTTCTGGGCAATTCAAAGGAAAGGCATTTCCTAATTTGTGCCTTCACTGCCAAGAACGTGCAGCCACTGTGAGCCACGGGGTCACTGCCTCGGGCAGAAATCTTGATTGGTTTTGCTCTTAGAGACAAGGAGATCCTGAATTATCTCAGGGCCTGAAATAATTCCCATCACACCACAGCCCAGCGCCTGAACAGGAGAAGATTTCCACTCAGCATCACGCTGAACATGCAGACTCCCCAAATCACAGTGCTTTTAAATGCCTAAATAAAGCCTTCAGACCTGTTGGAACCAAAGTCTTTCCAGTCCATCAAGCTAAATCTCCCTGTGCAGTCCCACAGCCTGGAGTCCCTGGGCTGGCCCTGCCTGATGGATCATCCATGGAGACACTGGAGAAACCAAACCTGTGTTCCCATCTGGATCTGTGGGGTAGCTCCTGCAATATCCTATTAAAAATAACCTCCAGTTTCAGACAAACTGGTGAAGAATGCACACTATGATATTTTTTTGGCTTTAAGAATAAAAGCCATCAGAGGGATGACTGCAGAGGAGGAGAGAGATCCTGAACCCTTCATATTTCTGAAACCTGAGACAGAACAAATCAGCAAAGAACACAACTTGAGGCTGCAGAGAGGCATTTCAGAGCAGCACTGAAAGCCTCCCCCAGCCCCTTCAGGGGCTCTCCCAGTGACAGTGGCATCAACAACAGGGCAGAACAAAGGTTGGCAGCAGGAACAGAGGGCAGAGGATGCCCCTAACCCACAGAGCCACCCTCCCCTGGGGAGCCCAGCATCAATCCTGGCTCCTCAGGGCGCTGATGGGCGGCAGGTGCTGCACAAAGCTGAACTCACATAGAGAAGCCTAAGCCTGGAGCAAAGAGTAAAGAAATCATGAACTCTTACAGAGCTGGAAGCTTTGCCAGACCCCCAAACAGGCCCACATTCCCATGGGAATGGCACTGAAACAGCAGGAAGGGGTTCAGCAGAGCCAGCACTCAGCAGCCAGAGGTTTGGGGCAGGGCTCATCGAGGGAAAGGAAAGCAGGGAGAGGAAAAGTATTAGGTTCAAGTATTAGGTTCAAGTATTAGGTTCAAGTATTAGGTTCAAGTATTAGGTTCAAGTTGGAGGAGAAGAGGGGAAAAAGCAGAGGGGCTGAAGGCATCCCAGTGCCTGACCTTGCTCCACACACCAAGATGCACAACACACACTCTGCACAGGCCACGGCGAGTGGAGGGGGAGGCGAAGAAGCAGAAGAAGAAAGGCAGAGGTCAGCGAGCACTCACACGGTTACAGTCATCGGCAGGAAGGGGGGATCTGTCCCAGGCCAGTCCCAGCAGCCTGAGGGAGCCTCCCTGCAGCAGCAGGGGAGGAAAACACGGCTGGAGCCCAAGAGGATAAAATCCCAGCTGGGTTACACACGCACAGTGGGGCAGGGGGAAAAGCAGCACAGAGGCGTGACCTCGGAGTCCAGCGTGGAAGGAAGGATGCAGGGCTGCCAGGGGGACAGCCCTGGGGTGGCTCTGGGGGTTGCTGTGGGCACTGCAGCCTGGCCCAGAGGAAGCAGCAGTGACGAGGCTGATGAGAGGGCAGAGCTGAGCAGGGAGCTGCTGGAGCTGCTCTGCTCTCAGATTTCTCCCATCACAGGCAATTCCATTTTAAAGGAGCAGCTGCCTCGGAGACTTTTTGCCAGATGCAGGGCTGCTGTGGGGTAAGATGTAGAAAGCTGAGAGAATGAATTCTGTGTTGAAACAAAGAGAGTTTGATTGTCATTCCAGTAACCATTACCTTCTCAAGGGCAGAACTGACCCAGCAGAGTGCCCACTACCACTCTCCCAGCTTTCCCCAAATCCCCTGAAATGGCAGAAAACGCCTGGTGAAAAGTGTGCATGTTCAGCTCAGAAGGAAGCCAGGGGATGCCTTGCAGAGGTAAAATGCATAAAAGAATGTTCTAAGCTCTTGAATGGTTGGTACCTCTCTGTTTTGGCTGCTGACTATGAAATGTGAAGATGCACTCATTTCCTTTTGCCAGATGCAGGGCTGCTGTGGGGTAAGATGCAGAAAGCTGAGAGAATGAATTCTCTGTTCATATGAGACTCTGGAGGAGTTTCATGATAATGGTTACTGGAATGACATTCTCAAGGGCAGAACTGACCCAGCACAGTGCCCACTACCACTCTCCCAGCTTTCCCCAAATCCCCTGAAATGGCAGAAAACGCCTGGTGAAAAGTGTGGGTGTTCAGCTCAGAAGGAAGCCAGGGGATGCCATACAGAGGTAAAATCCACAAAAGGATGTTCCAAGCTCCTCTGGAATGGTTGGCACCTCTCCTTTTTGATTGCTGATTACAAAATGTGAAGATGCACTCATTTCCTTTTGCCAGATGCAGGGCTGCTGTGGGGTAAGATGCAGAAAGCTGAGAGAATGAATTCTCTGTTGAAACAAAGAGAGTTGGGGTCTAATGGTTACTGGAATTAAATTCTCAAGGGCAGAACTGACCCAGCAGAGTGTCCACTACCACTCTCCCAGCTTTCCCCAAATCCCCTGAAATGGCAGAAAACACCTGGTGAAAAGTGTGGATGCTCAGCTCAGAAGGAAGCCAGGGGATGCCTTGCAGAGGTAAAATCCATAAAAAGCTGTTCCAAACCCCTCTGGAATGGTTGGTACCTCTCCTTTTTGACTGCTGACTATGAAATGTGAAGATGCACTCATTTCCCAAGGTAACCATTGCAAATCTTTTCATATCCCAAAGATTTACAGCACTGAAAGCACAGAACAGCCCATGATGGGGGGGTGTGTGTGTGTGCTGACTGCAAAGCCAGGAGAGAGCTGCTTTGTTCAGCAGTAGGATCCTTCACCAAACCACTGCAAAACACCTCGAATGCCCAGTTCACACCAGTGGAATTTTTCTGTCCCTGCAGAGAATGAAGAAGGAAATGCCCTGCAGTGAGCAGCTGCAGTCAGAAAGAGCTGATGGCTGTGAGATCCAAAGGGCTCTGTAAGGACAGCAGCATTCCAGCTGAAGGAAGCAATTCCCAGGTCCCTTCCCAGCACTCACACCCTGCCCCAGCCCCGGGGAAGCTGAGGCAGCACCCTGTGCCTCAAGAGCAATTTCTCCTCCAGCTGCCAAGGCAGCAGGATCAGCATCCCCTGTGCCTTCAGCTCCCCTCAGCCAAAACCCAGTTTATTGTGGGCCCAGATCCTCCAAAAATTCAAGGGGAGAACAGAAGGAAATATGCTGTGAAAAACAAACCTTTTTCTGCCCTCCAATTTATTGGCTCCACGAGTGGGTTTTGTCTCACTTATCCCTGCACTGTTTCTCCTCGCCTGTGCATTTATCCTTTCCCTGCCCACTGCATATCAAAGTCACTACAAATTCAGAGAATTTTTGCCCCATCTCATCCCCAAGATTAAGAGAAGCTTGAAACCTCTGAGATTTTATTAAAAACAGAAGCAGATTAAAGCTGTAGCAACCCAAGGGGCTCCTACCTTGAGACACCCATTCCACTCCACAGCTTTGAGCTAAAAATCTCTGTAAAAAGGGGGAAGATGGCACTGACTCCTCACAAACACCAGCAGCAGCAGCTCCATCTGCTAACTCGACTCTTCAGCACAAGAAGGGACACTCTGGGGTCCAGCTGGGATGTCTGACATCACATTTTAAGAGTTTTATTAAGTGGATACACATTTCCACCTGCCAGGAAGTTTTCTGAAATGGGAAATTCCCCTTTTAACTGGATTTTGGCAGCAAATAAACCAAGGGATGTGTTCTATTATGTGCACTCTCACATTTTATTTGTCTTCTCTGCTGGTTAGACGCACAGATGGGAGTTCTGTTTGTCCAAATCACTTTTCACTTCCCCTTAAGCAGCACACCAGCTCCCACAACATCCCCTAGGAAATTCTACACCCAAACAACATTAACCAAACATTTTTGGGCGCAACAACAAACGATCCACAAGGGAAAAATGTTAGAAAAATAAAAAGGGTTCCTGGAGAGCTGCACCCCATCCCAGCCCAATTTAACTGAGCACCACCTCCGTGGCACTGCAGCCACCCCACACAGGCTGGAAACAGGGGACAAATTCACCTTTTTTGTGCAGCAGGAGCACTCATGGCATGAGTCACACCTTGCTTTCTGATGCCAGCCCAGCTGAAATGTTCCCAGCACCAAGGAAGGTGGGTTTGTGTGACAGGCACACAAAGAGGGGCTGCCCACGCTCTGCTTTGTCTCCGGGAACCTTGCGCTCATTTCCAGCACCCCTTCATTCTGTTGTCATCACTAGCACAGCCAGAATTCCCAAATCCTTCGGGTTTGGGCACATGCAGGAAGATTGGAAGTTCTAAGCCCCTGAAGACATCCCACAGAGGGATTTTATCCTGGATTTTATGCAGCTTCACAAGGCATCCCCCTGTGAGACGAGGTGGGCAACTCTGACCTCAATTTACAGCCAAGTCTGCAACGCAAACCCCTCCCTGCAGAAACCCGGCCACAGAAACAGAATTAACATCAGGCTGCCCTGCAAACCCTCTCTTCTGTGCCAAAAAAACCCAAAACCCCTCCCTCCTATGCCCAACAAACCCCAAAAATCTTCCCTTCCATGCCCAACAAACTCAAAAATCCTCTGTGCCCAACAACCCCAAAAACCCTCTCTTCTATGCCCAAAAAAATCCAAAAAACCCTCCCTCTGTGCCCACAATTAAAAAAATTCTGTGCCCAACAAACCAAAAATCCTCCCTTCTATGCCCAAAAACCCAAAAATCCTCCCCTCTGTGCCCAACAAACCCCCAAAAACCTTCCCTTGCAACCAATGCCCAAAACCCAAAAATCTTCTATGCCCAAAAAAAAGCCCTCCCTTCTGTGCAAACAACCCCCAAAACCCCTCCCTTCTATGCCCAAAAATCCACCCAAACCCCTCCCCTCTGTGCATCTCTGACAGCCCCAGCTCAGGCTGGGAGAGGCTGGGACCAGTTAAGCTCTGTGAGACTCTCTGCTGTTCAATTTCACAGCAGAACTGAAGTTTCAGTGCTGCACCAGGAGCCCACAATGGCTTTGTCTCTCCTCGATCAGGCCAACAACTGGAGCATTCTCAGACCATCTCAGGGAGCCCCACGTCCCCTCTCAGAACGGGCTCCTCTCTGCTCCAAGAAGCCAGCAGAACCAATCTGAATTGTTCCCCTCAACGAGCAGCGCTGTTGGCACCTCACAGCTTGGGAAGCCAGCCCTGAGCAGGAAAACAAAGCTAACATGGGAGCTGTACCGTGGGCACCGCCCGGCTGCAGGGCTCTGCGGAGAGCAAAGCCTGGGCACTGCCACGGTGAGACACACCTGGAGACCCAGGGAGCGCAGGGAAATACGGCTGGGTCACTCACAGCCATGAAAGTTGGCGTGAGTGATTGAAAATAACGGAAATATGCCAAGGGACAGGCCCCGGAAAGCATCCCAGCCTCCTGTCTGTCGCCATGATATTTTCTGAAAAATCCCTTTGCCAGGGTTTTTCTCCTGAGAAGCTGAGAGGCCTCAGAGGAAAAGAAAAACAATAATTATCTGCTGCTGTGCAATGCTACAGGTGATTGGTCTCATGTGGTTGTTTCTAATTAGTGGCCAATCACAGCCCAGCTGGCTCGGACTCTCTGGTCAGTCACAAGATTTTATTATCATTCTTTTCTATTCCTTTCAAGCCTTCTGATGAAATCCTTTCTTCTATTCTTTTAGCAAGTTTTAATATATAATTTTCTTATAAGATAACGCATATCATAAAATAATAAATCAGCTTTCTGAAACATGGAGCCAAGATTCTCATCTCTTCCCTCGTCCTGGCACCCCTGTGAACACCACCACACTTCCCCACCATAATAATATTATATAAAAAAATAAATAACAATTAATATTATTATGTAAATATTAATATTATATTATTAATACTATCAACGTTAAATAAATATTAATGTTGTTTATATAATATTAAAATAAATATTTTATTTTAATAAAATAATATATAAACAATATGAAACAATATTAAATAACATTATAAATGTGTAATAAAAATACACGTATATTTTATATATTATATATAATATATAAATATATATAATATATAAATATATAGTATATAAATATATATAATATATAAATATATTATATATTATATAAATAGTATTAAATAAATATAAATATAAATATATGAATATATAGATATATAAAATATATAAATAATATTAAATAAAAAACGACAGGCTGGGCACAGCAGGGCTGAGCTCAGCTTGGCTCAACCAGCCCACAAGAGTCAGAACCAGGCTAGAAAAATCCAGAACTTTCAATAAAAACCCCAGAAAGAACAGTGGTGGCATCTGAGGAGCAGAGGGCACGTGGTGCTTTCATTCACTGACTCAGGCTGGCAATCCAAGGGGACCAGAGGTGAGCCTAAGCTGCTCTTGTCAGCCAGAGGTGAGAGGGGCTAAAAAGGGACATAATCTAAATATTAACCATCTTTCTGACAATAAAAACAGCCTTCCAGCAGTCTGGTTGAACTCTGTGTTTAATATTAAGTCAAACTGGCTCAGAGTTTGGAGCTAGATTCAAATCCAAACTCAGTTCCAAGTGACTGCAAAAGCACCAGGGCTCAGATCAGAGAGCTCAGCAGCCTCCAAGTGCTGGCCAGGAGAGTTTGAAAAACCTCCCTGAAGATGATGATGCATCTGTGAGGGGCAAATCAGGGATCTGAGTGGATCAGGACTTCCCTGCAAGGATCTTGGCAGGAAAACGGGTTCAGAATGCTGTGCCAAAGGGAAAAGGACAAAGGGAGAAACATGCGGAATAAACAAGCCCTAAGAACATCAAAAAATATGGAATTTATCCATTTTCAAACTTTGATCTCCTTTCTGCTCTCCCCTCAGCTTCCAGGGAAAAATTCAAGCAGCCAACAGAATTTCTTCAACTTGTCTCTGTTGCAAACTTTCCCCTAATTCCCTTGAAAGCTGTCTGGTAAATTTTGATCCATTATTTGAGAAATCTTTATGAGATTGCTCAGAGCAGCAGCCAGCCCTGCAGCCCTGGAACTGCAGAATTAGGAACTGCCCAGATTAAGGAACTAAAATGAGATGCAGGATATATCAAAGACAGAGATCTTTGTTACAGCAAACTGTGCTTCCCCATTTCCTCCTTGAGATATGATCTCTGTGTAAATCATTTGGATTTACAGCAGTGTAAATGTAAATAATTTTGATTTATTTGGGGTTTTTTTTTGTGTAAATAGTTTTTTTATTATCTCTTATAAACAGCCACTCACTTCCCTCTCCTCCATTTCCAGCCTTGCTTTCCATGCTCTCCTCTTTTCAACAGTTTCTCTCCTCCTTAGGCTGTCTAGCACTAATTTTTCCTTTGCTTCAGTAGCTTAATTTTTAATTAAAACACACTTTGCCTCCTTAAACCTGATGGGTGCCTCGGACAAAGAACAAATCCTTGGATCAAGCAGAGACAGGCTCATGAATTTGGGGTTAATTTGGTGGAAAATCAAGGTAATTCATGCATAACTTTGTCTCCTTTCAGTGATTCTGGGCCCTCACACATCTCACCCAAATCTGTGGCTCAGTCCCAGCCTTACTGGAATTATTTTAACTCAAGCTCAATGATTTGAACCCTCTGCCTGAATTTGAACTTTTTGTTTTGAGAAGTGGTGTTTTAGCATCTGAGCAACTCAGTCTTAATTCCCCACCTCTGTTTTCCGGGGAGGTAAAAGAGGAATTCTCCTCTTTTATTTCATAAATAGTGATAAATAACTCTCATAAATAGTGACACAAGTGACTCACCCAGGCAATCAGCAAGTAAAGAACTGAGCCCTAAATTCACCCCAAACCTCTTTCCAGTGCATCCCACTAAATTCTTCCACCTAAAAACACCCATAAAGGACATTCTTACCGCAAAATAAAGGACATTATTATCCCAATAAAGGACATTATTACCCCAAAATAAAGGACATTCTTACCCCAAAATAAAGGACATTATTATCCCAATAAAGGACATTATTACCCCAAAATAAAGGACATTATTACCCCAAAATAAAGGACATTATTACCCCGAAAATGAAGTGTGGCTCCCTCTCAGCACAACCCAGGCAGGCAGAGACAGAACTCACATGGATTTGCAGAGGGAGAGTTTTTTCCTCAGGGAGGAGACACAGGGGTGGCACACCTGCCTGGCCACCGTGCCACAGGATGCTGTGCCAGGACAGGGCTTCTGGACCATGGCAGCCTCTCCCAGCCCCGCAGGCAGCAGCAGCAGCACTCACAGCTCCGAGGAAGGATGGCCAGAGAGCCCCAAGTGCATCCAGAGCAGGGCAGGGTGTTCAATCTTCTCCCCAAACCTCCAGGAGCTGCCTTGGGAATCCCTGGCTGAGGAGGGAGCTGCACCTTTGGTGGAGATCCTGCCTGGGAGGATTCCAGCCATCCTCAGCTGTGTGTCCTTCCTTTTTCCATCTCACAGTCAGCTCAGCAGCTCTTTGCTTTTGGCTGGGGCAGCTCCTTGCAGCACTTTCCCAGCTGTCCTGAGGCGGGTGCAGCTCGTTCCCTGCTCGGAGCATCCCGGGCTCCTCCTGCGGGATGCCAGGGCAGTGTGCCAAGGCAAGGTGCACCTTCCAGGGCACAGCACCTGGCTCCCTGCCCTCCCCTCTGCTCACACCCTCCAGCTGGGATGAAATCCTGCGTGTGGGAAGCCAGGACACCCCTCTGTCCAAGACCCCTGCCAGGGGGGCACAGAGCCCAGAACACCTGTGGGTTTGATTATGACCCGTGGAGCAAGTTACCAATCTTATAAGAAGATCAGCAAGCCATGATCTTCATGTAAGACCAGCAAGTTTAGGTAGAATAATAGCGAAGTTATCACGGGGTGAAAAAAATAGATTTTGGGGTTTTTAGAATGGGGATTCAGGGGGCAAGATGGAGGGAACTGGGTGTGTCCAGCCTTTCTCCTTCTTCTTCTTGGCCTCCATCTTCTGCTGTGATGGTGGCACTTTGGGATTGGTTTAGAGTACAAGCTCACTGTCTGACATAGGTGAAATCCTGGGTGTGGGAACCCAGCACATCCCTCTGGCTGTCCTGAGCAGCCCAGACCCTGCCAGGGGGCTCAGAGACCCTGGCACGGAGCCCAAGATGCCCCTGTGGGTTTGATTGTGACCCACGGAGCAAGTTACCAACCTTAGATGAAGATCAGCAAGCCATGACAGTTTAGATAGAATAATAGTGAAGTTATCACGGGGTGGAAAAGCAGATTTTGGGGTTTCTGGTATGGGGGTTCAGGAGGCAAGATGGAGGAATCTGGGTGTGTCCAGCTGTCACAGACATCTTTTATGAAAAATCCTTTCCTTGGGATTTTTCCTCCTGAGAAGCTGAGAGGCCTCAGGAACAAAATGTAAGCAATGGTTATCTGCTGCTGTGGAATGCAACAGGTGCATCTGTGATTGGTCTCATGTGGTTGTTTCTAATTAATGGCCAATCACAGTCCAGCTGGCTCGGACTCTCTGTCCCAGACACAAGCTTTTGTTATCATTCTTTCTTTTTCTATTCTTAGCCAGCCTTCTGATGAAATCCTTTCTTCTATTCTTTTAGTATAGTTTTAATATAATATATATCATAAAATAATAAATCAAGCCTTCTCAAACATGGAGTCAGTTCCTCGTCTCTTCCCTCAACGTGAGACCCCTGTGAACACGGTCACATTCAGCCTTTCTCCTTCTTCTTCTTCTTGGCCTCCATCTCCTGCTGTGATGGTGGCACTTTGGGATTGGTTTAGAGTAGAAGCTCACTGTCTAGCATAGGTGAGGGGTATTGGAAAGTAATTGTAAATATTGTACAGGTAGTTTTTAGTACAAAGACATAACACTGCCCTGGGGGCGGGCAGAGTGTCTGGAACGGACCTCAGCAGGGCAGGAGAAAATATTTTATAGATAAGGAACAATAAACAACCTTGAGAACGAGAAATTAAGAGCTCTGACTCCTTCTTCAAGTGCCAGGCTGGGAAAAGAGACTTTCCAACCTTTCTCGGGGTCACTCTGAGCAGCAGAGATCCCGACACCCGGGTGGCTGTGGGGTTTTTAGGGGCTTTTTTAAGTGCTGGTGTGCAATAATCAATGGAGAAGTGACCAGAACTGCCTTGGAGTTCTTCGAAACAAGCTCAAAGCTTCAAATCTGTGCTTGGATGGCTCTTTGTTACTGGTCAAAAAAAAAAAAAAAACCACCTAAAAGCAGCAAAAATAAATCCTCCTCATTCAATTTCTGGGGGATCGAAAGGATTCAAATCCTTCAGAAACAACCTTCTTATTTATTAGAAATAATTTCCCTTATTTATTAGAGCAGACAGCAAGCTCTCAAAGGCTCTGTCAGCCTTCTCACTAATTCCTGTCCAGCTTACATCAAAAGGTGTGCTTGAGTTACTTTTTGGTGAAGTTTCATGAGCACAAACCACCAATATCCAAAGGAATACTGTACCAGCGGAGGCTGAGGGAATTGCATCAGCGAACGAGACCAAAAATCCAGTAGAAAAGATAATTTACTATCCCTCAAGGGGATAATTTTAGGATCCATGCAAATAGAAGTTAATTGTAATTAAATTTAGGCAGAAGGAACACTGCTGATCCTAAATATAAGAGGTCAGCAGGCTCAGCATTGCTCTGGCTTTGCATAAATAGTTTTGAGATCAGCCCCTTCCAGCCAGGAAAATATTGTTATCACCAACCTAAATGCTCCCTTTAAAATCCATCTGAAGCAGGCAGCACTTCCAAATGATTCCCTGCTGCCCCAGCCAGAACTGTTTTAACAAATCCTCGCCCTGCTTCAGCTGTGGAACTCCAGCTGAAATGGAATTTCAGATGCCCCCAGAACCCCCCTGCTCTGCTGTCCCACTCCATTTCCTGGCTGCAAGCAGTCTCCTGTCAGCCAATTAGGGATGATTTGTTAATTAGTCCGGGCTCCACAGCCATGGGGAGATGGATAATTGGAGGAGAAGGTGAACTGCAACTCCCAAGTGCTGATTCTGAGCCAAAACCCCTCGTGGGATGTGGAATTTTAATTTGGGATATTAATTGGCTGCTTAGGGTCACTCTCAAGTGAGTCAATTCCTGCTGTTTCAGGGGCTGGATGCATTTTCCCACTTTGAAGCTGAGGAAAAATGCAGCTTTTTAAAACATCTCTAAAACCAACATAAATGACATTTCTTCTTAGATAACTCTGAGAAGTGCAAGGGAAATAAATCAGTGATAACTCACGGCTCAGCACAAGAAAACTCAGCAGATTCAGGCTCAAAACTTGACCTAGAAGATGCAGCACAACTCCTCATCATGTGGCTCTGAGCAAAGCAACATCCATAAATCATGCACCCAAAGAAACACCAAAAATCAGTTTTCAACAGCTTTTGTGCCAGGGCTGCAATTTGAAACTGTCATTAATCAACCCAAATTCAAGTTTCCTCTGGAACTTCACTGCAGTTCTCCCCCAGGTGCTGCACACAAGTTAACCCAGCTTAAATCTGGAGTTCGGGATTGCCACAACACATCAAAACTGAACAGAACAACCAAGCTCAGGGGCGTCTTTGCTGAGAAAAGGATCCACCCAGGAAATTCCATTTGTGGGTTTTTAAGGACCAGAGGTGCTAATTGCCAGCACACAGCACGTCTGATGAAGCTGCTACAGCAGCTGGAATTTGGGGAAAGAACCCCAAAAGAAAATTCTGGCTATTTCAGGGGCTGGATGCATTGTGCCATGTTCAAGGTGATGAAATACCAGCTTTTTAGACAGAAATTCTGGCTGGACACATTGTCCCACATACAAGGTGATGAAAAATGCAGCTTTTTAGACAGAAATTCTGTCTGGATTCATTGTCCCATGTTCAAGGTGATGATAAATGCACCTTTTTAGACATTGATAGGAGCAATTTAAATCCCATTTTTTGTTAACCAGCTGTGAGGAATGCAAGGAAACACAGGTGAGGTTTCAGTGGGGGGCACAGACTCACCTGTCCTCACGCACGGAGGGGCTCAGGAACCGCGCAGAGTCATCGTCGTGGCTGCTCTGCTGGCTGCTCTGCTGGCTGCTGGAACACACAACAGGCTCAGTCAGAGCTGGGCAACCTCCTGGGGACACCCAGCTCCCATCCTGGGCTCCCAGAACAGATCTGGGAGCTCTGCGACACCCAGCTTCAATCCAGATTGAGGGAAACGCAGATAGAGCTGGGGAACCTCCTCTAAACCACTCAGCCTAAATCCAGATTGAGGAAAACTCTGACCTAGTCTGGGACACTCAGCTTCAATCCAGATCTCAACAAACAGCTTTGGGAGCTCTGGAGCACTCAATTTAAATCCAGATTGAGGAAAAGAGATGTCTGACCTCCTCTGGGACACTCAATTTAAATCCAGATTGAGGAAAACAGATCTGTCTGACCTCGTCCGGGACACTCAGCTTCAATCAAGATTTGAAAAAAACACCTTTGTGACCTCTGGAACACCAAGCTTAAATGCAGATCATAGAAAACAAATCTGTCTGACCTCCTCTGGGACACTCAGCTTAAATTCAGATTGAGGAAAACATCTTTGTGACCTCTGGAACGCTCAATTTAAATCCATATTGAGGAAAACACAAATAGAGCTGGGTAACCTGCTGTAAAACACTCAGTTTAAATCCAGATCATAGAAGACAGATCTGTCTGACCTCCTTTGGAACATTCAGTTTAAATCCAGATTGAGGAAAACACAGATAGAGCTGGGTAACCTGCTGTAAAACACTCAGTTTAAATCCAGATTGAGAAAATCATTTTTGTGACCTCTGTAACACTCAGCTTCAATCCAGATTGAGGAAAACATCTTTGTGACCTCTGGAACATTCGGTTTAAATCCAGATTGAAGAAAACAGATCTGTCTGACCTCCCCTGGAACACTCAGCTTAAATCCAGATCTCAAAAACCAGCTTTGGGAGCTCTGGGACACTCAATTTAAATCCAGATTGAGGAAAACACAGACAGAGCTGGGTAAAAACACTGCTCCTCTAAAACACTCAGCCTAAATCCAGATTGAGGAAAACAGATCTGTCTGACCCAGTCTGGAACACTCAGCTGTAAATCCAGATCTCAAAAAACATCTTTGTGACCTCTGGAACACTCAGCTGTAAATCCAGATCTCAAAAAACATCTTTGTGACCTCTGGAACACTCAGCTGTAAATCCAGATCACAGGAAAACAGATCTGTCTGACCTCTTTTGGAACACTTAGTGTAAATCCAAATTGAGGAAAACGCAGGTAGAGCTGGGGAACCTCCTCTAAAACACTCAGTTTAAATCCAGATTGAAGAAAACAGATCTGTCTGACCTCCTCTGGGACACTCAGCTTCAATCCAGATCTCAAAAAACAGCTTTGGCAGCTCTGGAGCACTCAATTTAAATCCAGATTGAGGAAAAGAGATCTGTCTGACCTCCTTTGGAACATTTAGTTTAAATCCAGGTTGAGGAAAACACAGAGCTGGGTAACTTCCTCTAAACTTCCTCAGTTTAAATCAAGATTGAGGAAAACATCTTTGTGACCTCTGGAACACTCAGCTTTAAATCCAGATCGAGGAAAGCACAGGCAGAGCTGTTTGACCTCCTTTGGAACGCTCAGCTGTAAACCCAGATCCCAGAAAACATCTTTATAACCGCTGGAACAGTCAGCTGTAAATCCAGATCCCAGAAAACATCTGGGACCAGAAACATGTGACCTGTGGAACACTCAATTTTAAATCCAGATCAAAGAAAACACAAGCAGAGCTGGGTAACTCCTCTGGAACACTCAGCTGTAAATCCAGATACCAGAAAACATCTTTATAACCTCTGGAACACTCAAGTTCAGAGGGAGGAAAGCACAGACAGAGCTGTTTGACCTCCTTTGGAACACTCAGTTTTAAATCCAGATTACAGAAAACATCTTTATAACCTCTGGAACACTGAGCTGTAAATTCAGATCCCAGAAAACATCTTTGTGACCTCTGGAACACTCAATTTTAAATCCAGATTGATGAAAACACAACCAGAGCTGGATAACTCCTCTGGAACACTCAGCTGTAAATCCAGATTACAGAAAACATCTTTATAACCTTTGGAACACTCAAATTCAGAGGGAGTGGAACAGATCTTTGTGACCTGTGGAACACTCAATTTTAAATCCAGATCAAGGAAAACACAGACAGAGCAGGGGAACCTCCTTTGGAACACTCAGCTGTAAATCCAGATCCCAGAAAACATCTTTGTGACCTCTGGAACGCTCAGTTTAAATCCAGATTGAGGAAAACACAAACAGAGCTGTTTCACCTCCTCTGTAACACTCAGCTGTAAATCCAGATTATAGAAAACATCTTTGTGGACCTCTGGAACACTCGTCTTAAATTCAGATGGAGGAGAACACAGACAGAGCTGTTTGACCTCCTTTGGAACACTCAGTTTTAAATCCAGACTGAGAAAAACAGATCTTTGTGGTGTCTACATTCAATTTTAAATCCAGATTGACAAAAACACAAGCAGAGCTGGGTAACCTCCTCTAAAACTCTCAGCCTAAATCTTGATGGAGGAAAATAGATCTGTCTGACCTCCTCTGGAACACTGAGCTGTAAATTCAGATCCCAGAAAACATCTTTGTGACCTCTGGAATATTCAGTTTAAATCCAGATGGGAGGAAAACACAAGCAGAGCTGGGTAACCTCCTGTAAAACACTCAGCTTAAATCCTGATGGAGGAAAACAGATCTTTGTGACCTCTGGAACGCTCAGTTTAAACCCAGATTGAGGAAAACACAAACGGAGATGTTTCATCTCCTCTGGAACACTCAGCTGTAAATCAGATTACAGAAAACATCTTTGTGACCTCTAAAACACTCAGCTTAAATCCTGATGGAGGAAAACAGATCTTTGTGACCTCTGGAACGCTCAGTTTAAATCCAGATTGAGGAAAACACAAACGGAGATGTTTCATCTCCTCTGGAACACTCAGCTGTAAATCCAGATTACAGAAAACATCTTTGTGACCTCTAAAACACTCAGCTTAAATCCTGATGGAGGAAAACAGATCTTTGTGACCTCTGGAACGCTCAGTTTAAACCCAGATCCCAGAAAACACAAGGTTCACGCTCCACATTTGGGGTTGAAAGGAGGAACCAACAGGAGCCATTGAGTTTAAATCTGATTCACAACTGGCACAAGGGTTTGGAGTCTCAATCTCACTGTGTGACACCTTCCTGAAATATGAAAATGACCTTGCACATCACCTGGACAGCACTGTTTACAGGCAAACACTCCCAACACCAAGATGCTGGGTGTCCATACCCTCCCCAGTCCCGGGTAGAAGCAGAAAAGAGCACTAAAAAACCTACTTTTGACGTGGCCAGCGCTGCATTTCTGGCCAGACTTGCAGGCTGAGCCCACAAGATGTCACTGTGCCCCCTGAAACGGGCGTTTTGTGGCAGATAACTGAATTTCCTGCTCATTGATGCTGTGGAGCTCTCCTGTGGCAGCTCAGGGGCTGCTCAGGGCTCCTGCAGCTCATTCTGCTCCAGGGAAGGCTGGAGGGGCTCCTGGGCAGATCCCACAGCAAGGCAGCAGCACAAACCTGTCTGGAAACTCAGACTGCGATAAACTCCTCTCTTGGCAGCACCAAAATATTAAATCCGACTAATTTAATTGTGTGCCACTGCTGGCAGGCACAGCTGTGCTGCACACAGAGCTGCACACCACAGAAATACAAATATGGGATAAAATAAACCTCCACCAGATCGCAGCTGGTCATTCTACAGAGCAATTTTTATCCAGTAGCATCTGTTTTGGGAGAAACGGTACCGAAACTGCAAATAGCACATTTCCATCAAGTGTGATAATTAAACCTGATAATCGATGAATTAAATTGATAAATTAAATTGATACATTAAATTGATACATTAAATCGATACATTAAATCGATACATTAAATTGATACATTAAATCATACGGATAATTTAAACAAATAGCACATTTCCATCAAGTGTAATAATTAAACTTGATCATTGATGAAATAAACTTATAAATTAAATTGATAAATTAAATTATATTGATAATTTAAACAAATAGCACATTTCCATCAAGTGTAATAATTAAACTTGATCATTGATAAATTAAATTGATACATTAAATTATATTGATAATTTAAACAAATAGCACATTTCCATCAAGTGTAATAATTCAACTTGATCATTGATGAAATAAATAAACTTATAAATTAAATTGATAAATTAAATTATATTGATAATTGAAACAAATAGCACATTTCCATCAAGTGTAATAATTCAACGTGATCATTGATGAAATAAACTTATAAATTAAATTGATAAATTAAATTATATTGATAATTTAAACAAATAGCACATTTCCATCAAGTGTAATAATTCAACTTGATCATTGATGAAATAAATAAACTTATAAATTAAATTGATAAATTAAATTATATTGATAATTGAAACAAATAGCACATTTCCATCAAGTGTAATAATTAAACTTGATCATTGATAAATTAAATTGATACATTAAATTATATTGATAATTTAAACAAATAGCACATTTCCATCAAGTGTAATAATTCAACGTGATCATTGATGAAATAAACTTATAAATTAAATTGATAAATTAAATTATATTGATAATTTAAACAAATAGCACATTTCCATCAAGTGTAATAATTCAACTTGATCATTGATGAAATAAATAAACTTATAAATTAAATTGATAAATTAAATTATATTGATAATTTAAACAAATAGCACATTTCCATCAAGTGTAATAATTAACTTGATATTGATAAATTAAATTGATACATTAAATTATATTGATAATTTAAACAAATACACATTTCCATCAAGTGTAATAATTCAACTGATATTGATGAAATAAATAAACTTATAAATTAAATTGATAAATTAAATTATATTGATAATTGAAACAAATAGCACATTTCCATCAAGTGTAATAATTCAACGTGATATTGATGAAATAAACTTATAAATTAAATTGATAATTAAATTATATTGATAATTTAAACAAATAGCACATTTCCATCAAGTGTAATAATTCAACTTGATCATTGATGAAATAAATAAACTTATAAATTAAATTGATAAATTAAATTATATTGATAATTTAAACAAATAGCACATTTCCATCAAGTGTAATAATTCAACTTGATCATTGATGAAATAAACTTATAAATTAAATTGATAAATTAAATTATATTGATAATTGAAACAAATAGCATATTTCCATCAAGTGTAATAATTAAACTTGATAATTGATAAATTAAATTGATACATTAAATTATATTGATAATTTAAACAAATAGCACATTTCCATGAAGTGTAATAATTAAACTTGATAACTGATAAATTAAATTGATACATTGATAAATTAAATTATACTGATAATTGAAACAAATAAAGGCACAGGTTTTCTCATCTCCCTTCTGTTTTTGCCAAAGAGTTTGCAGTTTCTTTAAGGAATAAAAATCTAAATTTCATTCAATATTTTCCTCAACCACCTTAATTTTACCAGCTGCTTCTCTGGGGCCACCAAGGGCTCCCCTTTATTGCAAATGACCTTTCTGAGAGCACAGCACCTGGCCTGGGGACACATTTGGGACACATTTGGGACACATTTGGGACACATCACCTGGCACTGTCCACTCTTTGTGCCTCTCCAGAACATTGCTACAGCCATGAGAGAGAGGAGAGCAGGCTGAAGCTTTCAGAAAAGTGAAATTAGGGATCAATAGCTGTAAAAATCCTTGAAAAACCAATATAGAAATCAGCCTCTGAGGCTGGGCTTAGGAAAGCACAAAACTCCTGCAAGAAGGGGAGGAGAATTCTGTAAATCAACAGCTGGGTAAGAACAACACATTCCTAAAAGCAAATAAATCTTTTTCTTGCATTTCTGAGCTTCATTGTGGCCCAGTGGGCTGGGGAAGGTAAACCACATTTACCTTCCTCTGCCAAAGAATTCCCCTTTTTGATCAGAGGTAACGTTGCGGAGATTATTTCTCTAATTTCTTGTTTCTGCATAGAAAACCCTCCCACCAAAATTTCCCATTTCACTTCAGATGGACCCAAACTCACCCAAGGAGAATTCCCAGACTGTCCCAGGCCAGCAGTGCTGGGAGCAGCAAATAAAGCAAATTAAGCTTTTTCTTTTATTTCTGAGCTGTACATCAACAGCTGGGTAAGGAAAATGCATTCTTAAAAGCAAACAAATAAAATTTCTTTGCATTTCTGAGCTTCATTGTGGCCCAGTGGGCTGGGGAAGAGCAGAGAGGGAACCACATTTACCTTCCTCTGCCAAAGAATTCCCCTTTTTGATCAGAGGTAACGTTGTGGAGATTATACCTGATTTTTAATTTCTTGTTTCTGCATAGAAAACCCTCCCACCAAAATTTCCCATTTCACTTCAGATGGACCCAAACTCACCCAAGGAGAATTCCCAGACTGTCCCCGGCCAGCACCACGTGCAAACTCCCTTTGGGACAGCTCAACTGAACCTTAGACCTCTTCCTCTTCATCCAACCCCATAAAGTTGACGTTCCAAATGAAGGTTTAAAATTTAACAGAAGCCAGGTACTGCAGCTCATTGAAATTCAACACCTCAGCTCCAGGTTGTGAGCAATTAAAAACTCAACAGGAAAAAAATCACTTTTTACCCACCCGTCCCTTCAGCATGAGCTGTGCTTTGCAGAAAGCTTGGGGAGCTTTTCACACAACATGAAATTATTTCAACCTTCTGGTATATTAGGCAGTGAAGCTGTTAAATTCACTAAAATGCTCAGAGCCTGTTGTTTTGTGATGTTTTTCAGTCCGTTTGAGGATAACCTGCTATTAAGTGTTCCTCTGGAACTGTGTAATGACAATTTAAAATATGGGATAATGACAGGAGATAAAGAGAGGTGGGATTTGTTCCGAGGAATAACAAGGAAAGAAGTGTTCAGACAGAATTTTGTAACCACAGGGAAAAGTCAAAAAAGCTGGATAAAACTGTCAGGAAATCAGCAAAACTGATTCTGTCATTCCTAAGCTCAGCAGCGATAAACTTGAATTTGGAAAAGGTTTAAATCTTCATTCCTAAGCTCAGCAGTGATAAACTTGAATTTGGAAAAGGTTTAAACTTGAATTAGGAAAAGGTTTAAACTTGAATTTGGACAAGGTTTAAACTTGAATTTGGAAAAGGCTTAAACTTGAATTTGGAGAAGGTTTAAATCTTCATTCCTAAGCTCAGCAGTGATAAATTTGAATTTGGAAAAGGGGCACAAGCCCGGGGTGCCCCTTTTGTTCCTGCAATTTCTAAGACAATAAAAGTACTTTCAGTTTTGTGCCCCGTGGTTTTTCCTTAATTCCCATGCAAACTCATTAGTTATTAGTTTAGAAAATTAAGAAAACTCCTCAGCACAGATTAACCAGGCCTTCTAACAATTAAATCTTTGAAGATGTTGCTTCCAGCACTCCTCCACCAAGCAATTTACCCAGGCAACCCAAGTACAAAAACCCCATTTTTCTACTGACTAAACCCAGGTGTTCTGATCCCACACACTTTGTTCGAAGCAAATTTGAATTTTGCTGCTGTTGCCTTAAATATTTCAATATTTCTCTTGCACTTGGGAAGTTCTGAGCTATAAACTAGATTTTGTCCTATTAATATTCACTTTAAAAGGCAGAAAAGTCTCATCTTATTCCGAGATTTCAGTCTCTGAAGGATGAGGCAGAGCCAGGATCTCTGATTTTATGCACGAACAGCCTTTCAGAGCTCAGCAGAAGATATTTATCACAATTTCACAAAGTTCAGGCACTCAGGTCGATGTCTGCACACCAAGAACCTTCTGGAACTCCTGTGCCCTCCAGGCGTGCGTGAGGAACCCACTGTGCTTTTCTACCTCCAGGGGTTTTTGGCTGAATTTTAATCCAGGGAATTTTATATATTTTTTTTTCTACAGTGAAGGATGAGTGGGATAAGGGAAGGAATAGGACAGAAAGAGCTCTGTGCTGGAAAATGGGATCAGCGAAAGAGTTTGGAACATTATCCAAAAACAAAAATCCCAGCTATTAGTGAGAATTCCAGGTCTGAACCCAGATGAGTATTTTATATCCACTGTGTTTAATTAACCCATTTATTTGTAAGGCTTTGGGCATTATGTATAGATAAAAGGGCTCTGTGATCACCTGTAAATTGTGGTATTTGGGAGCTATCCCACAATAAACATTCACTTTCTAACTTTAAACTTTTAGTTAGAGAGTTTTTGGATATCGGTACTAGATCAATATCCATATTGGGAATGGATGAACCAAAGTGATGAATGTGTATTTGTATTTTGGGTATTCAATACTTGTATTGAATTGATACCTATAGATATCAAAATCCATAGCTCAATATCCTTATTGGGAATGGATGTACCAAAGTCATGAATATGCATTTGTATTTTGGGTATTCAATACTTGTAAAGATAAAAGGGCTCTGGAATCATCTGTAAAGTGTGGTGTGTATTTGGGAGTTATCCCACAATAAACACACACTTTGTAACTCTAAACTGTTAGAGAGTTTTTGGATATTGGCACTAGATCAATATCCATATTGGGAATGGATGTACCAAAGTCATGAACATGTGTTTGTATTTTGGGTATTCACTACTTGTATTGAATTGATACCTATGGATATAAAAATCCATAGATTTTGGATATCAAAATCCATAGCTCAATATCCATATTGGGAATGGGATGTACCAAAGTTATGAATGTGTATTTTTATTTTGGGTATTCAATACTTGTACAGATAAAAGGGCTCTGTAACCACCTGCAAATTGTGGTGTGTATTTGGGAGTTTTCCCACAATAAACAAACACTTTCTAACTACAAACTGTTAGAGAGTTTTTGGATATCAGCACTAGCTCCATATCCATATTTTTAATAAATCACTCGCTGCAAAGGGTTAAAAGGGGCAGCGTGGCCGAGTCCTCTCCTCTCACCTCATTCATTTCACAAAGGAAAACATCAACACCAACCTCCCAGCGGGCCAGGCAAGCCCTTTCACCAACATCTTATTGACACACCAACAGCAGAATATTCTGTTTCCTCCAGCTGGAAACAGAACCCCTGGAAAGCCACTGAGACGAAGAAAATGGGAATTAATTGTTAAATTCCATCGGCAGGCACAGGGCACAGATGGCCCAATGGCAAATATTTGCTGACCAGATAAGATCAACAGCATTCCAGTCCCGAGCTGTTTGTAAATCACTCGTATTTAATACTCTCGGGTGACTGGTCACCCGAAACCACACAAATACTGGAAGGCAAATATTTTAAAAGAAAACCACAAAGTACTGCGCAATGACAGTGAGGTTCAGCCAAAAAAAAAAAAAAAAAAAAACCCAAAACAAACAAACAAAAAACCCAACCCCCAAAAAAACCAAAATAACGACAACAAAAAACAAACAAAACAAAACAAAACAAAAAAGACAAAAACATCCCCTCACCCCCAAAAAATTAAAATAAAATAATAAAACTGGGTGAGTGGAATTCACAGTCACTTGGCACAGACTACCAGAAACAAATGGCAAAAAATCTGCAGTCCCAACAAAGAGCACATCAGCACCCTCAGGAGACAGGCAGGCAGCAGATGAGAAAGAAAAAAAAAATCACTTTTTTGGGAGCACTTTAGGCCTCATTTGAACCTGCAGGTTCAAAAAGGTAAAAGTTCCATTAACGCTGAGTAGTTACCAAGCCATCATTTGTGTGTTTTGAAATATTGGATTAGAAGAGACACCACACAGATATTCCATAGATATTCCTGGGTCGCTTTTCCATAATGGAAGAGGATCCAAAACCTTCATCCTGTGGATTTTTTGGTATTTTATTTTTCACAATCGACAGTTTCTTAGGGAAAAAAAATATGACATCACTCGGGATTTTTCCTCTAGAAAATACCACAATACATTCCACACATGTTGAAGTCAGAAAAGGGGGAATGACCATTAAAATGAATTGAATGACCAAAAAAAAAAAAAAAACCAAAAATCCCTTTTTTTGGGAGCACTTTAGGCCTCATTTGAACCTGCAGGTTCAAAAAGGAAAAAGTTCCATTAACGCTGAGTTGCTACCAAGCCATCATTTGTGTGCTTTGAAATTTCAGATATGGAAGAGGATCTGTAACCTTAATCTTGCGGTTTTTTTGGTTTTCTATTTTTCACAATCAGCAATTTCTTGAGGGGAAAAAAAATCACATCACTCAGGATTTTTCCTCTAGAAAATACCACAATACTTTCCACACATGTTGAAGTCAGAAAAAGGGAAATGACCATTAATTTATTCCAGAAATGCTCGGAGTGAGTTTCAGTTTAATTAAGGAAGGCAAAAGCATGATGGGCTACTTGAAATTAAAGGCTCATTTACCTTTGTAAGCCAATTCAAAATATCTAAGCCACCAATTTGTAAATAATTTTAGCTCAAGTTCCAACAAATCAATTCAATGTTAACTAATTGATATCACTAGAGGGATCAAGAAAAAGGTTTTTTAAGGAAAAAAAAGGAGATTTTTTACCTCAAAACATGAAGGGAAGCAGCCTCAGAGCCCAGTGCTGAGCAGTGCTGGAGCCTCCCCTCATTTGTCCCACGCTTTGAGATAAGTTATCAGGATTTCATCTAAAAAAACCTCAACATTTGCGTAGTTGGCAGCTCAAGAAACCTCCAGCTCCTCAGCACAGACACTTTTCTGATCTGGGATGGAATTCTTCTCATAATACACTTCATTTTTAATGGGTTAGAGGCACTTTAGGACCCAGACAAGTCTTTCCTTTTGGATGAATCCACAGTGAGTGTCAGAGTTTCCAGCAGAAACCCAGCCTGAGGAAATTCATCTCCACAAGTGTCGAGAGCTGCCGCACAACAAAATCCACAAGTTTTGAATCTTTTGCAGCACCAACATTTCATCCTTAACCAGCCCTGCTCTTAGGCCAAAAGGGAGAGCTGTCCTTAAATTGAAGCCTGAATGATCTACTCAGCAATTCTTGCCCCAAAAATCACATGCAGGTCCTGAAATTACAAGCAAGGCTGGCATGGAGAGGTAAATAATAAATTAAAGCTGATCAACTGCCTTATGCCCACATCAATAATGCATGCAGGTTGCATGCACAGCAAAGTGCCACCGGATTGAGGAGAGAAACATCAGCATGTCTTAATAAAAAATACATTTTTAAAAAATTGTGTGCCTGTGCGCAGGGTTCATGGTTTATGAAGGTAAATAACTCCATGACCTGGCTGGGAAATTGTGGGTGAGGGCTAGAGGAGGAGCTGTCTGCATCTCTCATAAAAAAAACATCTTATTTATAATCTGTACAGCAACCTTGAGGTTTGGGCCATCATTCTTTGAGCAAGCACACGTTGCAGGGACAGTTGTGCCCCCAGGAATTGCCTTCCTGCTCTCTGACCCTGAACTCAGCAGTGCCAGGGGCAGGAACGGCTCTAGCCCTCCCTGGGGTTTCATGGAAGGAAAAGAACATTCTCTGTCCTGCTCTGTCAGCTTTTAGAGACCCCAGCAGGGAAACAGAGCTCACAGTTAATTATCCAGGCTGTTAAAAACCAGCACGTGGGAGTTTCTGGGTGAGAAAAGCAGACCTGGAGTGCCACTGTCGTATTTTCTGAAAAATCCCTTCACCGGGATTTTTCTCCTGAAAACCTCAGAAAAGAAATGTGAACAATAATTATCTGAGTGTTTGGAATGTGGTCTGGAGATGCTTCACCAACAGGTGCATCTTTGATTTGGTTCCATGTGAATTGTTTTTAATTCATGACCAATCCCAGCCCAGCTGTGTCAGGACTCTCTGGTCAGTCACGAGATTTTATTATCATTCTTTGCTAGCCTTGGGATGTCTCCTTTCTCTTTCTTTAGTAAAACAGAGCTCAGAATTAATTATCCAGGCTGTTAAAAACCAGCACATGGGAATTTCTGGGTGAGAAAAGCAGACCTGGAGTGCCACTGTCGTATTTTCTGAAAAATCCCTTCGCCAGGATTTTTCTCCTGAGAAAAAGAAAATGTAAACAATAATTATCTGAGTGTTTGGAATGTGGTTTGGGGATGGTTCACCAACAGGTGCATCTTTGATTTCGTTCCATGTGAATTGTTTTTAATTCATGACCAATCCCAGCCCAGCTGTGTCAGGACTCTCTGGTCAGTCACGACATTTTATTATCATTCTGGATGTCTCCTTTCTCTTTCCTTAGTAGAACAAAGCTCACAATTACCCAGGCTGTTAAAAACTAACCAGCACACGTCTCCTTTCTCTTTCCTTAGTAGAACAAAGCTCACAATTACCCAGGCTGTTAAAAACTAACCAGCACGTGGGAGTTTCCGGGTGAGAAAAGCAGACCTGGAGCATCAGAGAGCTGAAAGGGTTCGTTTATTCACTGTATGCTAATGGTCACAGAGCTCTTGCTCGGGGCCATGGGAGCAGAGCAAGGAGCAGCTCAGCTGCAGCACAGCCTGCTCACTGCCAGGGTTCCTGGGAAAACCCTGCCACCAACCAGGCACCTGCCCAGGGGACGGGGATAAAAGATACCAGGCTCCAAAAATGAAATTCCAGCAGTGCTGAATTTGCTGGGTCCCCAGGATGAAGGACGAAATGAGTGAATCTGACTCCGTGTTCTTAGAAGGCTGATATTATATTATATTATATTATATTATATTATATTATATTATATTATATTATATTATATTATATTATATTATATTATATTATATTATATTATATTATATTATATTATATTATATTATATTATATTATATTATATTATAATATAATATATTATATTTACATTACATTATATTATATTATATTATAATTACATTACATTATATTATATTATATTATATTAATTATATTATATTATATTATATTATATTATATTATATTATATTATATTATATTATATTATATTATATTATATTAATTAATTATATTATATTATATTATATTATATTATATTATATTATTATATTATATTATACATTATATTATATTATATTACATTATATCACATTATATCATTATCACATTATATCACATTATATCACATTATATCACATTATATTTTATTATGCTATACTAAAACTATACTAAAGAATAGAGAAAGGATACAGACAGAAGGCTACAAAGAATGATCATGAAAACTCCTGACTCCTTCCAGAGCCCCAGAACACCTTGGCTGTGATTGGTCATTAAATAAAAACAATTCACATGAAACCAACCAAATGTGCACCTGTTGGTAAACAATCTCCAGACCACATTCCAAAGCAGCAAAACACAGGAGAAGCAATCAGATAATTATTGTTTTCATTTTTCTCTGAGGTTTCTCAGCTTCCCAGGAGAAGAAATCCTGGCAAAGGGATTTTTCCAGAAAATGTGACAGCGACACAGCAGCTTGATGGCAACTCAGCCAGAGAAATTGATTGACTGGGAGCAAACTGTGTTTATTTCTGTTTGTTTCCCCAGTGGGGGTCACAGCCTGATGGCTGCTGCCTTCACCAGGTGAAATTTGGGGATTTGCACACCTCATGGGGTACCTGCACTCCCACCACACGCTGGGGACACCTGGGACACTGGGCAGGCCAAGTTCTGTCACTGAGCAGCAAATGAATGGATGAAATGAAAACTTGGAGAGTGATCTGCTGCACAAAACCCCTCAGCTGCTGCAACAGGACACAAAATAAAACAATGCAGACACTGGAACTCTAAGGTAAGAAGAAGGGACAGTTTATTTTTTGAGTCTAATATTTATAGACTTCCAAAAGTGACAGTGGATTGGAGGATGGAAGTGTTACTTCTCCAATGACACTGGACAAACTAATAGTCTATTAAATTTTTCTTCTTCCAGTAAAGAGTGTAAAACATCAATTATTTACATTAAAGTGTGTGAGAAACTTCATTACAAGACTGTAAACATCAAAGGCTTAGAAGAACAGGGTGACACTCAGCACAGCTGTCCCTGCTGCCCTCAAACATCAGATGGCACAGAGGTGACACTGGGAGCATCTGTCACCGGCAGCAGTGGCACAGCACTGACAGAGCAGGTGCTCTGCCTGACCCTGCTAGAGCAGCAAACAGGCAATTTCTGTCTCATAGCAAAACAGCTTCTTGTCCCGCGAAAGTTACATTTTACTGGGGGCACAGCAAAGTTTACCCCATGTCTCTTTCAAATGAACGCCAGCAACCCCTCAGGGTTTATCAGCCTCTCCATGGCCAGCTCCCCACAGGTTCTGCTTGTGAAAAATGCCTATTTTATGATTGGCTTTTCGCAAATATTCAAATGGATATTATATGTGTTGTGTTAGAAAGTGATGCTGTATTCATTTTCTTAAGCAGTGTGTTAAATATCGTTTTAGGTTATAACATAATGTTAAAATAGAAACTATGCTATGTAAGATACTTTTTTTAAAAGAGAGGAATGAGGTACTCCCACCGAGATCGCAACCACAGGACACCTAAATCTTTCAGAGAAAAAGGAATTTATTGCTCCATTATCAGAAGAAATTAACTTCTTCCTGCCTTGCTCAGCCCTGCAGACACCATCAGGATTCAGAGGAAGAAGCTCACACTGCCTAGACAGAATCCTGCGTTTGAATGGAATTTCTGCATCATGGATGAGCTGTATGAATATGCAACAGGCTGTTGCTTTTAAGGGTTAATCCTCTGTTAACGTGGGTCCTTTTTCGGGCTTATTTTGGTCCGTAACTCTTTGTTTTTATTGTCTCGCATTGTCCTAATCCAAACTGTCCAAACTTTTATTACTCTAATTTTATCTTTGGAACCATTTTATTACTATTAAACTTTTAAAATTCTAAAACCAAGTGATTGGCGTTTTTCCCATGCTCCTCCGAGCTGTTTGCTCTGCAGTGGGAGAGCCCAGGGCTGATCCCTGCACTCTGCCAGCCCAAGGCTCAGCACCGTGACCAAACTGGGCTTTTCCACCTGGGCTAGGGAGGGAAATATTCCATTTGCAAACACGCTGTTTGCCATGGCACAGGGGGTAGGTCTGGAGCCTGCTGCAGGTGGAAAAAGGAGGTGCCAGGCTGGTTTTGTTGTGCTAATGCCACCTAAGCCACCGCTTCACCTTCCTTCCAGTCACTGCTTGTGAAAATCGCCCAAAAAATCCCTTGGGGATGAAAGAGCAGGAAATTGTCAGCATGGCAACACATGTAAACAAGTGTACAAGGAAACTTAGCTCTTTCTTCCACCTTCACACCAAAATAAACATCTTGGCCTGCATGAAACTCATTCACCATCAATAAATGCAAATTAAGTTCCTCAGCTGAAGGATTGGATCCTTCATCCTCTGAAGTTCTGACCACAACTTCAATATTCTGACACTTCAGCACGTGCCTCATGCATTGCCTTTCCCGTTTTGTGTGCTGTGCCTGAATCCCTGCTTGCACCACCACTGCTATGTGAAAATCAGAAATATTTCCTAACTCAGAAGTATTTCCTAAATCAGAAATATTTCCTATCTCAGAAGTATTTCCTAAATCAGAAATATTTCCTAAACCAAGAGATGGTTTTCAATGTTAACTTGCTGAGGGGGATTATCAGATCCTCAATGGCACGCATCCATTGATGAAAATTCTTTGGAAATTAATAAGCTGACAGACTGACCTTGCTAAAGGGACCTGAGGAAAGAAAAAAATTATCAGATAATCAGAGTGGATATTCAAAGCTCTGCCCTGTAAACATTCAAGCACCACAGCAGGCAGTGTCAGTGTGGTTTGGTGGGTGCAGAAATGTTAAAGGTTTTTCTTTTTCTGGAAGTGCAGCACATCCTTTCAAAACAACCCCACAGATCGGCTGCACAGGAGCTGCAAACAGCGGAAGAAAACTTGGCCCAAACGAAGCCAGCCTAAGAATTTATAAAGTTGTCATGTCTTGGAGAAATCTTTAAAGTGTCTTGTGTGTTTGGGGCCTTCAGGAAAGGCAGATTGTTGAAGGAAGAGTTTATTCCAGTGCACGTAGATTGTAAAGGAAGAGTTAATTCCAGCGCAGGTAGATTGTAAAGGAAGAGTTAATTCCAGTGCATGTCGATTGTAAAGAAAGAGTTAATTCCAGTGCATGTAGATTGTTAAAGAAGAGTTAATTCCCCTGCATGTGGGGTGCCCTGCAGAGGGGTCACATAAGGTGCAGCTTTATCTCCTGTGGCCACACAATTACAATGCCTGGGCATTCATTCCCTGTGCTGACAGGCTCTTGGAGGCCCTTTGGAATGATTTGTGTCCTTTCGTGCCAAAGGACTGTGTGACTTTCAGGTCTGGAATGCTGCCAAGGGCTGAGCCCAGCCACCTTGACACACAGACCCACTGGGCTGCAGGGTGTCTCCCTCTTCTCCCCTCTTTGTCCCAGAACTGAGCCAAGGATCTCAAAGAAAGTCTCAATGAGCATCACCCAAAAACACTGGCAGGGTTTGGCATCATTACTCCCACACCTGTGGAAATCAGAAATATTTCCTAAACCAAGAGATGGTTTTCAATGTTAACTTGCTGAGAGGGTGATAATGAAAATATATGCTCCCTGGTGTCTGCTGTGAGGTGTGACCAGGAATAGAGCAAAGCAATCCCAAAAAACTCACTTCCTTTTCAAACCAGGACACTGGGATTATCAGCTCCTCAATGGCACGCATTCATTGATGAAAGTTCTTTAAAAATTAATGAGCTACAGCAGGGAGGTCACTCCACTCTCTCAGGTCTCCTCAGGACATCTCAGTGAGGTTAAACCTTCTCACCCACTGGCTCTGTGTCCACGAGCAAGGACAGAGCCTTGCCCTGCCATTCCCAAACAGCTCCCAGGCCTTTTCCTCTTTTCCTCCCACACCTGTGAAAATCAGAAATATTTCCCTAAACCAAGAGATGGTTTTCAGTGTTAACTTGCTAAGAGGGATTATCAGCTCCTCAATGGCACGCATTCATTGATGAAAGTCCTTTAAAAATAAGCTACACCAGAGAGGTCACTCCTCTCTCTCAGGTATTTTCAGGACACCTCAGTGAGGTTAAATCTTCTCACCCACTGGTTCTGTGTCACCTGTGTCACTGCCCACGAGCAAGGACAGAGCCTTGTCCTACCATTTCCAAACAGCTCCCAGGCCTTTTCCTCTTTTCCTCCCACACCTGTGAAAATCAGAAATATTTCCCTAAACCAAGAGATGGTTTTCAGTGTTAACTTGCTAAGAGGGATTATCAGCTCCTCAATGGCACACATTCATTGATGAAAGTTCTTTAAAAATTAATGAGCTACAGCAGAGAGGTCACTCCTCTCTCTCAGATCAGGACACCTCAGTGAGGTTAAATCTTCTCACCCACTGGCTCAGTGGACCACAAGCAAGGACAGAGCCTTGCCCTGCCATTGGCCTTTTCCTCTGGCACCAGCACATCCAACCAACACCAATGCCACACTCCAGCCAACAAAGTGCGGGAAGAGCCACATCCAGGGCAACAACAGACCCTTCCAGGCTATTCTGGGCAGCATGGCCTCGGGATGAGGGAGGGGGAGCGGGCAGAGGACCTACCTGCTCTCACTGCACTCCTTCTTCTCTCGGACGCGCAGCCACTTCCGAAGGAGGAAGCGCTTGCGGCGCGGGGAGGCACTGGGAGTGGAGCAGTTGGACCAGGGGGTGTCCTCGTCACTGGACGGGGTGATCTCAATGGATGGGAGCTGCAGGTATTCCTTGCTGGAGGAGGGAGACTCCTGGTACCTGCCGGCCTCCAGGCTCTGCTCCTGCACGTTCTTCATCCTCCTCATCTTGAAGCGCTTCC
This sequence comes from Camarhynchus parvulus, assembly GCF_901933205.1. Classification (NCBI taxonomy): domain Eukaryota; kingdom Metazoa; phylum Chordata; class Aves; order Passeriformes; family Thraupidae; genus Camarhynchus; species Camarhynchus parvulus. The sequence goes on along the minus strand of NC_044594.1, from coordinate 3,526,746 downwards.
TGCGCAGGGTCGGCGTGGACGAGCTGGACCAGGCGCAGCCGCCCTCCAGCACCTGCTGCTCGGGGACCCGCAGCGCCGGGAGCTGCAGCGTTTCTGTCATGTTGGCAGCTGGCATCAGACGCCCTTTCCTCCTTCTGCTCCCACCCCCAGGCACTCGGAGCTCTGATCTCGGCGTAAACCACGCCACAAAGCCACAACTCGCCTTCCTCCTTCCTCCTCCTCCTTCCTCCTCCCTCCTCCTCCTGCCCTCCCTCTCAAGCAGGAAGCCTCATGTTCTTCACGTGCTCTCGCGGAGCGCCCAGCGCGCTGGGAGGCGATGGCCGGGACACACACATGTCACAAGTTTCAAGTTTCTTTTCTCCTTCTCTGCTCTACAAAAAGTCCCTCCCTTCCCCTGCCCGCTCTCTCTCCAAGCAGGCCCGGCCCTGCCACAAGGCTTGGCCGGGTTTCAGTGCCCTCCCCAGCCCCCCTTTGCCTCCTGCTGGCTCAGGGGAAGGAAAAATCTCCCGGGGCTGCTCAGGGAAAACTCGGCTGCGGTTTCTTCTCGAGAGACGAGGCAAGCATGGAGAGGAGCGGCGTGGAGCTGTGGGGAGGGCAGAGAGAGAAACAGAGGGAGGGGAGGAACAAGGCTCGATAAAAATCCGAAAAAAAAAAAAAAAAAGAGAAGCAGGAGCAGCTTGTGCTGTTCGTGCAGCGGGGGAGACACACACGGGCAGCTGGCGCAAGAGGAACCGCGCTCCTAATCCCGACACACACACAGGGTTTGTGTTACCGAGGGCGCTGCTGCCACAAATCCACCGGGAGAAAGGGGGAAGGAGAGGGAAGAGCCTCCCGGAGGAGCCAACTGGGCTGGGTTGTCCCTTTTGTCCCTTTTTGTCCCTTTATGTCCCACCTTCTTGCTCAGCCAGCCCACCCCGAGAGGGGGGCAGCGAGCGAGCTGGGACTTTCAGCCTTCTTTCACAATAATTTCTATTTTTTTCCTTTTTTGTTTGTATGTTTTAGGGGTTTTTTTATTATTATGTATTTGGGTTTTTAGTTGTTTTTGGTTTCCGGTGGTTTTTGGTTTTGGTGGGTTTTTGGTGGTTTTCTTTGGACTTTTTGGGTTTTTTTTTTTGTTTTGGTTTGGTTTTGGTTTGGCTTCTTTTTTTAGTTTGTTTGTTTGGGTTTTTTGATTTTGTTTGTTTGTTTGGGGTTTTGAATTTTTTATTTTTTTGTTTGGGTTTTTGATTTTTTTGTTTGTTTGGGTTTTTTTTTTTTTTGTTTGGGTTTTTGATTTTTTTAAAATTTTTACTGTTTGTTTGGGTTTTTGATTTTTTTTGATTTTTTTTTTTTTTGTCCCCATTGACTGCTCGCAGAGAAGCCGAAGGAAGAGGGGGATTGAGGAACAGCCAAAAAAGCAGCAGCAGCAGCAGGTGGCAGCAGAACTGGCCGGGCTTTTAGCTCAGTTTCACACGAGTGAAAACTGATTTAAAAGAGTTCTCTGGGGTGATGCTGCTTCCAAAATGCCCGTGGGGGATGGAGGGGGCGAGGTGCGGGAAGGGCACAGACAGCGCGCAGGGCCAGGCACGCGTGCAGAACGGGTTTGCAGCGGGACAAAGGCGCTGCAGGGGAAATTCTCAGGCATCCACACCCCAAAGGAGCTGCAGCCAGGCTCAGACACCCCGAGCAGCAGCCGAAGGACGCGGCTTGCAAAATTCCGGCGACGAAATCAAATCAGGAAAAATGTTGTGGCGTGATTCTCCGTCAGTATCCTCTGAATTTCGCTGACTGATCCTGCATGAGGCCCGATTTTCATGTTAAAAAAAAATAAGATATAAAATTAAATCCTCTAAGGCGGTGACTACAACTCAGCTGCGTGAATTTCAAGCGTGTTCTCTCTCTCAAAAAAAAAAAATCAACACAAAAACATCTCTAAATCAACCTGACACGGCTTCAGTTTTCATTGTTCAACTGCCTGAACCTTTAAAAATATTAGCTTCAGGTTAGAAAATATTTGTCAACGCAAATCCAAATAGTTATTCTTGCACGGACTGCCTCGGTTTTGTTTGAAAATAAACTTCCCAGGACCTCTGAACATCAGAAACTGCCATCTAGGACAGAGCTGATGTGTCAGGAAAGGAAAATTTGTAGCAGCAGGAACAAGGGGAAGGAAACATTTCAATCAAATGACAGAGCACTTTAAATGCTCAAGTGCTATATTTAATTTCTGCGCTGTCCTTTTTGCTCCGCTCATTCTGTAAGTTAATAGCTTGACAGCTCTTCAGATGGATTTCTGGAGAATCTGTCACCTTGGTATCCATGCACCAGGTGCACACACACAAACAGAATGCCTTCCACAAACACCCACTCAAAAAGGGAAACTCAAATAAATGTGGTTTCTTGTTTTCTTTTTAAGTCCAAGAAACAAAAATCTACAGTTCAGACAAAATGCCAGTATTGCAAATATTGCCATTTTGTCTGAATGGGTAGCTTTGCATCTTCTCTGATCCCTTTTCTCCCACATCTTGCCATGATTTCTACCTTGTCACCACACTGAAGCATTCCTGGCTACCTCATAATGCCAAAAATTACATTTCACCTTCTTCCCATGGCCTCTGGCAGCCAAACCCCCACAGCATCACCGCTGAAGTTTAACCAGGAGAATGTGAACGTTCACAGAGCCTCTCCCTGCTCCGGGGGAGGGCAGGAACAGCCCTTTGCAGGTTGTCATGAAGGTTTGATCCGTGTGCATTCATGAGTCTGATCTCCCCATCAGCTGCACATTTAATTGCAGCACCAAGTACAAATGGGGGTCAAAGCTCGAGCTCTGGTGTGATCCTTCAGCACAGTGGGCATTGCAAACCCTCAGAGTGCCCACAGCAATTGTCTAATTAATCCACAGGAGACTCATCCACGCTGCTCCGGCCCAGAGCAGCTTTGGTAACCCAAGGAAAAGCTGGTGCTGTCACCAGGCTGATTTTTCACCAAATTTCCAGTGCAGCTTACTTGGATTAAATTCCTTTTGCACATGAAATAATTCTGTACCCAGGGAGTTCTTCTCACCAGCACTGCCCCTTTAACTCCAAGCACTGCAGGGATTAATGCCCAACCCTCATTTGCATTCCCAGCACATTTTTATCCCAGAGGGGATGCCGGGCACCTGCCTGATCCCATGGGAAAAGAGAGAAGCTCTGCCACGGAGCCAGCTCCAACACCTGACCCAGAGTGAGAGATTCCAGCCTATTTCTGTCCCAGCACCCTCTCCCAAGCCTCACTTAGTGACTACTCCTGCACTTTAATCATCCAGCTAATGAGGGGTTTATTCCAGAAATAATGGGATATTTGGAATAAATGCTTGTCGATGCTCCAGGTTGATCAACAGCTGTTTCTCCTCCTCAGATATCCTGGGTGCTCCAGGGCCCTCAGAAAAGAGCTTGCAAAGGAAGCAATTAGGAAAGAAAAATCCTGTAAAAATATTCAAATCCCTTCCCTGAAGGAAGAGCATGAGCCCAGATTCTTTCCAGACCTTTCCATAAGGGCTTTCCCATGGGTTCGAGGGATAGCAGGATGGGAGGTGAATACAGAGGAGGAGCTGGCACTGAGAGTACACAGCAAAAAACCAATTTTTATTAATTGAAAGCAGTTCTTTTCAAGCACAGGAAATACATTACAGCTCCTTCAGAAGTTGAACTGAGTCACTCAGAGCACATCTGGCTGCAGAAGCTCTGCCAGGCCAGGCAGGGAGAGTGGAGCACGCCCAGCCTGGGAAGAACTCAAGCAGAATTCCCCTTTTTCCCACAGTTCAACATCATTTTTAAATTATTTCCCTCCCTGTGCACGCAGCTGAGAGTGGCAGGTTCTGCATGAGGAACCTGCAGCTCAGGCATGACCCTGCTCAGTCAAAATTCTGATTTTCTGAAGTTCAAAAACAAAAGTGGGGAGTTTTTTTGTTTGTTGGTTTGTTGGGTTTGGGTATTTGTTTGGGCTTTGTTTGGTTTTTTGTGGGGTTTTTGGTTTGTTTGTTTGGGTTTTTGTGGGGTTTTTGTGGTTTTTGTTTGGGTTTTTTGTTGTTAGTAGTGGTGGTGATGGTTGGAGGATGTTTTTGTGAAAATTCTGGAATAATTTTGTGATTTTTAAATGAAAACCTGATACATTTACCCACATTTACTTTCACATTCTAACCTCCTTCTGCAAGAACACTTGTTATATTTGGAGCTGGATCTCAGACAGGGACTTCAGCCCCATTTTGCTCTTTGCACATTAAATTCGATGAGTTCTGTTACAATTTGAGAACCTGCTGCAAGCAACTCATGCTGAATAAATTCTGATTTCACTGCCCTCCAGCTCTGCCCCTCAGAGGGCACCCCCTGCCCGCAGTTGCTGCCCTGTCGCAGACATCATTTATGAAAAATCCTTTTCTTAAGATGTTTTCCTCCTGAGAAGCTGAGAGGCCTCAGGAACAAAATGGAAACAATGGTTATCTGCTGCTGTGGAATGCAACAGGAGCATCTGTGATTGGTCTCATGTGGTTGTTTCTAATTAATGGCCAATCACAGCCCAGCTGGCTCGGACTGTCTCGGTCAGTCACAAGCTTTTGTTATCATTCCTTTTCTATTCTTATCTAGCCTTCTGATGAAATCCTTTCTTCTATTCTTTTAGTATAGTTTTAATGTAATATAGATCATAAAATAATAAATCAAGCCTTCTGAAACACGGAGTCAGATCTTCGTCTCTTCCCTCATCCTCAGACCCCTGTGAGCACGGTCACCCTGTCCCCTGAGCAGGCACAGCCCTTTGCTTTGGGCCGGGTGACACCTGATCCCTGCACTGTTGCGAGGCAGATGACACAAAATTCACAGGCAGGAAATACCAACAACGGTCTGGGCAAAGAGAGGTTCACACATTCCTCTTCCCCATTCCTCAATTCCAGCCGAGGCTCGTGCTTGCCTCAATTTTCCCTCCTCAGTGCAATATTTCAATTAAAACCCCGGTCAGTGGGAAAATCAGCTTTGGATCAATCGTATCAGTTCCTTCTGGTATAGAACTTGAATTTATCTGGGTTTTGGCCTCTGAATTAAAAGCAGGTGTGCACATCATTGTAGTCCCAGTGCCCACAAGTGCCAAGTGCATCACAGCAGGGCACCCATCCCAAAAAACTGGGAGCAGCAGCTCTCAGCTCCTGCTGGGATCACAGCCTTGCCAGCCCCAAACTTTGTGGGTAACAATTTGTGTCCAATCTCTGCTCTGAGAGCCACAACTCCGATGAACATTTATTCCACCACATATTGGTCCCTGCCCGTTTTAACAGTACTTGAAAAGATGGAAAAAAAAAAAGGCTTTTCGCAGGGGTTAATTTATAGAGATATTCCGTATTTATAAGGCATTAATTAGAGATTAACATCTCTTTGTGCCTTCCCTTTCACAAGAAACAATTCCCATGTCAGCCACAGGCACTAAAGACTCCCAGCCATGAATTGTTGCTAGCAGAGCACCACCTTGAGCAGGCACTTCAGACACCCCCTGGATTCCAGGAGCTGTCAGATGTGATTCCAGCAGCTCAGCACACGGAGCGTCTCCCCAGCATTAGGGCAGAACTTTCACAGTTCATTTCTTCAGGCGCTGTTCTCTCTCCAAATTCAAGGGGACAGTGGAGCCAAAGATAGCAAACGATCCAAATTAAATCAATGCCAGTGAAAATCCATCAGCAGACAGCAGCAGGGCACAGGTTTCAGAACCTGTTTGACACTCTGAGTTCTCTTTACATTTTAGGAGTGAAGGGAATGATTTGGCACTGCCTGTTCACTCTGATCAAGGGATTCTGAGCAGGGGAAGCTCATTCCCCCTCCTAAATCTAATGATGGTAGCAAGGATTAATTAAACTCAGTCCATCACAGGTTGAATTAAATTCAGTCCATCACAGGACACAGGGTGATCCATCAGAGTGGATTTCCATTGGAGCCTGGGATTTGGTCTGTGCTGTGTGAAGGAATTCCATGGAATTCCTCTCCTGCACAGCACTGACCTGATGATCACGGCACACCATTGAGCACAGAAGGAGAAGGCTGGGGGTGCAAAAGGGCTCTAAATATTGAATTTCCCCTCTCCAGGTAAAATCCCTGCTCCTCCAGCCCAGCCCAGCCCAGGCAGGAACAGCCAGCTCGGGGTGTCTGCTTCCCTTCAGCACCTGGACCAAACAAATACTTCCCAAATTAAAGATGGAAGGTTTTGTTACAGAACACCCTCCAGGACAGGGATTGAGGCTCTCATAAGATCGGTAATTTCTCATTCAGGGGAGATTCAGGGAATTATTTGTACAAAGAGCAGCCAGCCTGGAAAGGCCTGCCCTGATCAGCACAGCTGAGAGTGGAATTTCAATCCCTGCATCCCATAAACAGGATGGGATAATCTGCTCCCCATCCCAGCCCTTGTTCCAGCTCAGAACAAAACCCACCAGGAGCTTTAGCAGCGCTGGATTGTCCCTTTGGGATGGCCTGGATCCAATTTACATCCATGTCTGGCCAGAGCTGGGACTTGTTCCTGGCTGTGCCTGCCCTGCTGCTGCCCTAGCTGGTCCAGGAAATGCAGATCCAGGGAACCCAGATCCTGGAAATTCAGATCCAGAAAACCCAGAGCCAGGAAACACAGATCCAGAAAATGCAGATCCAGGAAATGCAGATCCAGAAAACTCAGAGCCAGGAAACACAGATCCAGAAAATGCAGATCCAGGAAATGCAGATCCAGGAAATTCAGATCCAGAAAACCCAGAGCCAGGAAACACAGAGCCAGGAAATGCAAATCCAGAAAACCCAGATCCTGGAAATCCAGATCCAGGAAATGCAGATCCAGAAAATGCAGATCCAGGAAATCTAGATCTAGGAAATTCAGATCCTGGAAACCCAGATCCAGGAAATTCAGATCCTGGAAACCCAGGGCTCTACAGCTGAGCTGAAGAGAATAAATCACTGCTCCCTGTGGGTCATGGTTTTTTACCAACAGCATGGTTGGAAATTCAGTGTTCTGGAGTGTTTCTGCTTTCTGCCTTATGTTTAAGACAAAAACAATCCTGAAAGGAGTGGCATCATCTTCCTTTGTGGAATTTCAAGAGAAGAACACATCTTTGTTCAAAAATATCTCTTGATTGGATAGTTTCAAGAACACATCTTTGTCCTATAGAAATTCCAGGGAAGGGAATATCTGCCAGGGAAAGATTTCAGTTTCATTCTGCACGAGGCCAGAAGGAAACATCAAAACTATCTCTGAACTCCTCAGGCAGAGAGACAGGAAAGGTTCTTTCCTCTGATGGGGAAACTCACTTTATACTAAATATATATGAATTTATAAATACAATAAATACAATTCCTGTCCATCACCTCAAGTGCAGCAAAGCCTGTGCCTCCAATCAGGCAAATGCCTGAGGACAGCTGTCAGTGCTCCTCTCCATCTCCCAAGATCCATTAAAAAAATGCTTTGTGGACAGCTGAAAACCTTTCTCCTCCAGCTGCCTGTGCCATTCACACCCCTAATCCTGCACTTGTGGCGTGGAATGAAACCCCAGCAGCCTCTCAGTGCTCACATCTCACAGAGCACACACAGATCCCTCTCTCAGTGCGTATGACAGGCCCCGAAACGTGTTTGATGCATGAAATAGGAAAATACGAAATTATGAAATTATGAAAGTATGAAATCATGAAATTTACGAAATTAAGAAATCAATAAATTAAGACATTAAGACATTAAGAAATTATTATATGAAATTATGACATTAAGAAATTATGAAATATTAAATATGAAGTTATGAAATATGATGAGAAAACTCATCCCCCATGGTTCTGGTTTGTATATAAATATATATATTTTTATAACATTTTTTGTTATAGAACATATAACAGTCTATGTAAGGCATTCCCTCACCTGCAGCAATTATTTAGAGATAATTAGCAATAATCCCCAGCCAGGCTGAGTGTGGAAAAGCTCTGTCACAAAGTAAATCCCGCATTTATTGTGTGCAAATCAGAATTCACTGAACCGAATTCCTGGGGCAGGAATTTTAACCTGAGTGTGCACCTGCAGGTGTGAAACACCAGTAAATATTCTGAATATCCTAAAAACAACCACAGCTATTGCCCAAAGCATCACCTCCCTCCCAGCTGCATCTCCCCAGCAGAGATTTTCCTTTGTTTTCCTTTCCAAGGATGCCCGGGGTGGGTTCCCCTGCTGGCACAGGTTGTAAATAATCTCAATAAACACACAGAGCTTCGGTGCCAGAGCCTCTCTGACCCAGATCCCAGCAGCTGCTGAGGGTGCTGTTTAATACAATGGAATAACTTGGAGCTGTTGTGTCACCAGAAATCTGCTTTTATTTCCCATAAAAATTATCGTTTTTATGTGGGAAAACAAGGTCAAACTCTGCAGGGAACCTCAATCAAGGCCAGAGTCAGGGGCTCTGGGATTCCAAGTATCCCCAGAGCTACAACTTCCACCAATAACCATCACCTAAAAGAATTTTCTTTTCCCCTTTTCTTCCCTTTTAACACACAGGTAGCAACAGGAGCCAACAGGTGACGCTTCTCCAGCTGTTTGGGGTTTTAAATCACATTAAACCATTGTGATTCCTATTTTCATACACGAGATTTGTGCCCAGGAATGATGTTTTGTTTGAGTAGCACCAAAGGTTTCACCTGTCAGGGAACACCACACATCACCTGCCCTGCCCTGTAAATAATCTCAGCAATTCAGGTTTGTAACCAGCACCATTCCTGAGGAGAACTACCCCAAAATAGCTTTATTTTTCCTTAAAACCAGGCAGATGAGGCATGGTTATACTCTTGCTGAGAGCCTGGATATCAGAGTTCCTGCATTTTACTCCTTTGTCCTTCAGAGAAAGCCATTTCACATTTTATCTCCATTTCCTTCCAGATAACGCTGAGATTAAGCACTGCCTGATGTCCTGGAACCGTGCAAGTTTAATTTAAGAAAGAACAAAAAGCACGTGGTGATCTCCAAGTCTCTCAGAATGTTCAGTCCAGGAGATTTGCAGAGTTCTGGGAGCTGAACGTTCCATGTCCTGCCACCAACCTCAGTGCAAAACCAGCATCCGTTTCAAGGTGGAAAACAGAAAATAAAGAATTCCTTATTGCTTCTCCTTCCTGGTCAGAGCTCAGGCAGACCCTGGGATCCAGCTGCTTGTGAGCTAGAAGATCTGTTTTGCTGGAAATGAATAATTCATGTGTCTGACAATCTCCCTGCCTTTTTTTTTTCTTTATTAAATTTGGGTGGGGGGCGCCACCAGTGTTTGCTGAGCTTTAATTCTCAGAATTCTCCAATTCTGTCATACACACGATGGCAATTTCTCTCCTACCCTGCCTGAGCCATAACTCAATTTGCAGGCAACAGGAAAATATTCTCAAGTTCAACATCAATCTGGCTACTTCAATATTGCACCTCTGCTGCTTTTGTCTCTTCTTTTTTTTAATTTATATTTTTTATTTATAGCTCCTACCAAATTTCATGGCACTGCTGTGGGTTTACCCTGATTTCCAGGCATGGGAAAGTTCCCAAAACACACAAATTTCTGCTCAAATCCCATCTTAAACCAAGAGCCATGACAAATGCAAGGTGATGCTATTTTACGTGACGCTGTGTGAAGAGAGGAAAAGCTGATAATCTCAGAAATAATCCAAATTAGCCACGTTTGAACTTCTCTTATTTAAGAGTTTATTGTGTTGGGGTTTTTATTTTTAACTTCTACATAAATAGAATGTATTTATATATTTATATAAATATTATGTTTATATTTTTATATTTTCAAGTTTGAACTAATAATTCACAAGCAGAAGATATCCCAGGCTCAAATTCCAGCTGCAGCCAGGAGAGGTGTGGGAGAAAAAGCCAATTCCAAATGATGCCACTCCATTTGAGTTGGAAGGCAGGAAGGCTCCTACCAAATTTCATGGCACTGCTGTGTGTTTATCCTGATTTCCAGGCACGGGAAAGTTCCCAAAACACACAAATTTCTGCTCAAATCCCATTTTAAACCAAGAGCCATGACAAATGCAAGGTGATGCTATTTTACGTGACGCTGTGTGAAGAGAGGAAAAGCTGATAATCTCAGAAATAATCCAAATTAGCCACGTTTGAACTTGTCTTATTTAAGAGTTTATTGTGTTGGGGTTTTTATTTTTAAATTCTACATAAGTAGAATGTATTTATGTATTTTCAAGTTTGAACTAATAATTCACAAGCAGAAGAGATCCCAGGCTCAAATTCCAGCTCCAGCCAGGAGATGTGTGGGAGAAAAAGCCAATTCCAAATTGGAACAGCGTTGGAAGGGAGGCAGGGATGAAATCTTTGAACCACAAATTCAGGTTTTTTTTGAAGTTCTGACTCCAAGTTACAAAATTATTCAGCCCAGGCTCAGCATCTGAGTCAATAACCTGAGCAGGGATGAATGCTGAGCTCCTTGCAGGATCTTTTCATTAGTTATAAATATATCTGCCATTCATTTTTTGCCTTGGTGCTCGTTCACTCCCCACTTCTTCCCAGCCAGCCACTATGAGATCTGAGCCAACAATGACATTTACAGGATTATTTTCTAAAAAATCATCTTCCTCTGCCTCTCGCGGCTTCGCCTCGGGCTGAGCCGCACAATGACACCTTGGCAAGGTTGTAATAAAAAAGCAGAAATGAAACAGAAAGAAAAACCCCATAAGTGGAAGCTCAGTGAAGCATCAGATAAATGCCTTTTTTTACACACTGGAATCTGGCAATTACCTGGCACATCAGTGTGAATAACAGCCAGTAATTAAATCCGAGGCACAGAGCTGATCGAAGTGCCTGATTTGGGGCTAAAATAACCAAAGGGATTTATAATTAAGCATAGTTACAGGGTGACTTTCAACTGCTTCAAGGTAAAACTTTGGTGTTTAAATATTCATTTGTGTACCAAGAAAGCAGCAGATCTGTTCGCTTTGGGGGAATCTGTTGATTTTCTTTCTCTTCCACTTCCAAGAGGATAATCCAAAATTTCATCCCTAAGAGGTTGGACCTGTTGCATCTTTGATCTTCACAAAAAGATGTGAAATTGTCTCTGCAATCACCTCTGGGTGTGTTTAGGAGTTATCCCTGGGTTTAACCGTGCTGAAAACAGCTTGTTTGGACCATACAAAGAATTATTATCAGAATCCAGGGAGATTTTGCAGATTGTGAATTAAGCTTCCCCCTCCAGCACAGCACAGCTAATTAATAATTAATGAAATGGTAAAAGTAATTAATAATTTTACCAGTTTTTACCTAGACTGGGGCATGGAGGGGAAGGAGATTTGTGTGTGCTCACAGACTTGGTTCCTGCACAGTCATAGCTCAGATAATCCCTGAATTTTACAGCACTTTCACCAAATTTCAGTGAAATTTCCTCTTCCACACCAAGTTTGTGGGATTGTCCTGATGTTAGGACAGAACTCCCTGAATTTTACAGAACTCCCTGAATTTTACAGAACTTTCACCAAATTTCAGTGAAATTTCTGCTTCCACACCAAGTCTGTGGGATTGTCCTGATGTTAGGACAGAACTTGACCCCAGTTGGAACCAAACCAGGGATCAAACTAATTCCTAATTGCTCTTACAAGGTCCTTGTGCTCAGGGCAGTTTTAATAGGATTTTTCCAAGCTTAGGAACGGGCAGATAAATTGAATATACAAAGACCTGTATGCCTAAAACATAAAAAATGCATCCCCAGGCAGCTCAGATCCCAACAATCTGCCCATTTCATCCCAAATTCAGAGCACCTAATGAGGAGGCAGAAGGCCAGGCAGATGGAGGAGCAGGCTGAGCCTCTCCCCCTGGAGAAGTGAGGATTCAACAGCATCTGCTGCAGACATCCAGAAGGTTCCTGTCACACCAATGAAAACAATCATCATCTGTCAGCCCCCGATCTCTGCAGCAGGGATCTCTCAGCTCCTGGAGATCCAGCTGTCCTCTGGGGCAGTGAAGCACACCCAGCACTGCCTGGGATGGGCAATCTGCAGCAATCAGGGAATCTCCAGCCCATTTTCACCTCGTCAAACTCAGAGGCAGCTGCAGGGATTGGGAATTTATTGTAGGGATTGGATATTTATTGCATGGGTTGGATATTTATTGTAGATATTGGGTATTTATTGCAGAGAATGGATATTTATTGTGGGAATTGTATATTTATTGTAGATATTGGATATTTATTCAGGGATTGGATATTTATTGTAGGAACTGGGTATTTGTTGCAGGGATTGGATATTTATTGTAAGGATCTGATATTTATTGCAGGCATTGGGTACTTATTCCAGGGTTAAGTACTTATTGCAGGACTTGGATATTTATTGCAGAAATTGGATATTTATTGCAGGAATTGGGTATTTATTGCAGGGATTGGGTATTTATTGTAGGAATTGGGTATTTATTGCAGGGATTGGGTATTTATTGCAGGAATTGAGTATTTATTGCAGGGATTGGGTATTTATTGTAGGAATTGAGTATTTATTGCAGGGATTGGATATTTATTGCAGGAATTGGGTATTTATTGCAGGGATTGGGTATTTATTGTAGGAATTGAGTATTTATTGCAGGGATTGGATATTTATTCAGGGATTGAATATTTATTGTAGGAATTGAGTATTTATTGTAGGAATTGAGTATTTATGGCAGGAATTATGTATTTATTGCAGGACTTGGATATTTATTGCAAGAATTGGGTATTTATTGTAAGGATTTGATATTTATTGCAGGGAGTGGGTATTTATTGCAGGATGGATTAGATATTTATTGTAGGGATTGGATATTTATTACAGGGATTGGATATTTATTGTAGGGATTGGATATTTATTCAGGGATTGGGTATTTATTGCAGGGATTAGCTATTTATTGTAGATATTGGGTATTTATTGCAGAGAATGGATATTTATTGTAGGAATTGTATATTTATTGTAGGAATTGGGTATCTACTGCAGGATTGGATATTTATTGCATGGATTGGATAGTTATTGCAGGAATTGGATATTTATTGCAGAAATTGGATATTTACTGCAGGAATTGGGTACTTTTTGCAGGAATTGTGTATTTATTGCAGGGATTGGGTATTTATTATAGGAATTGGGTATTTATTGTAGGAATTGGGTATTTATGGCAGGAATTATGTATTTATTGCAGGACTTGGAATTTATTGCAAGGATTGGATATTTGTTGCAGGAATTGGATATTTATTAGAAGGATTGGATATTTATTGCAGGGATTGGGTATTTATTATAGGAACTGGATATTTATTGCAGGAATTGGATGTTTATTGAGGGCAGCCTGGCAGGACCACAATTTCTCAACAGGTGCTTCCACAAACCATTTTCTCTAATGAACCTACACCAAATATTAAGACCAGAAGAATAAAAAACCGTGACTTGCTTGTCTCAAAGGACCTTTATTTAAAAAAAAAATATAACAAAACCCTCTTAAGTAAGGGCATCAACGGGGAAGAAGCAAATGGAGAGGTGGAATTAGAGCCCAGCCCTGCAGTGTTCCCTCTCAGTGTGGCACAAAGTGCCTGGAAAGGCACTGGAGCTGTTTTTGGGGTAACTGGGGCTCAGCCAACACATCCCAGCCCCTTCCCCACCAGCAGAGCAGCCCCAGAGCTGCCAGGACAGCTGGAATCAGCCCAGGCTCCATGCCAGGGGCAGCTGCTCCCACCTGGGACGGCAGAGGACGGGACCCTGATCGGCCCCATTCCCAGGAACAGCCTGGACAGCTCAAATTCAGGTTTTATTTCAGTGGGCACACTTTGGGTATCTCAAATTCAGGTTTTCTTTCAGGTGGGCACAGTGTGGGTATCTCAAATTCAGATTTTATTTCAGTGGGCACAGCTTGGATATCTCAAATTCAGGTTTTATTTCAGTGGGCACAGTTTGGATATCTCAAATTCAGATTTTATTTTAGTTGGGCACACTTTGTATATCTTAAATTCAGTTTTGTTTTTCAGGTGGGCACAGTTTGGATATCTCAAATTCGGTTTTGTTTTTTAGGTGGGCACAGCTTGGATATCTCAAATTCAGGTTTTATTTCAGTGGGCACAGTTTGCATATCTTAAATTCAGTTTTGTTTTTTAGGTGGGCACACTTTGGATATCTCAAATTCAGGTTTTATTTCAGGTGGGCACAGTTTGGATATCTCAAATTCAGGTTTTATTTCAGTGGGCACAGTGTGGATATCTCAAATTCAGGTTTTATTTCAGTGGGCACAGTTTGGATATCTCAAATTCAGGTTTTATTTCAGGTGGCACCTGCTCGTAGGGTCCAATAAGAGCCCCTAAAGCACAGGGGTTATGCACAGCTCTGTCTCTGATACATAAAAGCAGAAAATCACATTTATCTCCCAGGTCTATAACTGCAGAAATTCAGAACAAAACTAAACCTGAGCTAGATATAGTAGCAAGAGACAAAGATCCATTATTTCACTCTAACAGGTCACTAATGAGCTAAAAGATGTGAATATCAATTGAAGCAAGAGGCTCAGATGAACTCACATTCAAGAGATCCTTTCACATTTTTCTGAACAATTCCATCTGTGACAGGAAGCACTCACTACCCAGCTTATTTCTGAGGATAAAAAAGCCTCTGCCATCCTTGTAATTCAAATAATTCTGCTGGAGACTGATATTTACAACATGCACAGCCTTATCCATCATTTCCTCTGCACACCCCTGTCCGAGAAGCAGTGTTTTACAAAACTGACCTACATAACACAGCAATTCTTTTTCTGTTTAGCACTGACACTCCAATTCCAGCAGCAAACTCCTCCACATTTATTGCAGTTTCCTTCACAAACACTTGAAGGAATGGGGAAGACAGAGGGAAATGTGGCTGGGAAATTGAGATAAAAATGAGGTTGCATCCTCTAAAAATGTGAGAGACCCCAGGGAATGCCCCATGGCCTCTCCCTTTATTGGAATAAAGTTCCAGGACTGCTCTGTGTCCTTTTTGGACATCAACCTCTGGTGTTTGTGGATGGATTTTCCTGACACACACGAGTTTCTTCACTTGCTGAAAGTGAAAATCCACACGAGGGCTGGATGAAGCTCTGGGTGGAGGAGCTGGCAGCAATCCCAGCAGCAGAGATGCTCGTGGGGGCTGAGCTGGTCCCTTCCAGGGCCACTGTCCAGCTCCAGCAACAGCCACTGACAGGAACACAAAAGAGCTGCAGCTTTCCAGCAGGAGACTCAAGGCTCACAATTGCCAAGGCTCACATCATTTCTGTAATGCAGCAGTTGATGATCCACCTCCAGACACTCCAGTGAATTCAGCACTTCAGCCAAACTCGCCAAACTTGACAGAATTTCCCCTCTATTGATGAGTCATTGGCAGAGCATTTCCATTTTCCTCTCACTCAACTCCGCTGGAATACAATCCCAGATCACTGGAGTGACACAGGCAGGACTCATTTCCCTGGGAGAGTTTCTGCCCCCTTTTCCTTCTCCAGAATTCTTCAAAGGAAGAAGAATTGCAAGATTACAGGCACAGGATGTGATTCAGAAATCCCTTCAGCATCCAGAGCCCCCTCCACTCAACCAGAACAAGTGAAAATCCCTGGAATCGTGGAGGATGTGGGAACATGAACGTGGCTGTTCCTGACTCTTTGGTGACACAAAGCAGAAATCAGAAGTTTTTGTTAAATGCACAAATCCTTCCCCAATCAGCACAAATTAAAGTTCAAGCAGCTGGGCCAACCTCTGTTCCATGTCCTCATGTTTTCCCAAAAATGTGAAATATCCTTTTATAATCCACTCCAACACAGATTTTCCACCAGATTTCCAGATTTTCCAGATCAACCCCACCACTCTGAGGCTCAAATCAGACTCTGCTCTTTCAGCTCCACTCATTTCCTGATCTCTGCTCTGCTCCAACACAAACCAGCTCCACTTCCTGCCTCTCCTGGAATTACACAATTCTGTTGCTCCTGGCTTTTGCAGAATTTACTGTGAGCATTTTACTTTCTTCCTCCTCCCAAAAATATCGCCAGTTTTTCCATTTAACTCTTTTTCTCTAGATATACAAAGAGTTAAAAATATTTGAAACCATTTATGTTGAATATATTTCTTCCAAAGCTCCTTAAATATAAACAAATATTATAGATATTATTCCTTGAGATAAGCTTACAAATATATATAATATATATTATATATATAATTATATATTATATATATAATTATACATTATATATAAATATTATATTATATTATATTATATTATATTATATTATATTATATTATATTATATTATATATAAATATATATAATATAATTATACATAATATATTATATATTATATATAATTATGTATATTATGTATTATATATATAATATATAATATATATAATATATATTTTATATATATATATATATATATATATATGTCTTCTTAGAATATTCACTGCCACTAAATGAAGTTTATGCCGCCATCTCAAACATCTTTATGGCAACACACGTGGCACAGCTAAAATCTTGAATTTTATTATTTTTCCCCCTTTTTTGAGCTGTGACTTTCAGAATTTGAGCTTTATTAAGCCAGGCAGTCCCTCGGGATATTTTCCCCCACCATATTAGACAGGATCCAGAATTCCAGAGTAATAGGGCAGGGAACGGTGCCGCCATGTGTGCCAGCCACACTTGGGGGTACCAGGGATCACTCCAGCCTTGCTGAAAACATCACAGCCCATCCCTCCCGAGTTGTTGCCATAGAAACCTCAAATTATGTCTATAGGGGAACAGGGGAAAAAAAAGGTTTTTTAAAGGTATGGATGAAGCAGCTCCATGGAAACCAGCCCTGGCTGTCACAGGAGATGAACGAGGGGGTTGCTGTGGGAAGATGAGCATCAGCTCAATGTGCAAAGTGCCAGCCCTGCCAGCCAGGAGAGCTGGCACTGCCTGCCCCGGGGCTGGCACGGGGGGTGGTGGCACAGGAGCTCCTGGCACGCAGGTTTGGCCGGTGATTGCAGCGCCCACGGGGCCAAAATACCCCCCAAACCAAAATGCCATGGCCAAAATACCCCAGGAACCAAAATGCCATGGCCAAAATACCCCCCAAACCAAAATGCCATGGCCAAAATACCCCAGGAACCAAAATGCCATGGCCAAAATACCCCCCAAACCAAACTACCATGGCCAAAATACCCCATGAATAC
The DNA here is from genome assembly GCF_901933205.1 of Camarhynchus parvulus. Lineage (NCBI taxonomy): Eukaryota > Metazoa > Chordata > Aves > Passeriformes > Thraupidae > Camarhynchus > Camarhynchus parvulus. The sequence goes on along the minus strand of NC_044594.1, from coordinate 3,509,577 downwards.
CAGTCCAAATGGCTAAAATGACAACTTGGTAAAAATACCCACAAACCAAAATGCCATGGCCAAAATACCCCACCAACCAAAATGCCATGGCCAAAATACCCCATAAATACCAGTCCAAATGGCTAAAACATCCCACAAATGACAACTTAGCAGAAATACTCCACAAGCGCCTGTTCATGGCCAAAATACCCCACAAATGCCTGTCCAAATGGCTGAAATACTCCACTAAGCAAAATACCATGGCCAAAATACCCCACCAACCAAAATGCCATGGCCAAAATACCCCATAAATACCAGTCCAAATGGCTAAAACATCCCACAAATGACAACTTGGCAAAAATACCCCACAAGTGCCCGCCCACTTGGCCAAAATACCCCACAAACCAAAATGCCATGGCCAAAACACCCCCCAAACCAAAATACCATAGCCAAAAACCAGGAAAAAATCATGGAAAACACCCCAACCAAAATACCATAGCCAAAATACCCCACCAACACCTGCCCACATGGATAAAAACCCCCACAAACCAAAATATCATGGCCAAAATACCCCACAAATGCCTGTCCACATGGCGAAAACGTCCCACAAAGCAAAATACCATAGCCAAAATATTTATATGTATATTTATATTTATATTTATATTTATATTTATATTTATATTTATATTTATATTTATATTTATATTTATATTTATTTTTATATTTATATTTATATTTATATTTATATTTATATTTATGTTAATATTTATATTTATATTTATATTTATATTTATTTGTATTTTAAGACATTATATATTACATACAATATATATTATATATCATGTATAATATATATTTGTGTGTTATATATTATAATACATTCTATTATATTTATAAAATATATATGATACAAATATAATATTTATACATTCCTATTGTTTCGTATTTATTATTATAGTATTATATTTCTCTATATATTTATTTATAGATATCATTTTTATATATCATTTATTTATATCTATTATTTATTTTTGAACATCCCTTCTTCAAAGGGACATTACAAACACAGGCTCTGGAGCAGGAACCTTCTGGAAATTCCCATTTGCTGCGTAAAGCAGAAGATGAAATGCATGTTTTTATTGTTGGATTGTGCCAAGAGTCAGCCACCCCCAGCACCTCAGGCTGGTGCTGCTACCCCCAGCTCCCTCCGTGGCACTCTGAGGTGAACATATGCTGCTCTCTCATGGTGAAATAAGCATTTCAATAGCTCAGGAGCCTCCAGCAAATGAGTCAAATCTAATCCTCAATCAGCACTTGCTAGATCACTAACCCCAGACAAATTATTTAATGCTGTTTATTGAAATTATCAGAGCAGCTGGTGTCTGCAGCTCCCCTCCCAGCCAGGGCCTGCTGCATTCATTATTTTATTATTTATTGTTATTATTATTGTTATTATTATTATTATTATTGTTATTGTTATTATTATTATTATTATATTTTATTATTCATGAAGCTTTGCTGAGGGTCAGAAAAGCATAGAAAACACCCAAACAGATATGGGAGTGCCTGGAAATCCTTCCAGAGACAAAATAAAAGAGATATTTTACAGCATTTGGCTGCTTTATCACTAAGGAACATTTTGTGTGGTTATAAAAGGTACTGAGTTAGACATGTGTTATAATTCCAGTTTTTCTCCCCATTCTTTATCCCTTTTTTTCCTCTTTTATATTCTCCTGTAAAGAGTTCTGTATCCAAATACTGATTTGGGCATTCACAGGAATCCTCCCCTCCCAGCCAGTGCCTGCTTCACTCATGAAGCTTTGCTGAGGGTCAGAAAAGCATAGAAAACACCCAAACAGATATGGGAGTGCCTGCAAATCCTTCCAGAGACAAAATAAAAGAGATATTTTACAGCATTTGGCTGCTTTATCACTAAGGAATATTTTGTGTGATTACAAAAGGTACTGAGTTACAGACACATTATAATTCCAGTTTTTCTTCCCATTCTTTTTCTATTTTCCACTCTTTGCTCCCCATTCTTTTCCCCATTTCCACTCTTTTCTCTGTTTTATATTTCCCTGGAAAGAGTTCTGTATCCAAACACTGATTTGGGGATTCACACCAGTCCTGCAGCTCCCCTCCCAGCCAGCGCCTGCTTCACTCATGAAGCTTTGATGAGGGTCAGGAAAGCATAGAAAACACCCAAACAGATATGGGAGTGCCTGCAAATCCTTCCAGAAAACAAAAAAAATAAAGATATTTAACAGCACTTGGCTGCTTTATCACTAAGGAATATTTTGTGTGATTACAAAAGGTACTGAGTTACAGACACATTATAATTCCAGTTTTTCTCCCCATTCTTTTCCCCTTTTTCTGTCTTTTATATTTCCCTGGAAAGAGTTCTTTGTCCAAACAATGATTTGGGGATTCACACCAGTCCTGCAGCTCCCCTCCTAGTGAAATCCTTCCAGAAACAACAAAATAGAGATATTTTACAGCATTTGGCTGTTTTATCACTAAGGAATATTTTGTATGGCTATAAAAGGTACTGAGTTACAGACACATTATATTTCCAGTTTTTCTCCCCATTCTTTTCCCCTTTTTCTGTCTGTTATATTTCCCTGGAAGGAGTTCTGTATCCAAACACTGATTTGGGGATTCACAGGAGTCCTCCCCTCCCCAGCTGGTCCCAGCTTCACTCCTGAAGCATTTTCTATGGTTATAAAAGGTACTGAGTTATACACATTATCATTCCAATTTTTCTCCCCATTCTTTTTCTATTTTCCACTCTTTCCTCCCCATTCTTTTCCCCGTTTCCACTCTTTTCTCTCATGTTGTATTTCCCTGGAAAGAGTTCTGTATCCAAACACTGATTTGGGGATTCAGATGTGATGGGATTTGAAGGCTTTGAGTCCCTCCCCAGCCCTGAGCTGGGGGAATGCTGTGACCCCACAGACCCCACAGCCAGGCTCTGCAGGAGCTGCTCTCATTTTCCATGGGGTTCATGTCAGGCAACGCTTCTCTGTCCCAGGAGCAGAATTCCAGGGCACACAAACTTCCTGCCCAGCCCCTGCCATTCCATGGGTTTGCAATCTTACACCAACAGCTCCCAAACCTCTTCCTGGTTTCACATTCCCCCCAGTGCTTGCCAAAACCCAAATCACAGAACACTTTATTTATAAAATTCCCCTTTCTGCAAGCCTCAGGAACAGCCTCACTTGTCTCATCAGCAGATCCAGTGTTTGAGCTCATCTCTCCAGCCGGGTTTGCTGTTTACAGCTGGGGAATTCTGCATTCTCCAAAAGTTAAACTCAACTTTTAAACCTGTTTAAACCTATTTTAACCTTTTAAACCTAGGTTTGCTATTTACACCTGCAAAATTCTGCATTCTCCAAAAGTTAAACTCAACATTTTTAAACCTATTTCATTTTTACCTTTTAAGCGTTTAGGTTTGTTTTCACCTGCAAAATTCTGCATTCTCCAAAAGTTAAACTCAACTTTTAAACCTATTTCAACCTATTTTAACCTTTTAAACCTAGGTTTGCTATTTACACCTGCAAAATTCTGCATTCTCCAAAAGTTAAACTCAACTTTTAAACCTATTTAAACCTATTTTAACCCTTTAAACCTAGGTTTGTTATTTGCAGGTGCAAAATTCTGCATTCTCCAAAAGTTAAACCAAACTTTTAAACCTATTTAAATCTATTTTAACCTTTTAAACCTAGGTTTGCTATTTGCACCTGCAAAATTCTGCATTCTCCAAAAGTTGAACCCAACTTTTAAACCTATTTCAACCTTTTAAACCTATTTTGTTAAAACAAAATAGGTTTGCTACTTACAGCTGGAGAATTCTGTGTTCTCCAAAAGTTAAAACAAACTTTTAAAGCTGTTTAAACATATTTTAACCTCTTAGCGAATTTAAACCAATTTAAAGCTATTTTGTTATAGGTTTGCTATTTACAGCTGGAAAATTCTGCATTCTCCAAAGGTTAAACCAAATTTTAAGCCTATTTAAACCTTTTAAACCTATTTTGTTAAAACAAAATAGGTTGGCTATTTACAGCTGCAAAGTTCTGCATTCTCCAGAAGTTAAACCAAACTTTAAAACCTGTTTAAACCTCTTTTAAACTTTTAGCCAATTTAAACCTATTTTGTTATAGGTTTGCTACTTACAGCTGGAGAATTCTGTGTTCTCCAAAAGGTAAACCCAACTTTTAAACATATTTAAACCTATTTTAACCTTTTAAACCTATTTTGTTAAAACAAAATAGGTTTGCTCTTTACAGCTGGAAAATTCTGTGTTCTCCAAAAGTTAAAACAAATTTTTAAACCTATTTTAACCTAATAACCTATTTAAACCTTTGTTAAAACAAAATAGGTTTGCTATTTACAGCTGGGGAATTCTGCATTCTCCAAAACTTAAACCTATGGGGAAAAGGCATCAGAAACCCAAAAGGCAAATTATCATTTCACTGGAACAGAGCCATCAAAATTCCAGGATTTTTGTCACTGGGCAGCTCAGAATTGGTTTTCTCCATGTGCTTGTGAAGGGAATCAAAGCTGAGCTTTAGATTAAGGATCAGCATTGTCACAGCAAGAACTAGAACTCAGGATTTTACATTTTCCAGGCATTAATCCATGCAGTTTCATTGAGACAAACACTTTTAATCATCAGCAGGAATAAATTCATCAGTCAGACAAATCCATTCTGTTCGGAAAATTCATCCACAAACACCAGAGGTTGATGTCCTAAAAGGAGACAGAGCAGTCCTGGAACTTTATTCCAATCAAGGCAGAGGCCATGGGGCATCCCCGGGGGTCTCTCCATTTTTGGAGGACGCAGCCTCCTTTTTATCCCAATTTCCATCCACATTTCCCTCTCTCTTTCCCCATTTCTGAGGTACTTGAGAGGTTCAGATTTCCCAATATACCTGATCCCAAAGATTCCCCTCTAATGTATAACCCTGCCTTTTAATTTTTAATTCTTATGGAATTTAGGGGTTTTTCTTCCCCATTGTTTCTTTCATCTTTCAATGTCCAGTTCCATTTATCAGCCAGCCTACAGTTTATTTGTAAAAGCAAATCTCTTTTTCCATTCATCAATCAGTGCAATCCTTCCCATTATTTCTTTTCTCTCCCAGTGCTGGTTTTATCCACCAGCAGCCCCACAGCTGGTTTGGAAAGACAAATCCCTCCTTCCTCTCAGTTCCAAGCAGCAGCTCCCAAACCCAGCAGCTGCAGGAGGTACCTGAGCCCCTCTCACACCTGCAGAGCACAAACGAGCTTTGCTTATCTTGGCCTGCCAACCACAGAGCCGCAGGGATTTTTGGCTAAACAGCCAGGAGGGGTTTCAGAGGAAAGCTGGCAAACATTCCCAGCTCTTGGGCTGTTGTGCTTCTCTCCCTGACACCACTACAGGAGTTAAAGAAACATTTTCCCTGCTGGGATGTTTCACATTCTCCAACTCTGCTGAACTTTGCTCACCAAACCCTTTCCCTGTTTCCCTGTAAAACTCAAAGCCATGAAGGGGCCTTAAACAGAGAAGAATTGAAGACAATTAAAGCATTTCTTTCTCTGCCCCAATCCTCAGCAGGATATTCCCTTCCCAAGTATTTACACCCATCTGCTCCTGAAAATTTAAGATATTTTGTCAACATAAATGTAAATCTTTACAAAGGTGAAATTCAATGTGTAGCACAAAGCTGAGCACTGCAGGGGACCTGACACAAGGTGCTGTTGTCACTTTCCAATATTCCTTTGGAAGGAAATACAGACACAAAATCCATTTTTTCCCTCCCACTCTCAAAAGCACAGGATTTGTATTCCACAGCTTCATCTCCCAGCCAGTGCTTTGACAGCTCAGACACCCAATTCCATCAGGAAATCCCTGTTTTATTCCAAATGTATCAGTTTGTTGCCCGTGTTCCTTGGGCTAGCACTGCAATTCCAAATATTTGATAATTTAATTGCACAATTACCATTAAATGGCATTTTCACCACGGAGGTGGCAGCTCAGAGCCACAAGCAGGGGACATTGTCCCCAGGTTTGCAGTGACAATCAGAATTCCAGCCCAGGCAGAGCAGCCACCCCTCAGGGCTGCATTTCCAGCCCTGAATGACCCCGACAGACTGTGGAGTGTTTATTTGTTCTGCTCTAAATCCATCTTCCCCAGACTGCCACGTTGTGTTAGCTCCACATTTCCCTCCTTCAATCACTTCATTATTTCCATTTCTCTCTGATGCTGATACACGAACTTGCATCTTTTGTAAAACCTGAGCTCTCCCCTTTTAACGAGAACCTTTGCCTTTTTTACTTTTTCTACTCTACTTTTTTTTTTTGAGCTCATTCCTTAATCCTTCATTCCTTTCTTTTACTTTACTTTTTTTTTATTGCCTCATTCCTGATTGCAAAACACTTAGGGAGGTGTAGGAGTTCCTGACTTCATTTTCTCCTCAGATCAGAACGATCTCCACTTTTCCAGTAAAACACAACAATCAGCTGAATTAACCCCTCTAAGAATAAAAAAAAAAAAAAATCATCTCAGGAACTCAGCCTGGGGGCCAAGGGTGCTGAAGAAAGGAACAACATACAATAATGATCAGCAAGCTCTGCAGAGCTCTCCCAGCAAACACACAGATGGCACACAGACACTCAAATGCTACACACAAACATTTCATGACATTTTGGAAGCAGCACATTTGGGTTTGAATACCCCAAGCTGTTACTCAGAGCAGCTTCTTTTTTTCTTTTTTTTTTAATTTTTTTTTTTTTTTTTTGCCACCAACAAAACTTTGCCTCGTTTATTTTCATATTTCAACACACCCACAGCACAGATCTTTGAGCATGCTTGTAGTAAAACTATTAACATGGATTTGGATGTTGCTGTGATCACTTTGCTTCTCCCTCTTGAGTTGGAGGGAGCCAGAAGCCAATGGAAAGAGAAAAGCAATGTGCAAACCCATCAGGAGGAGACCTAAAGGATCAGATCCCTTCAGAAACTCTTCTTATTCCTGGAAGTGCTCCTTGAAGTGACTTTGAGGTGCCTCTGCCCGGTTGTTAAAGCTCTGTAGGAACAGCCCCAGCAGCCCTGAGCTTTCTCTGCCCAGCTGTCCCGGATTGCCAAGCACATTGTGTTCTATTTACCATCTGTACGGCAGCTGTCTTCTGTTCTGTGGGCAGTTTTCCTTATCTCTTCCACACCCACCCCTCCCTCCAGGGAACATCTGCTGATAACAGCCATTGAATGTCACTGCATGGCTGATAAGAACTACAGCATCCCATTGGGAGCTGTGAGCCCAGAGGGAGGAGCCAAGCATTCCTGCCTGGATATAATCTGGAGATTCTGGAACACCAGCCAAGCATTCCTACCTGGATATAATCTGGAGATTCTGGAACACCAGCCAAGCATTCCTACCTGGATATAATCTGAGATTCTGGAACACCAGCCAAGCATTCCTGCCTGGATATAATCTGGAGATTCTGGAACATCAGCCAAGCATTCCTACCCGGATAGAATCTGGAGATTCTGGAACACCAGCCAAGCATTCCTACCCGGATATAATCTGGAGATTCTGGAACACCAGCCAAGCATTCCTACCTGGATATAATCTGGAGATTCTGGAACACCAGCACGGCTTCTGCACTGGATTTCCCAGAGGAACAGCAGCTGCCTCTTCCCCTGGATCTCCAGAGGCAGAGACTGCACCTTTCTCCAGGATCCCTGCTCCAGCAGAACCACCCCTGACACTGCAGGAGGGCTGAGCCACAATTCCAATGGGACTGCTGCCAGCACCCTGACCCACAGGGTGTCAGGTTGTGTTCTGACTCTGTCAGTGTTGTTTTAGTTACTGCATTGTTTATTTTATCCTTTTATTTTCTTCCCTATTCAAGAACTGTTACTTTCCTGCTCCCATATTTGTTGCCTGAGAGCCCCTTAATTTAAAATTGATAGCAACTGGGGGAGGTTCACATTCTCCATTTCAAGGGAGGCTCCAGCCTTCCTTAGCAGACACCTGGCTTTCCAAACCAAGACACCACCACAGAGAGGTTTTTTGCCATCCTCATTCTTCCCAGAGCGTGCAGAAATGAAGATGCCCCAATTCCCCTTCTAAAATCAGATTCAAACCATCCCTGGCAGTTCTGCAGCCAGCACAATCCCACTCCACGGCACTCACACATCAGATTTACGAGTGCTGAAATATGCTAATTAAATAAAAGCCATTTCTCAGGTTTTATATTGAGTGGGGTTTTTACTGAGGAAGCAGAGCTGGCCATCCACCAGCTGCCACAGCAGCGAGGGATAGAACACAGAGATGTGAATTTCTGGATTTTATCAAGCAATTTTATTCCAAAAAGAGCCCAGCAGCACCTGCTCTGAGCCCAGAGCTGTGCAGAATCATCCATTCAGTCACCAGCACTCATTTGTGAAGGGAGTAACCCAGGAGATGCTGGCTCCCAAAATGCTGCTGTAAAGCCCAGCTGCACTGAGCTCACCTGGGCCCTCCTGCAGGGTTTGTGCCAGGAATCAGAGACTCGGTGCTGCCATAGCCCAAACAGCCCCTTTAGCCACAAATCCCACAGTTTTATAGAAAGTTTTATCACCTCTCAAAAAAAAAAAAAAAAAAAAGGCAAAGAAAACACTCCCTCGTGGGCAGGGAGTGCCAGGAATCAGAGACTCAGTTACTGCCATACCCCAAAGAGTCCCTTCAGCCACAAGTCACATTTATTTAAAGTTTTATCACATCTCAAAAAAAGCAGAAGAAGAAACATTCCCTCGTGGGCAGGGTTTACGGGTTTTGGCCTCAAGCAAATCTCACCCTTCAGGAAGGGGGGATGTCTCCAGAGAGAGCAGAGCATTAGTAAGCAGATCATCTCAGCTCTAATTACACTTGGCATTCAAACAATAATTTAAGCCCAGAATAATTTCCTTTAGGCCTTCACTGACTAACAGGAGAAATAAAAGACATCAATTCTGTGTCCAGCTCTGGCCCCTCAGTTTGAGAAGGACCTTGAGATCCTTGAATGTGTCCAGAGGGGGCAACAAAGCTAGTGAGGGGTTTGGAACACAAACCCTGAGGGGAACACTGAGGGAGCTGGGGGTGCTGAGCCTGGAGAAAAGGAGACTCAGGAGACTCAGCCTCGTTGAGCCTGCAGACACCCCTGGGTGATGGGGGCTGTCCACAGGGCTGAGATGGATGGATGAGGGGCACCTGAGCTGCTCTGCACGTGTGAGGAGCAATATTTGTGTTTCCTGGGCCCCACTGAGCTCAGTGGTGAGGGCACACCCTGAGTGCTGTGCCCAGCTCTGGGCCCTCAGCTTGGGAAGGACCTTGGGACACTGAGCACATCCAGAGGGGACAGCGAGGCTGGAGAGGGGCTGGGAACACAAACCCTGTGAGGAACCCCTGAGGGAGCTGGGGGTGCTCAGCCTGGAGAAAAAGGAGACTCAGGGGTGCCCTCATCACTCTCTGCAGCTCCTGAAAGGTGCCTGTGGGAACTGGCAGAACCAGAGCACACAGCCTCGAGCTGCACCAAGGGAAATATGGGCTGGATGTCAGGAAGAAGTTTTTCACAGAAAGGGTGATAAAGTTCTGGAATGTTCTGCCCGGGGAGGTGGTGGAGTCCCCATCCCTGGGTGTGTTTAACAAAGCCTGGATGTGGCACTGGGTGCCAGGGTTGAGTTGAGGTGTTGGGGCTGGGTTGGAATCGATGATCTTTAGGGTCTCTCCCAACCTGGTCATTCTGTGAATTCTGTGATTCTGTGATAAACATCACAGAGGGACAACAGGCTGGCATCAGAGCAGAGCTGAGCTCCTTCCATGCCTACTCTCCAGGAATTCCTCATAAATGGGGCAAGGGAAGCTGCAGAAGCCCAGCCTGGGGAGCTCAGCTGCCTCTGGAGCACAACCAGCCTCAACAGCCTCTGCAGGGGCTCTCAGAAAGAAACCAAAGATGAAAACCAACATGCATTGAGAAATAAACACAGCAGCTCTGGGCCAGGAATGGGTTTCAAGGACCTGGGATTTGAGCCGTGGTACTGAACAACACCAGCTTTGGTAAAAGCCTCTCCAATTCTGTGTTTTAACCATCCAGCAGGTTTCTTGTCTTGCCCTTACAGTGCCAGTCAAAGTCCTTCTGTGTTTAAACTGAGTGCTCAGTGTTTAAACAGCTCTTGAGCCATCTCCCCTTTCACATCCAAACAGAAGATTTGAATGCTGTCAGCTGCCATTTCAATGAGTCTGAGATACAATCAGCTTAGGAACAGCACTTTGAACGATTTTTGAATTATTTCTGCCTTCAGTTGCAATGCCTGCAGGAAGCAATAAGCCATATAAAGATATCCCTTATCTTAAACAGATCAAAATAGGCCAATGTATAGGATTTAGGGTATAGGGTATAGGATATCCCTTATCTGGCTCCCGCAAGCGTTTTGCTCTTCACACCCCATAAAGCACTGCTGGGAATTCATGTGGCTGCTGGGTTCACTTTCAATTCTGGGAATTGCCAGGAATTCACCTGGCTGCTGGGTTCACTCTGGATTTCAGGAATTGCCAGGAATTCACCTGGCTGCTGGGTTCACTCTGGATTTCAGGAACTGCCAGGAATTCACCTGGTTGCTGGGTTCACTCTGGATTTCGGGAATTGCCAGGAATTCACCTGGTTGCTGGGTTCACTCTGGATTTCGGGAATTGCCAGGAATTCACCTGGTTGCTGGGTTCACTCTGGATTTCAGGAACTGCCAGCCAGAGGGGACAATGAATGGAAGGATGCAGCCACATGAAAGCACAGCCTGGCAGAGGAACCCTGCCGGGAGCACATTAAAAACAAATCACTGCAGGAGCAGCTCCATTGATTCCTGCAGAGCTGCTCAGGAGCAGGGAGAGCTCAGTTTTGCGTCCCCCAGCTGCACTCCAGATAAGCTGTGCTCTGCTACAAGTGTGCTCCCCTGGAAAAACACAACAGGCTGCCATGTAAACTGCTAACGAGATTGAAAAGCTCGTTTTTATCTCAGATGTGCTGCTCCCTGGGGAATTCCTCGTGTCCTTCCCCCCATTACACATCCAGGGATGTCACCAGCACCAGGACAATGCCATGTGTGTGAGGAGGAGCTCCTGTCCAGGGCAGTGGGTGACATTTCAAATGTTGGCTGCTCCTGAGAGCAAAGGCACATTAGGAGATAAAAGGCTTATCTACACAAATAGTAAACATCCAGCTGGCCTGAGCTGCTTACCCCAGCCCTGGGATTGGGAGGGCTTGGAGAGGGAGCACAAAGTGCCCTGAGATCTCTGAGGGTTTGGACAGGGAGCATAAAGTCACTCCTGAGATCTCTGAGGGTTTGGAGAGGGAGCACAAAGAACCCAGGCCTGTGAGGGTTTGGAGAAGGAAAACAAAATCACCCTGAACTCTGTGAGAATGAAAAGAGGCACAAAGACCCCTGAGCTCTCTGAGGGTTTGGAAAAGGAGAATAAAGTCACCCTGAGCTCTCGGAGGGTTTGGAAAAGGAGAATAAAGTCACCCTGAGATCTCTGAGGGTTTGGAGAAGGAGCACAAAGTGCCCTGGGATTGCTGAGAGTTTGGAAAGGAGCACAAAGACCTCTGAACTCTGTGAGGGTTTGGAGAGGGAGCACAAAGTCACTCCTGAGATCTCTGAGGGTTTGGAAAAGCAGCACAAGGACCCCTGAGCCCTGTGAGGGTTTGGAGAGGGAGCACAAAGTCACTCCTGAGATCTCTGAGGGTTTGGGAAAGGAGCATAAAGATCCCTGAGCCTTGTGAGGGTTTGGAAAAGGAAAACAAAGTCACCCTGAGCTTTCCAAGGGCTCCTTGGCTCGGGGGCTGCACTTGGTGCAGAGCATTTCCAGATCTGAGGTGCCACAGACGGCTCAAAATCAGACAAAAAGGGCGGTGGAAGGTGATCTGCCAGGGCAGAGGCTGGAACATTCCCAGAACATTCCCTGTCCAGAGCAGCACTGCCTTTGGAGCTAAAAGCTTCAGGGACACGGCCTTGTTCTGCTCTCACCCAGAGCTGATGGGTGGGAGATCAGCTCCAGCTCCCTCTGCACCCCAAGGTGTCATTAAAATAAAATTAACAGCTCCTGTCAGACTACCAAGGCAGCCCAGAGCCCCTGTCCACACCAGGCCTTCCTTTAACCTTCCTTGTGGCACAGGGGAGAATTCTTTCAGCACTTAGGCTTCTCTAAAAGTAAATAATTAAGATTTTCCCCTTTGCTATCCAGCCTAGATCCTCAAAGCTTTCCCTAGAAAAGGCAAGGAAGAGCAGATGTTCAGGGTTGGTGAGATTAAAGGGAATTGTCCCATATTGGGACATTTGTGGTTGCCCTATCCTGTAAAAGAAAAGGCAGAGACTGAAATGGAAGTCAAGGGAAAAGATCTCAGATTTGATAACTGGTTCTGCTGCTAAAAGTGACAAGAAATTGGCCAAAATGTGGCAGGACCAAGGAACTTGGCTTCAATAATTACCTTGGCCTGAGGAACTCATTCCACTCTATTGCCAGCCATTTGTAAGGCTCAGAAACCAAAATGTGAAATCCTAATTATTTCTTGGGCACCCAGAGGCAGGAAAAGTTAATTATTAAAGGGAAAAGAATAATGGTGCAAGAAAGGGAAAGAAAGGGAAGGGAAGGGAAGGGAAGGGAAGGGAAGGGAAGGGAAGGGAAGGGAAGGGAAGGGAAGGGAAGGGAAGGGAAGGGAAGGGAAGGGAAGGGAAGGGAAGGGAAGGGAAGGGAAGGGAAGGGAAGGAAAGGAAAGGAAAGGAAAGGAAAGGAAAGGAAAGGAAAGGAAAGGAAAGGAAAGGAAAGGAAAGGAAAGGAAAGGAAAGGAAAGGAAAGGAAAGGAAAGGAAAGGAAAGGAAAGGAAAGGAGAAATTGACAAATTAGGTTAGAATAAAAAGTTCCTATGTGTGCATCTGGGCTGGGTGACTCATGAGATAAAAACATCACCCAGCCAATGGAGCTGTTTGAAGAGGTCTCCAGGGAGGGAAGCAAGGAAAAATGGAATAAAAATGAACCAAGACAATGATGTGGATGTTTCCTTCAGTCACAACACAGCAAAAGTGGAGGGTGGGGACGTGGGTGAGGTGTGTGGGTTGAGACACAAACAAGCATTAAAGGCATTTTGTTCAACCTGGATCCAGATAAAAGTTTGCAATTCCCAGCCTGGTGATCTGAAACAGATTATTCTGTGAGCATTTCCCAGCACAAAGGGTGGAGCTGATTGTGGAAAGGAGCAATTATTCCCTGATTTTCATTAGGGCTGCAGCAGCCCCAGCACAGCCATGGAAAACAGTGAACACTCACATGGGTGGGATGAAGGAGCTGCTGGTTTTCTCCATCCTGCTTTCCCAACTTTTCCAGCTGTCCTGTTTCCTGCAGAGCTTTTTCTAGCCCAGGGTCCTGCAGTCCTGAGTGTGATCAAAGACCTGCCATGGCCAGGAAACCAGGTCCTGAAAGCTTCTCTCCTGCCTGGTTTGGCTCAGGGGTTTGGAGCACGCTGCTGTCACCAAGCTTTTCATTTTTATCTCTGCTAATCCCACTAATCTCTTACTCTTTAGTTAAATTAGGCCCTCAGTAGTTTACCAGTATTTATGCTCTGAAGATTCAGAATGGGGTTACAACAAATCCAATTTCTGTTCCCTCTTGAGTGAAATGTCAGAACTCTCACTAAAGCAGGTAAGAATTACTAAATTAACTTTTTCTGTGAGCTTCTGAAGCACCCCACAAGGGAAATCCCAAGAGAATCCACAAAAAGAAGGGCAAATACCCCAAAGAGAACAGACTCTGGACACCTTTACATGAAATTGCACAAATTCAATGCTCTCTCCACCAATTTCCTCACCTGCAAAAGGAGAAAATCATAAAAAAAGCATCAGGACTGTAAGTTCTAGGACAAAGCACCACCACTGAAAGGCAATGCTGATGCAGGCCTAACAGAGCTGTCATTTCCCTCCCCAGAATTTCAGGTTTTAGGACTAAAATTGGTAACAAAAAGTGGGTTTGCACCTGGCAGGTAAATGCAGAGGAAGCAGGTTCCAAGGGCGAGGAAAGGTGTGAGGAAAAGTTTCAGAGGAAGGACAGTGAGGGGAATAGGAGATGAAATTGAGCAGAGGAAGGGAACAGGCAGCAGACAGGGTGTAAAAATAGCTTGGGTGAGTTTCTCATTTTGTTTGCCATTAACACGTTACTGAAGAGGAAATCACCTTGGATGAACGTGTTTCTTATTCTCTTAGAGCTGCATCCAACAAAAGGAGTTTTCAGAGCAGCTCCAGCCTGATTGTCCCTCTGCCTGGAGTATTTACTGGGCATAAAGTTCCTGTTTTGTATTTACTGGGCATAGAGTTCCTGTTTTTGGCTTCACAAGTGCCCTGAGCATCTCATTTCCAGTCCTGGGAGTCTGCCTGAACTCTACCAAAACCACACCTTCAATTCTCCCAGTCACTGCTCCACAATTCCTGACACAAATTCTCCCAAAGATTTTGTGTCACAAAATCCACCCGGGTGCAACTTTAACAGATTCCAGGTGTACAGAATGCTGTCCAAACTTGGGCTTTGACAGGAGCCATCCTTAATATCCTTAATGATATCATGGAGGTAAAAAGGGGGACTGTCCCCTTCAATATGGACATGACAACATTTAGTTTTTCCATAGGTATTTATACCCACAGGAAGAGCACCCACTCTGTGTACGTTGAAATTCAGATCCTCTTTTAGAAGCAGCCACTTTTAGACCTGTTGTGGCATTCACATTCTCTGAAAAAATCTCTTTGCCCAGGGTTTTTCTCCTGGGAAGCTGAGAAGCCTCAGAGAAAAAGGAAAACAATTCTTATCTCATTTGCTTCTCCTGTGCTGTGCTCATTTGGAATGTGTTTGGAGATTGTTTCCCCACAGGTGATTGTTCCATTGGATTCTGGTGTGAGTTGTTTTCACTCTTTGGCCAATCAGGGCCAAACTGTGTCAGGACTCTGGAGAGAGTCACAAATTTTCGTTATTAACTTTTAAACATTCTGTAAGTATCCTTTCTGTATTCTTTTGTATAGTATAGTATAGTATTCTTTAATATAATATAGTATCATAAAATAATAAATTAGCCTTCTGAGAACATGGAGTCAGATTCATTATTCCTTCCTTTGTCTGTAGGCAACACAAATACAATATCAAATCTGTTAAAAAATTACTTTATCCATTACAAAATCCTGATTTTCAGCCTGGTTTTAATGAGTTTGGGTGTCCATATGCTTGAGAACCTGCTGGAGCTCCTGCAGGGCCTGGCCCCAGCCCACGTGCAGAGGAGCTGCTGCACACTCATGCACAGCTGGGATGTGTTTGGAGATTGTTTATCCACAGGTGATTGTTCCATTGGATTCTGGTGTGAATTGTTCTCACTCTTTGGCCAAGCTGTGTCAGACTCTGGAAAGTCATGAGTTTTCATTATTATCTTTTAACATTCTGTAAGTATCCTTTCTGTATTCTTTAGTATGGTTTAGTATTCTTAATAAAATATAGTATCATAAAATAATAAATTAGCCTTCTGAGAACATGGAGTCAGATTCACCATTCCTGCCTTCATCAGGGCATTCCCAGCAAACACAATAACCAGTCACTTAATTGAACTGGAGCCCTCCCTAGCAATAATTAATTGTGCTGGGGAAGTTTCTGCCAAGCGCAGTCCAAGCCCCCAGCTGGTGCCCTGCATGTGGATAATTGCAGGTGGGTGCAATAAGCATTCCTCAGCCAGCTCCCTCCCTTCCCAGTGCCTGCAGATGCTCTGCCAGCAAATCCTGGGAGCTGAGAGATCATTAATCACTTGGGTACCAAAAGAACATTAACCCAGCAGTGCTCCCTCCTGGGACTGAGCCTCCGGCAAGCACTCAGTCATTAGCTGGACTCTGCAGCTCCACCTCACTCACAGCAGCGCACCAGAGCAGCTCCTTGATTAATCTTTTATTTCAACGCAGATTATCTGGTAATGTTTGAGGCGATTTGTCCATTTTCCCTGCCAGGGAGTTAATTAACAGTGTAACAAAGAGCAGCACGCAGTTCCAGGAGGGAGTTTTTCCTGTGGTGTCATCACAGAACCTAAGGTGTAGATGATGCCAAGTCCCTCCTTCCTGACCCCCAGATTCCTCAAATTCATTTGAAGTATTTTACTTTAAATTTTCTGTACTACTTTTAAGTCCAATTTTTTATTTTATTTTATTTTATATTTCTCTCTTGTGAGACTAGCTCTTTATCCAAGTCCCTCCTTCCTGACCCCCAGATTCTCAGAATGAGCTACTTCAAATTTTCTATTTGAAGTATTTTATTTTATTTTATTTTATTACTCTCTTGTGAGAACACCTCTTTATCCAAGTCCCTCCTTCCTGACCCCCAGATTCTCACAAGAGCTACTTCAAATTTTCTATTTGAAGTATTTTATTTTATTTTATTTTTTTACTCTTTGTAAGACATTTTTATCAAGCCCTTATTCCTTAACGCATCTCTCTTGTGACTCAAATTATTTGCAGCATTTTATTCCTGGACAGAGAATTGGGCTGGAGCAAACCTGTGGCTGTGTGCAGTCAGACCCCTGCCAGGCAGGCATGGGTGCTGTGCATGACCCAGTTAGGAATGGAAATGTGGGCGAGAGCTGCAGAAATCTCCCACTCAAGCAGCGCTGCAGCCCACCCCGAGCCTTGGCTTCACCTCCCTGCCCTACCAGGAGCAGAGAGCCCCCCAAAGGCACTGTGAAAATGGGTATTTGATGATTGGCTTTTCGCAAATATTCAAATGAATATTATATGTGTTGTGTTAGAAAGTGATGCTGTATTAATTTTCCTAAGTAGTGTGTTAAATATCATTTTAGGTTATAACTTAATGTTAAAATAGAAACTATGCTATGTAGGACACTTTTTTTTTAAAGAGAGGACTCACTGAGATAGCAGCCACAGGACACCTGAATCTTTCAGAGAAAGAGAATTTATTGCTCCATTATCAGGAGAAACTAACTTCTTCCTGCCTTGCTCAGGATCCAAGACACCATCAGGATTCAGAGGAAGAAGCTGACACTGCCCAGACAGAATCCTGTGTTTGAATGGAATTTATGCATCATGTATGAGGTGTATGAATATGCAACAGGCTGTTGCTTTTAAGGGTTAATCCTCTGTTAACTTGCATCCTTTTTTCGGGCTTATGTTGCCCAGGAAGAGATACCTGGACTGTCTGTAACTCTTTGTTTTATTGTCTCGTATTGTCCTAATCGCAATTGTCCAAATTATTATTACTCTAATTGTATTACTATTTTATAACAATTTTTAAAATTTAAAAACACTAAAAACAATCACTAAAAACAAGCGATTGGCATTTTTCACGGCACCAACACATTTGGGTTCTGACTTTGGGTTCTGATTTGGGCCCTGCAGCTCAGCCCAGCAGAGCTCAGGGGAGGATCCACCCTCCTCTGTGGGAGCATCGGGGGGGTGGGATGGTGGGGATGGACGGAGATGAGAGATCTCTGCAGCCAGGGCTGGGAATTTGGGGTTTATTGCAAAGGGCCTGGGTGCAGGGCCCTGCTGGGAGCTGCCAGCCACAGCTCAGAGCAGGCCTGAGAGAAGAGAGAGAGGTAAAGAGAGGTAAAGAGGATGAGAGAGCGAGGTTCCCGTTACAATACAATAAATCTTCTTCTGGTCTTGGAACCTGTGGGTTATTGCAAAAGGCCTGGGTGCCGGAGCCTTTTGGAACTTGGGGCTCATTGCAAAGGATGTGGGTGCAGGGCCCTGCTGGGAGCTGCCAGCCACAGCTCAGAGCAGGCCTGAGAGAAGAGAGGGGGAGAGAGGGTGAGAGAGTAAAAGGGTAAGAGAGTAAAAGGGTAAGAGAGCGAGGTTCCTGTTACAACACCATAAATCTTCTTCTGTGTTGAATATTCTAATTCTCACTAACCAATCTAGTACAAGATACAAATCCTACAGCATTTACATACAGCCTATAACAATCATTACATTACCATCCTGTGTTACATTTTAAACCCTAAAAACTCCTCTTTGGGCCCCCTCTGCCAAGCTGCAGGGTCTGCTCTGACCCTTGGGCCTGTCTGCAAGCAGAGGGTGTTGTTCCACCAAAAGGGGATTACCTTCAGCCAGCCACACCATTGTTTTCCAGTTGTTCAGTAACTGAGGGATCTCAAAGCTTGCTTTCATTTCAATCTCGCTTATAGTTTCCATATTCTCAAACTCTTTTGCCAGGCAATCATATTGATAAGGCTTTCCTGTTCCATCTTCCCCAACATTCCTCCCCTCGCTGCTGCCTTCCCCACGCCATGCAATGAGCTGGGAACCGAGGCTGTCACATCGGCTGAGCCCTTCCCGGGTGGATGGGCTCCCTCCTTGCTGCAGGGCCAGGAGGGCAGCCAGGCTCTGCAGCCCCAGGCTCGCTGCCCTTTCCGCTGTGCCCTGTGTCACAGCGATGAGTGTCACAGCACGGCAGCCTGCTCTCCCTCATTAGCTTCTCCCGGCAGACACAAGGGCTGGAGGTGGTCATCGTTATCTCCAAACAGAAATTCCAGCCCTTCTTCCTCCTCTGGTAGGTGAGGAATGCTGTGGTTGACCCTCACAATTAAAAGGTGAATATTATGGATGTGTTAAGAGAGGTTTGATAGGTTTGTAGTTATGTTTCCCCCTCCTTGTGTTGTCATCAGGGGGTTGTTAGTGCATCAAAGACACTGGACAGCAAAGAAGGAGTCAATTACAAGACTTTGAGAGAGGCTAAAGGGTTAAAAGGCAAAATATCCACTGTGTGGGTGAGCACATGGTGGAAAAATCCTTTGCTCCCGGCACTGTAATATTTTCTCTATTCAGAATAGTCTTCTGTTGTATTTTTTGATCAGGTTTATTAAAAACCTTTTTAAATGTTTTGAAAGTGAGTAGCATTTCTCACACTCCCAAAATAGCAGGCACAGGACACGAGCAGCAGCAGCAGGAGGAGGTGGTGGAAAAACTCAGGGCAACAGCTCAGAACTGGGGGGTGGGTCCTAGAAAATCCTAAAACACCAGAGCACAAACCTAAAACCCAGCATGGGCACCCCCATCTACCTCTGCTGCCTCTTCTGGGGCAGATTTGAGACTTCAGCTCCTCCAGCCCCAAGTTTCCAGGACATTTCCCTTCCCTTACAATTGTCACCCTGTTTTAATCTGGTTTAGACAGCCAGGTGTCACCAGCCTGAGCCAAAGCAGGACATTGCCAGTCCTTAACAATTGTCACTCCCTTTTCACCTGGTTTAGGCACCCAGGTGTCACTAACCTGGCCCAAAGCAGGACATTTCCAGTCCCTTAAAATCATCACTCTTTTTCACCTGGCCAGGTGTCACCAACCTGGCTCAAAGCAGGATATTCCAATCCCTTACAATTGTCACTCTGTTTTTACTTGGTTTAGACACCCAGGTGTCACCAACCTGGCCCAAAGCAGGACATTTCCCATCCTTACAATTGTCACTCCATCTTCACCTGGTTTAGACACCCAGGTCCCACCAGCCTGGCCAAAGCAGGATATTTCCTGTCCCTTACAATTGTCACTCCCTTTTCCCCTGGTTTAGGCAGCCAGGGGTCACCAACCTGTCTAAAATCCCAATTCCTTCTTGCCCATCTTGCCAAGCAGCCAGAGGATGAGAGGAGGCTGGCAAGAAGATGAAGAAAAGTCCAGGGATGGAGAGGAGGCTGGGAAGAGGATGAAGAAAAGTCCAGAGGAGGAGGGGAGGCTGGCAAGAGGATGAAGAAAGGCCCAGGGGAGGAAGAGAAGCTGGGAGGAGGATGAAGAAAGGCCCAGGGGAGGAAGAGAAGCTGGGAGGAGGATGAAGAAAGGCCCAGGGGAGGAAGGGAGGCTGGGAGGAGGATGAAGAAAGGCCCAGGGGAGGAAGAGAAGCTGGGAGGAGGATGAAGAAAGGCCCAGGGGAGGAGGGGAGGCTGGCAGGAGGATGCAGAGAGGCGTGGGCAGGTGTGAGAAGTGCTGGGAGCAGCACAAAGCTGCTAACAGAAATAAAACTGTGCCTCCACAGGAGCTGGAGGAGCTGAAAAACACAACACCTCCGCTGAGTTTGCAGACAGGAGACACCACGTGGGACGCACCACCCCCGGTCCTGGGGCTGGAATTCCTGAGCTGGATCATCCAGCACCTCAGGAGAACCCTCAGACTGATTTGAACCCACAGAATTATTTGTGTAATTGCAAATAAACACATCAGGGCAGGCCCCACAGCAGCAGCAGGGAAATACCCACAAACCCAGGGCTGGTAAGAAGCTGGGACAGAATAATTCCCTGAACAGGAGCATCAGCAGGTCTGGCACAGGCTTTGGGACCACTGTGGGATTTCCCATTGAGGTTTCAAGCCAAATCGCACAAGCAGACACGGGGATGGCCCAGCAAGAGGTCTCAGATTACCCAAAGGTAAGGAAAAGGGTTTGGGGTTTAGCTCTCACAGACTGCCATTGGTTTGGCTGAAAGTGGGAGAGGAGAATGGGCCTAAACCAGGCAAATTTAGGAAGTCTGGAGGAGAGCAGGAGAAAGGAAAAGCTGTAGTGCCAGTCTGGTTCCCACTACAACCACAGAACATTTTTTGTGTTTATCATTCCAGCATCCTCCAGGACTGCCCCAGGCACAGCTCTGCTCACTCAGCACTGAGAGAGCCCCAAAATCACAGCCACCAATGCCCGACCCTAAATGGAGCCCCAAAATCAGCACAATCATCAATGCCTGACCCTAAATGGAGCCCCAAAATCACAGCCACCAATACCTGACCCTAAATGGAGCCCCAAAATATCACCAGTAAAACCACCAATGCCTGACCCTAAATGGAGCCCCAAAATCAGCATCAGTGCAATCAAAAAGTGTCTGACCCTAACTGGAGCCCCAAAATCAGCACAATCATCAATGCCTGACCCTAAATGGAGCCCCAAAATCACAGCCACCAATGCCTGACCCTAAATGGAGCCCCAAAATCAGCATCAGTGCAATCAAAAAGTGTCTGACCCTAACTGGAGCCCCAAAATCAGCACAATCATCAATGCCTGACCCTAAATGGAGCCCCAAAATCAGAATCAAAAAGTGTCTGACCCTAAATGGAGCCCCAAAATCATCACCAGTAAAATCATCAATGCCTGACCCTAAATGGAGCCCCAAAATCATCACCAGCACAATAATCAGGTTCTGACCCTCTTAAATGAAGCCCCAAAATCAGCACCAGCACAGCCATCAATGCCTGACCCTAAATGAAGTCCCAAAACCAGCACAATCGACAAGTGTGTGACCCTAAATGGAGCCCCAAAATTAACACCAGCAAAATCAATGCTGACCCTAAACGAAGCCCCAAAATCAGCCCCAGCCCAGCCATCAATGCCTGACCCTAAATGAGCCATTTCCTGTCCCTACAGGAGCCTGGTGGAGCAGGGGCAGAGCTCCAGCCTCCTTTTTGGCTCTGTAATTCATTTTATCTTTAAATTAAAGTTTAAAATGCAGATCTCGGCCTCTAGCAGGGTGGATCCTGCTGTTCATGGAGGGACAAACCCCAGGCTTATGGGATCCAGGCCAGAATTTCAAACAAATTTCCAACCAACTGTTCAAATAATTCCAAATAAACATTTGGAGGTGTGAAAGAGAGAATTCCCCAGTGAGAGCGCACCTGACCCACTCAAATTTTGGAAGGAAATAATTTATTTCAAAGAATCCAGCACTAAACCCAAATATTTTTAACTCCACTCTGCACCTGCATGCCCAATGAAGATTTATCAGAGCATGGAAGCACAGGAGAGTTCCTGATTTGCATCTCATTAGCATGGGTGTTTATTGCACTCTGCAGCTCCAGCTCTGATTCCAGGGCACAATTGGGATAAATTTGTGCCCCACAACCCTTTGGGGCAGGCAAAGTGCACAGGGCAGCTGAGCTCCAAAATGCAGGAGCAGGAAGATAAAAATGGAAAATTGGAAGAAAAAATTGAACAAAAAATTGGAAAACGTGGTGTTATAATCAGCATTTTTACTTTTTGGCTTAAAAAATAAAACATGCCATAAAACCACTGAAAATGTGACCATTCCTTATGGGATTGCTGTGCTTTCTCTCTCTTTTTTCCTCCTGTGTTTTTTACTTTTTGCTGCTTCATATTTCTCCTCATCCCAAACCAACTGAAGATTTTTTTACTTAACCAAGAGCCCAGAACTCCAGCAACCTCAGCCCTTATGGCATAAATCAAATATGGTGCAAGAGAAAAGCTTGAAAACCTGGAAGTATGGAATAAAAAAAAAATGGAATAAAAAAATCATGAAGAAAACACCCCAAAATCCCCATGAGTGTGAGTAGTTATGTTAAATAAGATATATTTATAAGTTACTCATGTTATTAAAGAGCAACAGGTGCTTTGAGTCCTCTGTAAAATAGATCAAACTTAAATTCCCCTCTGACATGCGCACATCACTGCCTAAAATCTAAATTACAATGTCCAATAGTTTCATTTTATATATAATTCCCATAATTCCAATTATATATCCAATAATTCCAAATTATTTGTCTTTTACGAATGGAAGCTTTGCAGAAAGTTTAACAAAACCACAACAGGATTATTCCCTCTCAGGTGTTGTCCTGCGTTTCCTTCTCCTCCTCTGGGACTCTTTCAAGACTCAGAATTTTTTGAAGACATCAGGGAATCACTCCTGTGTTTGCTGCTTTCCAAAATACCTAATATTATTACATTATTAAATATTAAATTAAATTTAAAATTAAATATTATTCAATTATTCACTTGTTATTTTATCCTGAGTTCTTGGAGGCTGTATCCTGGTTTTGGTTAGGGGAAAAAAAAAAAAAAAAAAAAAAAATTAAATTATTCACTTGTTATTTATCCTGGTCTTGGTCAGGGGTCCAAATACCCTCCTGCTTCTCCATGAAGAATCAGAATCTTCTTTATTTTGTGAAATTAAAAGGAATGAAGACTCTAAGCCAGCAGCACAGGGCGCTGTTTGCAAGGTGACTGATGCAAACCCCACATATTCCCAAGAAATTCGACTTTTTCCACCCCTTCAAGGCTCCTCGCTGCTACATCCACACATTTTTACATCACTTCCCTCCTCCATCCTCTCTGCCAAGAATTCCCCCTGATTTTCCCTGACTCCTTGGCACCCTCAGAGCCTCCAGGAGCTCCTTCTGTGCTCCCTCCTGATGTTCTTTGGGCTGGGAGCCCTTGATCTCTGCCTCCCCAGCCAGCAGCTGATGAATTGGCAGATGAATTTTAATATCCCCCTTCTCAAAAATGTCCTTTTCAGGATAATTCCAAAAATGGAATTATTCCACTCTGCTGCTGCCAGGTTTAGGGAGGAGAAAAGGCAACAGGAGCTTCAAGGCTCAAACTTTTGGTTGTCCAAAACCAAAGTCCAGCCTTGTTGTTTGTGTTCACAAAATACAGGTTGTAAAAGGAAAAATAATAACTGTTCAGAGCTCATCTAGTCCAGATAAAGCAAGATGCTGATCAGGGTCACTCATAAATAAATGAAATTCTGTAAAAAGAAATTTACATAAATGAAAGAAATGTATTTTACTAAGTGAATGTATTTTAATAAATAATTTTACTAAATAAATGTATTTTAATAAATGGGGTGGGGTTTTTTTGTATTTTAAATGAATAAATGTTATTTAACATTTACCCAATAGTTTCAGGCTTCTTGTGTGGAAAAGGTCAAAAGCAGATGATGGTAACAGCACCTGATATCTCCATATTGACCTTAAATTTCTTTTTCCCTCTTTGCCTCAGCAAGTTCTCATGAAAAATGCACAGAAGCATAATGGATCAGGTATGAAATTTGACAGAATTTTGGTTTAAGATAAATAAAAGACAAACTCTGGTCACCAACCAATGCTCTTGCATGTAAATTCCATTTACATGCTTGCAATTGCTCTGAGCAACAGGACGTGAAGCTGTGGAGAAGATTAAAAAGGAAAAAAAGGGAATGTTTCCTAGATCTCAAGTGGTGATTTTTGTGCTCTGTGTGACATTTCTACCCAGTTCCCAGCAGTGTGGGAAGCCTGCAATTCCTGCATCCCCTCCACACACTGACAGCACGCTGCTCCTATTTCAGAAAGGTTTTCTGTCAAGCATCCAGAGAATCCCAGCTGGCTAAAACCCCAAGATTAATGGTGTCATCTTTTATTCAGGGCCTAATGCTGCTCCTGAGGAGGATCACTATTAATGAGATCAGCTGGGTGTGCATTTGGAGCTGAGTGTGCTCACACAATAATCAATGCCCGGCCAAAATCCTGGGCTGGGCTCAGCCCAAACTCCAGCCAAGGATTTTTTGGCAACTGTTTATTGCTCTAAGTAATGCCTCCTCTCAATATTTGTGCGAATCACAGAATATATTTGGGTTCATTCTGAAAGCACACAAACAACTGGCTGTAAAAAGCGTGGTCCCACTGATGCTAATTTGTGGCAAAAACTGTTCTGAGAACTCAAGTGAGAGGTCTGGGCCAACCTAAGCCTGATAACTCCTACTGAGCTGCTATTTCCAGGGCAATCACCTCCAGAAGGAAGCTAGGAATACTTGTTGATGGGCAGAAAAGCTGCTCAAGAAAAGAAAAGATCAGAGGAAAACCACCACAGAATGAAGATATGAGAGCAGAGCGAAAGGTTTGGTTTTAAAATTGAGGAGGTGCGCGATATTGGAATTGTGGTTTGGAATATCAAGGAAAATAAAAAAAAAATCCAAAAAATATCCAAAATACATCCAAAAATACATCCAAAAAATACTCTGTTATCAGAGCTGTCTGCACACCCCATCTTTCCTGTGCCAGCCCTTGGTTTGGAGGTTTTTAATGCTGTGAGACACTGAAATCTTGTGGGATGTGCAAAGCCAAACGTTCCCGAATCTCCAAACCCCTCCCAATCCCCTTCACAGCCTGTTCCTCAGTCCATGTTAACAGCTCCAATCCCCTTCACAGCCTGTTCCTCAGTCCATGTTAATAGCTTTACCAGCACCAGGGCTGGGCTCTCACTGCACCCTCCGGAGGGGCCTCTCCCCCGAGATTTGCACTTTTTATTCCCTCATTTGTCTGCCGGGCCCCGCACCAGCGCCGGTCCTGCTGCTGTGGCACAGGCTTCTGCGAGAATGGGAGCAAGAACACGGCTCTCACCTGGTTCCTGGTGCTGTGGCCGTGCCTCAGGTGAGGATGGAGCAGGAACTCCGTTCTTACCCCGGTCCCGGTGCTCTGGCATCCCATGAGGACGGGAGCAGAAGCACGGCTCTCACCTCGTTCCCGGTGCTGTCCCAGTGCCTCGGATGAGGATGGCACCAAGAACACGGCTCTCACCTGGTGCTGTGGCAGTGCTCCCAGTGAGGATGGCAGCAAGAACTCGGCTCTTACCCGGGTGCCGATGCTGTGGCAGTGCCCCCAGTGAGGATGGAGCAGCAGCTCGGCTCTAACCTGGTGCTGTAGCAGTGCCCCCCGTGCGGGTGGGAGCAGGAACTCGGTTCTTACCCCGCTCCCGATGCTGTGGCAGTGCCTCAGGTGAGGATCGAGCAGGAACACGACTCTCACCTGGTTCCCGATGCTGTGGCAGTGTTCCCACCGAGGATGGAGCAGGAACACGGCTCTCACCTGTTCCCGATGCTGTGGCAGTGTTCCCACCGGAGGAGCAGGCCGGCTCTCACCTGGTTCCCGGTGCTGTGGCAGTGTCCCCAGTGCGGATGGAGCAGGAACACGGCTCTCACCTGGTTCCCGATGCTGTGGCAGTGCCTCAGGTGAGGATGGAGCAGGAACACGGCTCTCACCTGGTTCCCGGTGCTGTGGCAGTGCCTCAGGTGAGGATGGAGCAGGAACACGGCTCTCACCTGGTTCCCGGTGCTGTGGCAGTGCCTCAGGTGAGGATGGAGCAGGAACACGGCTCTCACCTGGTTCCCGGTGCTGTGGCAGTGTCCCCAGTGCGGATGGAGCAGGAACACAGTTCTCACCTGGCTCTCATTCATTCAGCAGCCGCGGCCAGCGGGCATCCCATGGCGGGGAAGAGGATGCGCTCCGGGCTGCGGGGACGCTCCGGGGGGATGAGAGGCGGCCCAGGCAGCACAGCCCCCCGTACCGGAGCTCATCTCAGCGCCAAGGACACGCAGAGCGCCCGCACGGCGGCTCGGAGCCTGGGAAAGCCTGTTAACCCTTGCCTGGCTGCGGCGCTGCGAGCGGCGCTCCCGCATCTCCGGGGATGCTCCCTCCGTGCCCGCCAATCCCGGCGCTCGCAGCCGCGCGTCTCCCACAGCAGGTGGGATTTGGAGGCTGGAAAGGTGTCAAACCAGCGATCCCTGCTTTAAAAATCCTTAAAAAACCCAAATGGAGAAGGTACAAAAAACCTGATTATCAGCAGGAGGAGGGGGTGTGTGACCGTGTTCACAGGGGTCCGAGGATGAGGGAAGAGACGAGGATCTGACTCCATGTTTCAGAAGGCTTGATTTATTTTATGGTATATATTACATTAAAACTATACTAAAAGAATAGAAGAAAGGATTTCATCAGAAGACTAGCTAAGAATAGAATAGAAAGAATGATAACAAAGGCTTTTGTCTCGGACAGAGAGTCTGAGCCAGCTGTGCTGTGATTGGCCATTAATTAGAAACAACCACATGAGACCAATCACAGATCCACCTGCTGCATTCCACAGCAGCAGATAACCATTGGTTACATTTTGTTCCTGAGGCCTCTCAGCTTCTCAGGAGGAAAAATCCTGAGGAAAGGATTTTCCATAAAAGATGTCTGGGACAGGGGTGCCTGAACCAACTGAATCCCAAACCCACAGGAGTGGAGGTGGAAAGGTGGCTTGGATCTTACAGAGGAGAGGTCTGGATGTTTATATTTCCTCCTTTCACACCAGTATTAGAGAGGTTTGGAGCCTCTGTGCCCACCATCCGCAGCAAGAATACACTTCTTGGGGAGTTTAAGGCTTTCTTTATTTCCAGAATCAGAGGGGTGAGGGCAGCACCTGAGAAATACCTGGCAGAAATGTCCTAGAGGAGACACAGAACCAGATCAGGTTAATGGGAAATCAGCTCCATTCCAGCATTAAAGCCCTTGCACTGGAGCACACCAGCCCTGCTGCCAACACAGGCTCAGAGCTCTGATTCATTCTCTCTCCCTCGCTGTGATCACTTTCCCCTTGCACATTGCCTTAATTCAATGACAAGACCTATTCCATTTCTCTCTCGACAATGTTTATCCTATTCTATAACATTTTATCCTATTCTATAACATTTCTAAATCAACATTTCCTATCTCAAAGTTAAGAAATTCGAGAAGAAATTTGTTACGAAATTTGTATACAAATACAGGCCATGCAAACCTTCTGTCGAGCTTTAAAAATTCTCTACAAATCCATTTCTCACAAAGACCAATTATTCCCTCCCTAAAAACACACCCTGGGGACTCGGATGCCAAGCTGTCATTAACTGTAATGAATCAAAATCCATTGTGGGGGCTGAGGTTCAGCTGCCTGGTCCTGCTTTTAACCACAGCTCAATCCAACAGCTGAGACTTCCAGCCCTGACAGAAGCACCGTCTCCCATCCTGGGGTTGCCAAGTCTCAGGGGACAGCCTGGCTTGTACAATGTCAGAGAAGTCAGACTGGTTTGGAGCAGGCTGGCACAGAGAAAGAAAATATTGAAATTACAAAGCACATTTCCTCAAAGGCTCCTGCTCAGGTCCAAACTCACACCAGCAGTGCACCAGGGTCAGGGAAATAAAGCACGTGGGGAAGGCAGCAGATGGCAAAAAACCTTCACAAGGCAAACCCCAACCATCACATCCTTCCCCTCCAGGACAGGCTAACTCAGGGCTTCCTCCTCCTGCTTGTTCTCAAAGCAAACCTCAGCTTCCCTCTCCGAGTTTCGAGGCAGACATTGGCAAACTCCAGTGTTTGTGCGGGGGCACCTGACTGGGTGCAGCCACATCTTGTGAGGATTTGAACAGACTGGAGAGTTGGGGAAGATGAAACAGCAAAGCCTTATCAATATGATTGTCTGGCAAAAGATTTTGAGAATATGGAAACTATAAGTGAGATTGAAATGAAAGCAAGCTTTGAGATCCCTCAGTTACTGAACAACTGGAAAACAATGGTGTGGCTGGCTGAAGGTGATCCCCTTTTGATGGAACAACACCCTCTGCTTGCAGACAGGTCCAAGGGTCAGAGCAGACCCTGCAGCTTGGCAGAAGGGGCCCAAAGAGGAGTTTTTAGGGTTTAAAATGTAACACAGTATGGTAATGTAATGATTCTTACAGACTGTATGTAAATGCTATAGGATTTGTATCTTGTGCTAGATTGGTTAGTGAGAATTAGAATATTCAGCACAGAAGAAGATTTATGGTATTGTAATGGGAACTTCGTACTCTTACTTCTTGTCTCTTAGCTCTTGCCTTTTACTCTCTTTCCCTCTCATCCTCTCTCCCCCTCTCTTCTCTCAGGCCTGCTCTGAGCTGTGGCTGGCAGCTCCCAGCAGGGCCCTGCACCCAGGCCCTTTGCAATAAACCACAAGTTCCCAGCCCTGGCTGCAGAGATCTCTCATCTCTGTCCGTCCCCACCGTGCTCACCCCCATCAATCCTACACTGGAGCCCAAGGTGTTCTAGAAACACAACTTTGGCCAGCGCAGAGGAGCAGACAGAGCTGCAGGCAGGGCTGGAGGTGCTGTCTGCTCTGCTGGCAGGTCCCAGGGTTGTCTCAGGCAGGGAACGCCATCCAAGCAGAGCCAGAGCAGGAGGATCCCTCACCCTGCCCAGCCTGACCCCTGGGAGCTGCTGGGATCCTCCTGGGCACAGCACGGAAAAGGAAAATCTGACATTCCCCAACTCCTCCAAGGGGAAAAGAGTCTCCTCTAATTCCCAGGGTGGAAATCCCACTTCACAGAGAGTGGAATTTCCACACTGCTCTGATTTAATGCTGAAAACCTGCCAAGGTTCACCAGTGCTGTGGTTACCTCTGGACTGTAGAACACTGACAGGTCACCTGTCACTGTCATATCTTCTGGAAAAATCCCTTCACCAGGATTTCTTCTCCTGGGAAGCTGAGAATCCTCAGAGAAAAATGAAACCAATATCATCTCATTTGCTTCTCCCGTGTTTTGCTGCTTTGGAATGTGGTTGGAGATTGTTTATCCAACATGTGAATTGTTTTGACTTAATGACCAATCACAGTCAGGCTGTGTTGGACTCTGAGAGAGTCAGAAGTTTTTAATTATTATTTTGTTAAACTTTCTATAAGTATCCTTTCTCTATTTTTTAGTATAGTTTCAGTATAGTATTCTTATAATATAATATCATATCATATCATATCATATATAATATCGTATAATATAATATAATATAATATAATATAATATAATATAATATAATAATCATAAAATAATAAATTAGACTTCTAAGAACATGGAGTCACATTTATCATTCCTTCCTGCCACAGGGGACCCCGAAAATACCACAGTAACCAGCAGCTCACCCATCCCAAAAACCTCACTCAGGTTGTTCTCTCTGATGTTAATCCAGAAAATTTGCTTAATTAACTTTTTCCTGTGAATTTGTCTTCTCAGGAGCACACCCAGCAGGAAGCCCATCACAGCATCAAGCACAAATAATAAACACAGCACAGCTCCATCCCTTGGTCTCTCACTGAGGAAATTCCTGGCCTGGACTCCTTAAAAAAAGCCCAGACCAGACTGGGGGTGTAAAGCATTTCTCACTCGCTTCTGCAGGCAAAACAATCAGTCTGCAAGAAACCACCCAGCCACCCTGAAAATCCACATTTTAATCAGAGTCTTGGGCTGTTCTACCCAGACTTGGATAAAAAATGGTGCTGAGGAGCCAGAATTTATCAGGGAAATGCAGCCATTCTTCAAGCACAGCCCTCGCTCCTCTTTGCTGCCTCCATCCCTCTTACTTTGAGTGCTCCTCCATAAAAAGCCAAGCTGACCCTTTGCAGGAGCCAACTCCTTCATGCATCACCTGCCAGCTCAGAAAAACATCCTTGAAGGGAGCTGTCAACGCAGAGCTTAAAATATTCTGAGGATGGCAAAGTTACACGGGGATTTCCACGGGAGCAGACACGGTGACTTTTGGAGGTGACAAATACAGCAGCAGCACCAAAAATCACATTTCTTGTGCTCCCAGCCAGCAGGAAATTTGCCATCAGGTTTCCACCTGCCTGTTTTCAGGTCTAAATCTCTTCCCTTGGAAAAAGGAAACAAAATCTGTGCCTTGTTTTGCCTTCCGCAGGCTCTAATCTCTCTTCTGCAAAGCAGGGAGTCAACACAAAGCCAGCCCAGGGCTTCTGAGAAAGGAGTTTGACCTCAAAGACTCATGTGGATGTTGATAAGCTGCAAAAGAAAAACAGTTTCACAAACAGGATAAAAAAAAAAAAAAACAACAACCCAAACCTCAAACATTTAACTGAGCCCACCTAGACATGGGATTAAGTCTGTCTGCACAACAGGTTTGTATTTATTCCCCTCAAAGACTGAGTTCTCTGCTGAGACTCAGCTCTTAAAACCCAGGTATGTGGGTTTTAACGAGGGAAAAACAATAATGGTAAAAAAAATCAGCCACAAGCTGCCTTATCACTACACAACCAGAGTATTCTTTATTTTCTGAGCAGAATTAGCACCTGAATTGTCTCCAAATGCTGCAGTATCAGCCCTTCAAGGCAGAAGTGCAGCATCCCATAAAGGCAGAAACCAAATTGGCAGAGCTGGGATCAGAATTCAGGAGCAACCCCTGCCCAGGCTGGAGAATTCCCAGTTTTCCCATTGCTTTGCTCTCCATACATCGTTTTTAGGGCCACACGTTCATTTCTGTACTGGAGCAAGCAGGGAACGCAGCTGGGAGCTCAGCCCTGCAAGAACAACTCCTAAATTATGAATTATAAATTATCCCAGCTCCAGCCAGACGGGAACTGCTGGGATTCACTTCTGCTTTTCCAGCTGCCTATTAGAGGGAAAAGCAAAAAAAAAAAAAAAAAAGGTCTCGTTCTTCACTTGCAAGTTCTTCAGGGAGATCTGAGGGGAAGTGAAATTTGTCCCTCTCATTCCAGCTGGAAAGAGAGCTCTGGGGATTTTGGAAGGAGTTTTGAATGAGTTAGAAATGGGATTTCTGAGGTTTTTAGGTGGTGTGGTTTATTTTTCATATTTTCTGTAGAGGTAAGAAGGGTGAGTTTGGTTTACATCTTTACTGTATGTTTTAGAGGATCACAAGGCTTCTATTTATAAGATTTTTTAAGGATTTATTGATTCATTAAATATTGTTAACAAGGATATTTATGGTTTTGACTTAATTTTTAAATATTTCATTTTATGGACTTGTAGTGTAAGTTTTTTAGCTAATCCTGTTATGACACACAAACTTATAGTATTGCATTTTAAACTTCTTGTTTATTTTTGTAACTACTTCTATTTTTTAATATCTTAAACTCTAAAACTAAATTTTCTTCTACTTAACATGTCTCTGCTTTAAATTATACATTTCCATTCTCACTTTTAACGCTCAAGTTTAGAAATCTTTTCTAAAGTCTCAAATCAGATATTCTGTTTAAACTTTACCTTACAGGCCCAAAATTCTGAGAGTTCCCTTTATTTCAGATTCCAGCAGAGAGCAGAGGGATTTATCTCCCCTCCCACCACCCATAAATTGGAATTTGAGGACTGGAGCAGGGAGAAAGGAAACTCAAGAAGAAATTGAGCAGCTCCTGGTGGTTGGGATGGGGCCCCAAGAGATTTTAAATTATTTAAGAGGTCATTGGGCATCAACTCAATCCTCTTGGGCAGGATTGTCCCTGCTGGGGATGGGTGGAAAATGCAAATCCAACGTCCAGGAGAGTCTGGCTGTGCCCTCTCACACCAAAAATGGATTTCCCTCCTCTCCTGGGAATCCACAGTGCTCTCACACCCTGCTCCTGGAAAATGTTACCCCAAAATCCTTCTTGTTTGCTAGCCCACGTTGTACAAGTCAAACTGCCCAAACAGCTGCACAGAAAAATAAAAAGCTGGTTCAGCTGCTCACAAGGTTGAATTCACAATCTGTCAGCTCATAATTGCTGCACAAACATAAAAGGACTTCCTCAGAAATGGGATTTTTTTCTGAGACCCAGTGCTTCTATTAAAAATGCAGGTCCCAGGCTTTGTTCCCATTTCCTTCTGTATTTTTTTGCCACGTGACCAAATTCAGTTTCAGATAAATCAGAAGACAAAATTTGTCTCAGTACCTGTGAGCGCTGAAGCAGAGAAATTAAAGCACAATTAAGCTGTGGAGAACTTGAACACACAAACATTAATTTTCCCTCTGAACCATTTCCAGGCAGCATTCTTGGTTTAGATGGTTTCAATTATTGGTTTAATATTTTTCCACAGAAGAACTGAACGTTCCTCAGGTTGTGGAGGTCAGGACAGATTTGAAGAAAACTTTTAACAGATTTCTATTTTCTCCAGTTCAAAACTCTTTGTAGAAACATTCAGAATTTCTCCAGTGAACCATTCCACTCTGAACTCATTTTTACTGCAGGCTGCCCACTTAAAACAAGGGGGAAAAAATACAAATGGGTAATTGGAAGCAAAAAATACCCCAAGAAAAGCCCTCCTGCCCTGACAGTAGGGCTGGGCAAAACAGACTTGGCAGCAAAAGGCTGTGAAAGATTTGAGGTTTCTTTCCTCAGGAAATGAACCCATTATCTAAACCCTGCATGCTGAAAACGCCTCTATCTTCACTTGGCAGCCTCGTGGCTGAGCTCAGTGAAACTTCAGAGCATCAGCTCCCCTTGCAATCCTCAACACTTCCACAAGGAGAATAAACAAAGGCGTTAAGGCAATCCAGGCTGGCTGACACGGCCCTTTTTGATATGATAAAATTCTTTATTTACCTATTTTCAACCTCTGGCACCGTTCTTGAGCCGTGAAAAACCTGAAACCACATTTCCAAATTCCAGTCTGATGTGGTGGTCCCGCATATTCAGGTCCCATAAATTCGGGTGTGGTGGTCCCGTAAATTCAGCTCCTTGGGGCGACCACATCAAATATTTTTCATCAATATGCCTCTGAAAATTATTTTTTCTCTTCCTATTAATAGCAACACTCAGATTTTTAGGTGAATTACCTCATGCATTGTTGAAGAACCTCTTCACTCTCCCATTTCCTGAGAAGCTGGGCTCAGTATTGAAGATCAAGCCTGTTTTATAACCCAGCCAGGGCCTTCCAAGATTTCCAGCAATAAAAACATTTGCAAAAAACACACCTGGGGAAAAAGGGCCTCATCTCCTTTTTGAGTTTAATCTGTCTGGACTTATCCAAGAGGATGACAAAAATCTGCTCTCTAATTTTCAATCACGCCTCAGCATTTGGCAGATTTTGGGCTGCACTTCCAACCCTTCATCCTCAAATTTTACCTTTTCCCCCTCATTCTCAAATTTTACCTTTTTTTTTGTGTGTGAAAAGGCAGAGCTTAGGGCCAAGTTCTGCACCAATAAAAACCTGGTGAGGCTCCAGATTTAAACTCAGTGCACAAAAAGTTGATCCTGCTTAGTTGTGCATTAGGGAGGGAAAATAAATCCCAGTTTAGGGCAGAATTAGGAGCTGCCCTCTTGAGCCAGAATTCAGGTTATTTTTCAGAGTAATGGCCACAATTGAGGACTTTTGCTTTAAACTCAGGCAGAGAAAAGAATCACAACATCTCCACCATGGCCCTGTGGCCATTGCTACCGAGGCCAGGAAAAGCAAAAATCTTAAATTCTTCAATTACAGACCCAGGCAGGCAGCAGTAAACAATAAATACCAGAGATAGAAAAGTTCACCAGGCCTCAAGGCTTCTTCTTTCAAGGGCTGGGGTGTTAAATAATAAATGGGAGATTAATACAGCTCTCCATCAGCGGGGCAGGCCCTGGGGGAGAGCTCAGGGATGGAGGCTGATTTTATTAGAGCCATTTAGAATATTCCCAGTGTCTGCTCCATCCCAAACCCGCCCCACACGGATAAACACAGCGTCCAAATTTAGCTCTCTGATTTCCCCCCTCTTCCCTGCACTCCCACAAACAAAACCTCGGTTAAAAAAAAAAAAAATAAAGATTTTTGCAGCAGCAAAGAGAACAAAGGGAGTGAAAAACCAGCAGGGTATCAGGGGTGTTGCTCCTGCTAAGCAGCAGAAGTGCTCCTCTTCAAAATGAGATGAGAAAATTCCAGTGTGAGAGGAGGAATTGCGTATGGGGACATATGGGGAGAGCAGCTCTTGTTTTGGGTTTTTTTTTAACTTTTTCTGGCACATTTCTGCCTAAACTCCCCTTGAGCACCACCAGCCTACACAAGGCAGCTTTACCCCATCTCCCCTGCAAGCACATTCCCAAACCCCTCTGAGCCCCTGCAGGATTATCAAACACAGTTATTCCCATTATTAATTCCCATTACCAAACACAGAAATTCTCATTATCAAACACAGATATTCCCATTATCAAACACAGAAATTCCCATTATCAAACACTGAAATTCCTATTATTAAACACAGAAATTCCCATTATTAAACACAGAAATTCCCATTATCAAGCACAGAAATTCCTATTATAAGCACAGAAATTCCCATTATTAAACACAGATATTCCCTTTATTAAACACAGATATTCCCATTATCAAGCAGAAATTCCCATTTTCAAACACTGAAATTCCCATTTTCAAACACAGATATTCCCATTATCAAACACAAAATAATAATTAATTAAAACAAATTCCATTATCAAAAATAACCAATATTCCATTATCAACACAATATCACATTATAAAAAAATTCCATTATCAAACACAGATATTCCCATTATCAAACACAGAAATTCCCATTATTAAACACAGAAATTCCCATTATTAAACACAGAAATTCCCATTATTAAACACAGAATTCCCATTATCAAACACAGAAATTCCCATTATCAAACACAGAAATTCCACAAAATTCCATTATCAAGAACGATTTATTAAGCACAGAAATTCCCATTATTAAACAGAAATCCATTATTAAACCCAGATATTCCTCATTTTATCCATTATCAAACACAGAAATTCCCATTAAAATGTTTCCTATTCCATCCAGATCTGCCGCTGCCCCTGGAAAGGCTCCAGAGGAGGAATCCTTTTTGGGTTTAAACAAAGTGACTTTGCGTGTGTCACCTGGGGAGCCCTGTCAGAGGCAGAAATGGAGCTCAGCTGAATTCCTGCTGCATCCTTTAACTCCTGATCAAGAAATTTTAGTTTCTTGCAATTCATTGCAGAGCTGTGTCCAGCCAGGGACTAAAATAGAGCTAATAGGCCGCTGTTCCTTTTTTATTATTCCTTTGGAAAGGAAAATCTCTGCCTAAAACCCCAAAAATCAAAGTTCCTTTGCCGTGGCTTCCTCCCATTGCTGCAGGGCGAACGAAGGGTTGATAAAATGGTAGAAAGATGAACAAATAAATGTGATTTTAGTCCTGGAAGCCAAACCCTCCCCAATTCCCAAGGGGTTCAAGGTGCAGGCACTAAATTGTGTGGCTGGAGTGCAGATGGACTCGTCTGGAAGGACAGAAATTCCTTTTATCCAAGGGAGAAACCTCCCTGTCCTCTCTCTTCCGTCTCCCCACAGGATTATTGCACATCCTGATTATTCCAGTGCGCTCCAACCAGCCTGCTTCCATCAGGAAAGGGCAATCCCTTGTTTCACAGGAAATTCAGGATTCACTGCTACCTGGAGCAGCCACCAGTTCCACTCAGGAGCATCAGTGAGGTGTAAATGAGCTGAAATCCAGGATGAGAATTCCTCTCTGACCCTCTTTTCCTCATGGATCGGCTTTTCCTTGCACGCACAGAGGCAGAAAATGTTGTACCTATTTCAAACATCCAAAATTATTCTTTAAACAAACTTTTAAACCTAATAACTGATAAAAAAATAATGAGAAGGGCATGGCAGGCTTAGTTATGGCAAGCTAAAGAAATCCATTCCTCAACACAATATACCTGGGACAAAAAATCCAGTGCAGCAGCAAATTTGCTTCTTCTGGAGGTAAAGATTGGATTAGTTCAGTAGGAGGCCGAGAAAACTCGATATGAAATCTGAGGATTGTACTAATCCAATGCAAGAGACAAGCCCTTACATGGGAGAATTGAACGAGAAAAAGCACTTGCCTGTCTCAATAAAAAAGCTGGAGAAGCCTGGCAGGAAAAATTCCCTTCAGTTCCTCCAGGATGAAGTGCAGGATTTGAATTTTAAGCTTTCCAGTACAAGACATTTCCATGCAAATTCTTTCTTCTGTTGTCTAGATCCAGACTAGCTGAGGCTGGGATTGTTTATTCATTGTTCAATCAATGGAAAGCGTTAATGTTGCACAGTTTCTGGGGGTAGCAGCATTTCAGTCTGTTAAACAGCAAAGTAAAATATTCACAGCAATCACTCTGTGAGGATCTACCAGCAAAATAAAATATTCACAGCAATCAGTCTGGGAGCATCTATCACAAAGTAAAATATTCACAGCAATCTGTGAGGATCTACCAGCAAAATAAAATATTCACAGTAATCATTCTGGGAGGATCTACCAGTAAAGTAAAATATTCACAGCAATCACTCTGGGAGGATCTACCAGCAAAATAAAATATTCACAGCAATCAGTCTGGGAGCATCTATCACAAAGTAAAATATTCACAGCAATCAATCTGTGAGGATCTACCAGCAAAATAAAATATTCACAGTAATCATTCTGGGAGGATCTACCAGTAAAGTAAAATATTCACAGCAATCACTCTGGGAGGATCTATCACAAAGTAAAATATTCACAGCAATCACTCTGGGAGGATCTACCAGCAAACAGCCTCAGGGGGGAAGAAAGATGTGGTGGCATTTCCCAATATTCCCCTTCAGTGTGACAAATTCAAAATAAAACCTAAACCAGGAAAACACAGAGGCCATGTCCCAAGTTTTTATTTACCCCCTACTTTCTGTTGTGTTTTTCAGCTTTATTTCCATGATTTTGTGCACACTCAGGTCACGCTGATCTTTGCCCAAGGCCATTTTCTGGGTGAAATTCTCCAAAGAACAGGAGTGTGAGCTGTCTGTAGGGACAGAAGGCAGAGGCAGGGTCAAAACCTCCCTCGTGGGTCCCCCTGATGGGGAGGCCCCTAAAAAATTCTGTGCCAGGAATGAGAGACAGACTGGATTTTTGGTTTTTTGGCCTTCAGGTTGTTTATTTTTCTCTTGTCAGAAGTTCAACACTCTGCCTACATCTCAGCTTTAGTGTACAAAGAGAAGGCACCAAAAGTCACCAGACACACAGGTTCAAGGTCTTTTAAAGCTGTTTTGTCCAATTAATGCTTAAAATGTACTTTATTTCTGCCAATAACTAATTATTTGTCTGTCCACACAACCTCTGCATTGGGTCTCTTTCTAACCAATCACCCTGTGCCACCAACAAAAATGGAGCAGATGAAGAGCAAGAAGGAGATCAGACAATGCCCCAAATCCTTCATTTTGTCTCCTCTCCACCTCTGTGGAAACCCAGGGCACTGGGAATATTTCTGTGTCTGTTCTGGGGTGCCCTGACCCCCAGGGCAGCGCTGACTTTGACCCTCATCCATGGAGAAAGTTTCCTAAACTCCAGAATAGACCGGAATCCACAAAAGTGTGAAATAGATTATAGAGAGCAGTGTAGGTGTGTCACTTGGTGAGAAATTGAGGTTTTGGGATTTTTAGTGTGTTGTGGATGGAAGCAAGATGGAGGGCACAGGGTGTGGTCCTGGGTTTCTTCTTCTTTCTTCTTCTCCATGGGTTTGGGTGGCATTTTGTAATTGGGCAGAAAAGTCAGTTCTTAATTGGAGAGCTTAGTCTTAAAAGACCTTGGAACAAGAGATTGTTGGCCATTTTGTGCCTTGCTGCAGAACTCACAGTAGTGAGACTGTTTCACTGCTAAGAAATAATAAATAAACACCTGAGTGTGAACATGAACTGCTGCCCCAAGTTCCTTCAATCCAGACCCAGAGAAAACCAACAGTTCCCCAGCCTGACTCATTCTCCCAGTTGAGGTTCTGGGATTTTTAGTGTGTTGTGGATGGGAGCAAGATGGAGGGCACAGGGTGTTGTCCTGGGTTTCATCTTCTTCCTTCTTCTCCATGGGTTTGGATGGCATTTTGTAATTGGGCAGAAAAGGCCACACTGTGGGCTCTTTGGGATCAGTTATTGGGTTAAAAGGGAAAATAATCCAGGTGTCAGTTCTTAATTGGATGGTTTAGTCTTAAAGGACCTTGGAACAAGAGATTGTTGGCCATTTTGTGCCTTGCTGCAGAACTCATGGCTGTGAGACTGTTTCACTGATAAGAAATAATAAACACCTGAGTGTGAACATGAACTGCTGCCCCAAGTGCCTTCAATCCAGACCCAGAGAAACGGATACACCTCCATACTAAAACCCCAAAACCCTGAGTTGTTCACCCTGTGATAAACTACACCACTGTCTATTTCACACACTCCTAGATCCCAATTCATCCCAAAGCCCTGGCAGCTTTCCCCATGGATGAAGATTAAA
This sequence comes from Camarhynchus parvulus, assembly GCF_901933205.1. NCBI lineage: Eukaryota > Metazoa > Chordata > Aves > Passeriformes > Thraupidae > Camarhynchus > Camarhynchus parvulus. The sequence goes on along the minus strand of NC_044594.1, from coordinate 3,471,049 downwards.
AGCAGTGTTCTCCTGGGGGTCAGGACACCTCAGGACAGGCAGAGAAATATCCCCTGTGCCCTGGGTTCCAACAAGGCAGAGCCACTCTGAGATTTCTGCCATAATTCACTTTTTCTCCATCCTTCCTTCGGGATTTGGGAGATCCAGAGCAGCCTCTTGGCTGATGGGAGGTTGGGTGGCAAGAAGCATAAAGATGTGTCTGCTGCAATCAAAAAGTGTTCAGCCAGTCTCCAGAGAGCAGAAGGAAAATTAGGAGGAGACTGGGAGCCCTGGGGGGCAGAACTTGTGGCAGGCAGGGCCGGCAGCTCATGCCTTGCTTTGACTGCTAACGGTTGTGGCAGCAGCAGGTCTGCCAGCCTGGAACAATCCCAATTATTTCCAGTGCTATGGCAAACCATGGACCTTCCAAGGAAGAATCCGTGCCAAACCATCTTTTCGTAGCTACAGGGGATGCGGCAAATGTGGAAGGATGAATTCTTTTTGCTGGTATTACCCAGACTTGTGTTCCTGCTGCAGCTGTGCCCTGCTAGGCTCTGTTACATAAGCACAGCCAGTGCTTTCCCAGAGGCTGAATTTCTCTTTTTATAGCAAAAAAAAAGGTTGAATTTCCCTTTTTATAGAAAAAAAAAAAAAAAACAGGCAGATGCACTCCCCAGGCTGAACAGGGGGGAAATGAAGCTCTTTCACATCAGTGTAGGGAGAATCTGCATTACCTTGACAATTTTCTGTCACAGGTTCCAGCCCTTCCAACCTCCTTCAGCAGATCTGAGTTTATTTATCTGGACTGGAAAAGGGAATGAGCTTTGCTACATTTTGCTCTGCAAAAAAAAACCTGGGGACGGGAGAGAAATTTTGAATAAAAAATCCACGGGGCCTGACCCAGCCACTGAAAAATAAGGAGGAATTTTGAGGCAGGTGATGTTAAATGTGGATTTATACAGATCTTGTCCCCCAAAACAATTTGTAGAAGCATCTTGATTTTTAATCAGCTTCTAAAGGCAGGGTAGTGCTGATGCTTTGTGCAGGCTGAGCTAGAACAGAGGCTGGGCAGAGTTACAGAATAAAGCAGGGATTTATTAAAAGGCCTCCATGGATCCACCTTGGGCAGCACAGGAGCCCAGCCAGGGCTGCACCCAAGAGGAACCAAAATGGTCCCAAAATGAACCCAAGATGAACCAAAATGGTCCCAAAATGAACCCAAAATGAACCAAAATGGTCCCAAAATGCACGACCGCTCCCAGGGTCTCTCCCTTGGATCAGTTCTGCTCCATTTGCATCTTGCAGTTCATTGTCCCATTCCAGCTTTAGCCCAGGCAGTCCCACCCTGCTTGTTTTTCTCTCTCCAGCCCACGGTGTTTGTGCTCTTGGGGCTGAGATTTGGATCATTTGTCCTTGGTGCCCAGCTGGAATAGGAATTTTTTGTCTCCCTGCTCTGTGCACAGAGCTCACCATCCCCTGGTGTGAACCCAGACCCACACACTAAAGCAGCACAGAACCTGAAAAACAGAAAATCCCAAACCTGAGGCATCACTGTGACACCTGGCAGCTCAGGATGGGGAATTCTGTGTCCCCCTGGGAAAGAACACAATCTCCCTGCTGGGCAGGTCTGTCCTGGTGGGAATCTCTGGCTCAATCACACCTTTAATGTTAAGATTTTGGGGTGCAGAGTTCAGCTCTTCCCCATTTTTTATTCACACTCACAGCAGCTCTTCATCACCACCTTCCAGCTCAAATTTCCTTTTCTCTCATGCTCACACCCTTCCCAGCCAGTCTGACACAGAGCACTTTGGCCCAAAAAGCAAAGGATTCCCTGAGTCTTGTTAAATGCACAAGTCCTGGCCCATTTTGCCTGCAGGGGTTTTTGTTGCATCCAGCGCAGACAAAAGCCCAGGTTTGTGCCAGGTGTTTGCAGAGTGCTGGAGGACACTGCTGTGACAGCTGGGAGCAGCTGAGGCTTCCCTGCCATCTGTTCCCTGTGTCCCTGTGCAGGGAATGGCCATTCCAGGAGCTTCTTCATCCTGGCCTTGAGCAGGGAATGGCCATTCCAGGACTTTCTTCATCCTTGTGCAGGGAATGGCCATTCCAGGAGTTTCTTCATCCTGTGTCCCTGTTCAGGGAATGGTCATTCCAGGAGCTTCTTCATCCTGGCTTTGCAGGGAATGGCCATTCCAGGAAATTCCTTATTCTGTGTCCCTGAACATGGAATGGCCATTCCAGGAATTTCTTCATCCTGGCTTTGCAGGGAATGGCCACTCCAGGAGCATTTGTTCCCTGTGTCCCTGAGCAGGGAATGGCCTTCCCAGGAATTTCTTCATCCTTGTGCAGGGGACAGCCACTCCAGGAGCTTCTTCATCCTGTTCTCTGGGCAGGGAATGGCCATTCCAGGAATTTCTTCATCCTTGTGCAGGGAATGGCCATTCCAGGAGCATCTTCATCCTTGTGCAGGGAATGGCCATTCCAGGAGCATTTGTTCCCTGTGTCCCTGAGCAGGGAATGGCCACTCCAGGAGCATTTTCATCCTGGCTTTGCAGGGCCCCAGGAATTTTCTTCAGAGATCAAACCCTGGCATTTGGCACCAAAATTGGAGCACGTTTTGCACCCCCAGCACCCCCAAGGGGTTTTTTAAACAGCACCAGGGCAGGTCACAAGCACTGTAGGACAAAGACCAACCAGTGTTTCCTTTGGGTGAAATGACCCAGCTCACAAGACAAAATCTTTGAAATAAAGCAAAAAATAACTTTATTCAGAAGTGCCATCAACACCAACCATCAGGACCTCACTCCTCCATGCCACAAATGCATCTCATTCTCACCCGAAGCCATGAAGAAGAAATCCAGCATATACAATCTATCCTCAGAGTTTCTGGGGTCCATTTAAAAGTCTTTATTCACTTGTTAACCCGGGCTAGCCTTGCTTAACTTCCACTTCCAGATTAAAATCATGACCTAGAAAAAATTTTTTGCTGTGGGAAGCAGCAATATTCGTAATTGAAGTGCAGGAGAAGGAAAGATAAAAGCACTGGGGAAAGGCATTAAGTTTCTTTGGAGGCCTGGGGAGAAACAGATTTAAGCTTTAATGTAGGATGACATGTGCAGACTTAATAAGGAGTTGTTAGATCATGATCCAGCTCCCTGCATCCTCTCCCCTGAATTCCAGGCATGAAGCACCAGGCTCTGGTCAGAACCACTTCTGCTTTCTCTTTAGGGGCACTGGGTTTGTTTGCCAGGACATTTTGGTTTTTTAAATCTCTGTTCATCCCGTGCAGCACTTCCTTTATCTCCTGGATCAGCTCCTGCAAAGAAATGAGCTTTAATTCCTGCCCTTTCCTCCTTGGCCCTTGTGAAAAATGTGTATTTTATGATTGGCTTTTCGCAAATATTCAAATGAATATTATATGTGTTGTGTTAGAAAGTGATGCTGTATTAATTTTCTTAAGTAGTGTGTTAAATATCGTTTTAGGTTATAACAAAGTGTTAAAATAGAAACTATGCAGTGTAAGATACTTTTTTAAAGAGAGGACTCACTGAGATAGCAGCCACAGGACACCTGAATCTTTCAGAGAAAGAGAATTTATTTCTCCATTATCAGGAGAAATGAACTTCTTCCTGCCTTGCTCAGCCCTGAAGACGCCATCAGGATTCAGAGGAAGAAGCTGACTCTGACCAGACAGAATCCTGCGTTTGAATGGAATTTATGCATCATGGATGAGCTGTATGAATATGCAACAGGCTGTTGCTTTTAAGGGTTAATCCTCTGTTAATGTGGGTCCTTTTTCAGGCTTATTTTGCCCAGAAAAGGTACATGGACTGTCCATAGCTCTTTGTTTCTATTGTCTCATATTTTCCTAATCCAAATTGTCCAAATTATTATTATTCTAATTATATTGCTATTTTTATAACCATTTTATTACTATTAAACTTTTGAAATTTCAAAAACAAGTGATTGGCGTTTTTCACAACAGCCCACAAACCTTTCCCAGACTTTTTGCTTCAAAACCCTTCCCGGACCTTTTGCTTCCCAGGGCGTGTTGGGCAGGACTGGAAACGTTACCTGCTACATTTCACAGTTCATTATCAGAGCAATATACCACTCCAGGAAAACACCACATTTCCTTGGTGTCTTTCCTTTCATTTCCTTGGTGTCTTTCCTTTCATTTCCTTGGCGTCTTTCCTTTCAATTCCTTGGTGTCTTTCCTTTCAATTCCTTGGTGTCTTTCCTTTCATTTCCTTGCTGTCTTTTCTTGCTTTTCTCTGGACCTTTCAGGAACAGCCAGATGGAAACAGCGTTAAAGCCAAGTGTCTGCTGTGTGTAAGAAACAAAAAATAAAAGTTTAGAATTCCTTGTAACTTCCATGAGACGTGAAATTAAAATAAAAAATACTTGTATTGATGCCGAATGTTTTTATTATTTGGGGTTAGGGTTAGCTGTAAGTTCGAGGTGCAGAGATTCCAGCTCGGCAGGGGCTCCACCTGCTGGGACACGGGACAGCCTCGGGCTGCTGGGCGAGAATGAAAAACATACAAGGAAAAATTGTTGTGTTTTTGAGAGGAATGAGGGATTTGTCTTTCCAAACAAGCTGTGGGGCTGCTGGTGGATAAAACCGGCACTGGGAGAGAAAAGAAACAATGGGAAGGATTCCACTGATTGATGGATGGGAAAAGATATTTGCTTTTACAAATAAACTTTAGGTTTGCTGATAAACAAAATTAGACATTGAAAGATGAAAGAAACAATGGGGAAAACCCTAAATTCCGTAAGAATTAAAAATTAAAAGGCAGGGTTATACATTAGAGGGGAATCTTTGGGATCGGGAGTTTTGGGAATCTGAACCTCTCGAGTCCCTCAGAAATGGGGAAGAGAGAGGGAAATGTGGATGGGAAATTGGGATAAAAAGGAGGCTGCATCCTCCAAAAATTGGAGAGACCCCAGGGGATGCGCCATGGCCTCTCCCTTGATTGGAATAAAGTTCCAGGACTGCTCTGTCTCCTTTTTGGACACCAACCTCTGGTGTTTGTGGATGGATTTTCCTAACAATTTTCACAAGGATGAAGAAATCTATATTCATTCTTGTCTCAATTTCTTTTTTTAAGAACAGCACAGAAAAATCAAATTATTTCGTTTTTCAAAGGCATCTCATCAATCCTGGGGAGTGGGAGTGTTTCAGGACAGACCCAGATGTTGGGAATATCTAGCAGCTCCTTCTCCATGCCTTGTTTTTTATCAATTTTTGAACTATGTTGATTAAAGTAGTTAAAAAGCGCTTTGAAATCTTCAGCAAAGACCCAGCGCCCAGTGTCTGTGTGATTAAAATTTCCAACTAACGAGCTGCACTTGACACTGCATTCCTTTGATACGGATTTGATAGAATCGCCCAGAAACTCCTTTGAAAAATGCAAATTAAAATCGACCAAATAGCTCTTGTCTCCCTACAGCAGAAAGAAGAGTAAAAAAATATTTTTTAAGGAGAAAATTGTTGGAAGTGAGGCTGTAAAATGGGAATTAAAGAGCTGGGAGCATCCCCTGCTCCCTGGATTTCAGCCCTTCCTCCCTGCCAAGCCCACGAGGTGGCACTGTTACTAAAAGAATAAAAACTCAGGAATTAATTATTTCATAATCCATTAACAACTCTCGAGTTTGGAGAAGTTGGGAGTGGATTTTCACCTAAAAAACCATATTTTAAATTCCAATTTTTCCTTTAAACCGATGCTGAGAAAGAAATAAAAAGTCGGATTAAAAAGAAATAAAAAGTTTGAAAAAAAAATAACCAATTAAAAATAAATAGTTTTATAAAAGAAAAATAAAGAAATAGAAATATTAGAAAGAAATAAAAATTATAAATTATAAAATGATAAATTGTAAAATTGTAAAATTGTAAAATTGTAAAATTGTAAAATTGTAAAATGATAAAATGATAAAATGAAAAAATTATAAAATTACAGAATAAAAATAAATATTTTAATGAAATAAACATTAAAATAAATAATAAATAAAAAAGAAATAAGAATATTAGAAAGAAATAAAAATTATAAATTATAAATAATTTTAAATTATAGAATTATAAGGAAATTAAAAGTCTGTTTTGCATTTCCGGAGTAGAGCAGAGAGCTCAGAGAGGCTCTTCAATGCCCTGAAAAATCAGATTACACCCAGGCACCCCCTCGGAGGGCCAGGATGAGCCTCACTCCGGTCTCTATAATGGAAATATTTTATTTGAGCAGCAGCTGCTGCCTGGCTGCAGCTTTAATGAACCTGTGCCTGGGGTGCCCCAGAGCTCTCCTGTTGTGCATCTCCTCTCCAGCCCCAATTTCCATAACAATGCAGAAGCGCCCTCATCAGTTCCATCCCTTTTGACATCTGCCTCAATATTTAATGATGGAACAGCCCCTGCCTTCCCATCCCTCGCTCCAAGCCTCACGTTTTTGCCCATTTCCATCTCCAAATGATAAAAATTCTCCCATTTTTTCTGCTCAAGCGCTGAGGAATGTTGAATTTCCATTTAGCAAAATAATCCCGATTTTTCCCCTCTCCCAGGGGCAGTTTAGCAATGTCAGTACCCACAGAACATTTCCTGCTGGTTCTAATGAAAATAAAATTGTCCCCGCCACAAATGAGCAGAGAAGGAGGGAATTTAAAAACCTGCATTAAGTGCATTGAATGAACATGTCCTAACTCCTGAAAATCCAACCACGGCAATGCCACCCTGGAATTCAGCTCATCTTCAAAACCTGAGACCAAAGCTGAGACCAAAGTTGAAATCAGTCCTTGTTTTTCAAGGACACCCATTTGGGTGATTTATCCATCAATATTGAAATGACAGGAAGAGAGGATTTATCCCTAATTAACAAAACTAATAATAAAAATAAATAAATTAAATAATAACAAATCGTTGTTTGTAATAAGAATAAATGAAATTAAATGGTTTAAATTGTTATTTTAAATAATAATAAATGAAATTAATAATAAATGAAAATAATAATGAAAATACATAATTAAAATTAATAAATAAGATAATAAATAATAAAAATTAGCTTAATAATAAATAAAATTAATAATAAAATAAAGAAAAAGTAATAAATTAAATAATAATGATGAATTAAATTAATAATAAATTAGAATAATGAAATAAATAAAATGATAATGAATAATAATATAAATTATATTAATAATTAATTAAAATAATGATTAAATAAAGAAATAAAAATAATAATAACTAAAATAATTATAATAAATAATAATAAATTAAATTAATGCTAAAGTAAATAAAATAATATAAAAATAAGATAATAATTAATACATAATAGAATTTTTTAAATAAAATAAATAATAAGCGGTTTTGTTTCAACTCCACTGGATATTCCCAGCCAGGCTGAAGAATCCCAGGGGTTTCCTGCAGAGCATGAAAGCTGCAGGAACCCTGAGCTTGTGCTGTTAAAGATCACCGTGCCCTTCTCCAGGCCGGCTGTAATCGATGTGACAGAGGAGAAGCTGAAACAAGGTGACATTTTCTACCTCGCTGTGCAAAACACCGGCCAGGAGCGGGTTTGCATTCCCAAAGCACCACGAGCACCTTTCCAGCCCCGGGGAAACATCCCCAGAACATCCGCAGAACTCCCCCGGCTGCCGGGGCACACTCAGGGATGGCAGAGCCCTGCAAAGCTGCAGGGTGAGCTTTCCCTCCACAGCAACGACAAAACCAGGCCCAAAGCTGCTCAGATTTTCCCCATCCGTGCCAAAATCCTGCTTTCAGCCACTAAAATCTTCCCTCACCTCACTGGCCTGACTGCCAGGGGTGTGGGCACACGCACGGATGGCAGAGCCCTGCAAAGGGCCAGGGGGAGGGTGGCATTTTTGGGGTCCCCAGATGAGGGAAGGGATTGATGAATCTGACTCCATGTTCTTAGAAGGCTAATTTATTCTTTTATGATCTATGTTATATTAAAAAATGATACACTATACTGCACTAAAGAATACAGAAAGGATGCTTACAGAAGGCGAAAAGATATTAGTGAAAAACTCGTGACTTTCTCCAGAGCCTCAACACAGCTTGGCCGTGATTGGTCATTGAGTCAAAACAATTCAGATGAAACCAATCAAATAACCACCTGTTGGTAAACAATGTCCAAACCACATTCCAAAGCAGCAAAACACAGGAGAAGTAAATCAGATCATTATTGTTTTCATTTTTCTCTGAGGCTTCTCAGCTTCTCAGGAAAGAAATCCTGGGCAAGGGGATTTTTCAGAAAATATGATTGTGACAGGTGAGCTTTCCCTCCACAGCAATGACAAAACCAGGCCCAAAACCTGCTCAGATTTTCCCCATCCATGCCAAATTCCTGTTTTCAACCACTAAAATCTTCCTTCACCTCATGTCCTTCCCCTGACTGCAAGGCAGGCTGTGGGCATCTCCTCATTTCTCCTCTCCATCATTTTCCAGTAGCTTTTCCCTGAGCTCCTGTGGAAAGGAGTTCCCAGACCGGTCAAAAAGCTGTTCCAAGAGACAATTTCTTCCAAAATTCCCTGTCCTTTCCAAGAGAGGGGGCATCCCTTCTCCCAAAATTCCCTGTCCTTTCCAAGACAGGGCCATCCCTTCTCCCAAAATTCCCTGTCCTTTCTCCTCAGCAGAATGAGTTAATGCCAAGACACAGCTGGATAAAGCAGCTTGGAGCTCTGTTCTCATGTCAGACTGAGGGCAACGAAATAAAACAGGTGAAGAGTTTTCCCTCTGGTCAGAATTGGAGGATTAAGTTGTAAAAACTGGGAGCTCTAATTAACACAAGGAGCAGAACCTAATAATGTTCACAGGATCAGAGAATTAGAGAATCACAGAATTACAGGATTAATCACAGAATCACAGGATCAGAGAATCACAGAATAACAGGATCACAGGATCATAGGATCAGAGAATCACAGGATCAATCACAGAATCACAGGATCGAGAACAGATAACAGAAGAATAGGATCAGAAATAAGATCAATCACAGAATCACAAGATCAAAGGATCAGAAAATCACAGAATCACAGAATCACAGGATCACAGTATCAAAGAATCACAGAATCACAGAATCAGAGAATCAGAGAATCAGAAAATCACAGAATCACAGAATCACAGGATCATAGGATCAGAGAATCACAGGATCAATCACAGAATCACGAGATCAAAGGATCACAGAATCACAGGATCACAGAATCAGAGAATCAAAGAATCACAGAATCACAGGATCAATCACAGAATCACAAGATCAAAGGATCAGAGAATCACAGAATTCAGAGAATTACAAGATCACAGAATCATAGGATCAGAGAATAACAGGACCACAGAATCAGAGAATCACAGGATCAATCACAGAATCACAAGGTCACAGGATCAGAGAATCAGAGAATCACAGAATCGCAGAATCATAGAATTAAAGAATCACAGAATCACAGAATCAAAGAATCACAGAATCACAGGATCAGAGGATAACAGGATCACAGAATGAACTAGCTCAGAAGAGACCTTTGAGACCACCAAATCAAAGCCATTCTCAGGTGTTACAGCGCTGATTGATGCTGCTGTAATCGGTTTCCATGCAGTTCTCAAATCCATGACGTGCTCATCAGAAGTTCTGGAAGACAAAGGAATTTCCTCTCTTTTATCTTTCACCAGATGGACTCAGCTCCTTCAGAGCTGTTTGGTTCCTGACTGTTCTTGCACTGCTCCTCCGTCTGACCCTGAAACTTATAAAAATTAACATCCAGAAACCAAGATTGCAACAGAGGAAACAGCAATGCTGACCCTCAGTTAGGGGCACTAATCCCAACGGGAGCACGAGCTGTGAATTATTCATCAAGCAACATTTTCCTCTCCTTTTTGTGGCCAGACTCTGAAAAAGCCACAGGATGTGGCAGATGATCTGTAACAACCTCCTTATCTGGCTGGAACACTTTTTACTTTTTAACAGGCTTCTAGTTATGTTCAGTAGAGAGAGGAGCTTTATTCAGACACCAAGGGACAGCTCCCAAAAAGTCCAAAAGTCCCACCAAACATGGAGAAACCCAATTTCTGAGGTGCACGTCCAGCTTTAAATTCATGTTCAGCAGAGGGAGGAGCTTTATTCAGACACCAGGGGACAGCTCCCAGAAAAAGCAGCTTTGAGTTCTGTTCTCATGCCCATTTATGAGGGCAATGAAATGAAATGGGAGAAGATTGTTCCAAGTCCAGAAGCCCCACCAAACATGGAGAAACCCATTTTTTGAGGTGCACATTTTTAAATTCCCATTGGCATCACAGTTTTGATCAGCCCAGGAGACAAAGGAGTTCTTCCCCTCCTGCCTCCTCCATTACACAAGTCCAGCCCCTTGCTGGCCCTCAGACATCCCCAGGCTCCTCTGCAGCCAGGTCCTGTCAGATCTGCTGCCAAATTATTGCCAGGAATGGCTGGATCTGTCAATGCAAAGTGAGCAGCCACTCCCAGGGCTAAAAGGAACAGAACAAACGACAAATCACCCGACCCTGAGCAGGGCTGCTCTCTGTTTCAGAGCTCTCTTTGATTCCCAAAGATATTTGGGATATTTGCTGCTCCATCCCTCCATCCTCAACCCTTCAACAACAGCAAAGCTTTCACTTGGAAGCGACTGAACAAAATACAGGAGAGGGGAAGGAAGAGTGAGCTGCACAAAGGAGATGTTATCACATTTATGATCACCTGGACAGGTGAAAGTTGTCTCAGCAGAAGGCCCCACCACACACTACGTTTCCTAGTAGAAAGCACAGCTGATTTTTTGCAGCCTTTCTCTGGGTGGAATTCAAAATAAACTCTGGCTCTCCTTCCCTTCTGAAACTCAGAGGATTCATAACTCCAGTTATTCAGTGAGGGGACCAAAATCAGCTGCCAAATGTGGGTGGTGGAGCAGGAAAAGCTCACAGAGGTTGGAAAAGACCCCAAGGATCATTAAATTCATTCTCTGGCCAAGCAGCCTGTGATGAGCCAGAGCAGAGCGCCCAGTGCCACATCCATCCTGGGGACCCAGAACAGCCAAGGAGATGTGATAGAAAAGCTGGAGTGAATTTCCTTTTATTCTGAGAGGCTTAAACCAATTTAAACTCCAGGCTAATATCAAGCAAAGGCCAGACCATGGTCTGTCCCCTGTGTCAGCAAAACCCCTTGAGGTGTCCACAGTGATCCTGTGTCCCCCTGTCCCAGAAAATGAACTTCTGCTGGGTTTTCTGTCCCAGAAAATGAACTTCTGCTGGGTTTTCTGTCCCAGAAAATGAACTTCTGCTGGGTTTTCTGTCCCAGAAAATGAACTTCTGCTGAGTTTTCTGTCCCAGAAAATGAACTTCTGCTGCGTTTTCTGTCCCAGAAAATGAACTTCTGCTGTGTTTCCTCCCTGTTTCCCTCTCCCTGTAAGGAATGGGAGGCAGCAGCAGGGAAAGGCTCCATCTGCACACTTTGCAGTGCCAGATCCCCTCCCAGCATCCCCCTGCTCACACACAGCAGGGCACAACTTCCTACAATTTATCTCCCCAGGAGCTTTTTTGCTTCATCATCTCCCAGACATGTTATTTTGTCTTCAGCTCCAAAGGGACACACGATGTTCTGGGGAAAGATATTTGCATTTTGAAAGCATTTCCATTAACTGGCTTTTCCTCCTTTTTTTTTTTAATTTATTTATTTTTTTTTCCCTTTACTTTTTGAAGGTCACATAAATAATTCAGAGCTACATGGTGGAAGAACATGCAAAGCTCAACTTTGGACACGGACTGGAGCTAAAGGAGAGATTTCCATGAGCACAGGATCACAGCTCATCTGAGAGCTGCCCCACTCAGCATGGAAAGCTGTTGTGAAAAACGCCAATCACTTGGTTTTAAAAATTTTCAAAAGTTTAATAATCATAAAATGGTTATAAAAATAGGAATATAATTAGAGTAATAATAATTTGGACAATTTGGATTAGGACAATAAAAACAAAGAGTAACGGACAGTCTGGGTACTTTGTCTGGGCAAAATAAGCCCGAAAAAAGGACTCACATTAACAGAGCCTGGGACTGGAGCTCTCATTTGTGGGATTTGCAGGCAACCCCAGCAAGGGAAGAGATGAGAATTTTGACTCCATGTTTCAGAAGGCTGATTTATTATTTTATGATATATATTATACTAAAAAGGCTCTACTAAAACTGTACTGAAAGAATAGAAGAAAGGATTTCATCAGAAGGCTGGCAAAGAAAGGAATCAATAATAAAATCTTGCGACTGCTCACAGCCTCAACACAGCTGGACTGTGATTGGCCATTAATTAAAAACAACCACATGAGACCAATCAAAGATGCACCTGCCACATTCCACAGCAGCAGAAAACCATTGTTTCCATTTATTTTCTGAAGCCTCTCAGCTTCTCAAGAGAAAAATCCTAGGGAAAGGATTTTCATCAAATATGTCTGTGACACCCATTCACACCCCAAACTCTGCGCAGTCACTCAGTCCACCACTCAGCACAGCCTCAAGCCCTAAAAGACTCCATCTCACCCAAGCCACGCTTCGCAGGGTTGATTAATTCCCTGAAATTCATTGCCATGACAAAAGACACGAGTGCTGCCCATGCCAGACCCGTCAGGTTTCTGTTCGGAGCAGGAAATGAGTCACCTAAACCTGGGATCCACTTTGCTGCAGCATCTGTTCCTCATGTGGGGGCAGAGCAGTGACACCGAGCATCGTCTCACACACAGGATGCACCGGGCGGTGCAGCTGGTACCCCGGAGGGGTGAGCCAAAGGCTGCTGCTGAGCAGCTTGCTCCAGTGCCAGGAGAAGGAAAACCCTGCTCCTGGAGAAGGGAATTCCCTGTTCCTGCCAAAGGCACCGTGTTCTCAGTGAGAGGAATGGGATGAGGATGAAGAAAAGGAGATTTTTTTCATGCACAACCTCCCTTTCCACCCTCCACCCTCCTCCCCCTGCACACCCCAGCCCTGTGGGATGTGAATTTATTTTTCTAGAGGAAACCCCCTTAGAAGGGGTTCCCCTTTGAGATGAATGAGGGATTTGTCTTTCCAAACCAGCTGTGGGGCTGCTGGGAGATAAAACCAGCACTGGGAGAGAAAAGAAACAATGGGAAGAATTCCACTGACTGATGAATGGAAAAAGAGATTTGCTTTTACAAATAAACTTTAGGTTTGCTGATAAACAAAATTAGACACTGAAAGATGAAAGAAACAATGGGGGAAACCCCTAAATTCCGTAAGAATTAAAAATTAAAAGGAGGGTTGTACATTACAGGGGAATCTCTGGTATCAGGGTTTTGGGAAGTTTGAACCTCTCAAGTCCCTCAGAAATGGGGAAAGAGAGAAGGGAAATGTGGCTGGAAATTGGGATAAAAAGGAGGCTGCATCCTCCAAAAATTGGAGAGACCCCAGGGGATGCCCCATGGCCTCTCCCTTGATTGGAATAAAGTTCCAGGACTGCTCTGTCTCCTTTTAGGACATCAACCTCTGGTGTTTGTGGATGAATTTCCCTGACATGAATGACTGTGCTGCAGTGTACAAAGCACATTTCTCCCCCACGCTGAACCATTTCCATTCCTGACCTCTCTGTCCTTTCCCCTCCCCTCCACCTTTTAAAAATATTTTGCATTTTAAGCCGCTCAAAAAAAAAATGTTTGCGTTTGGAGCTTTTCCAGGTTGGAGCCTTCACGTCCCTGTCAGCAGAAGCCTCTGAGTTAAGAGAAAGAAATTTGCAAAAATCTGACACCTGCCACTTTCCATTGAGCTTTGGGTGGAAAATGTCCCTGGCCTCTTCCATTTTTAATGTCAGAGCCAGCGTGGCGGAAAAGATTACCTCAGGTAAAGTCATTGGGAACAGGAGCCGCTGCCAAAGCCCTCCCTGCACACAGCTCCTCCTCCTCCAGGGATGATGCTCCATGGGGGAGCTGCACACAGCCCCCACAGCCAGGAGTTCTGCTCTCAGGGGGATTTGGGGGTCTGGGACCCAACCCTGATGGGATTCTCCTCGCCAGGAATGGGGCAGTGTCCTCTTTGAAATCCTTCAGAAGAAAAACCAGCTCATGTCAGGATCTGGATGAGAATAGAATAGGATTTCTGCTCTCAGCAGGTATTTGGGAGCCCAGAACCTAATCCTGATGGGATTCTCCTCACCAGGAATGAGGCAGGGTGTCCTCTTTGAAATCCTTCACAAGAACAACCAGCCCATTTCAGGAGCTAGATGAGAACAGAACAGGATTTCTGCTCTCAGGGGATATTTGGGAGCCTAGAACCCAATCCTGGTGGGATTCTCCTCACCAGCAATGGGACAGTGCCTTCTTTGAAATCCTTCACAAGAACAACCAGCTCATGTCAGGAACCAGAAGGAAACAGAACAGAATTTCTTCCTTTCCTGGTGTATTTGTGAGACCAGGACCCAATCCTGATGAGATTCTGCTCACCAGGAACCGGACAGAGTGTCTTCTTTGAAATTCCTTCACAGGAAAAAACGGCTCATTTCAGAATCTGGATGAGAACCAAAGAAGATTACTGCTCTCAGGGGGCATTTGTGATGCCAGAATCCCCAATTTTGATGGGATTCTCCTCTCCAAAAAGGAGGCAGTGTGTTCTCTTTGAAACCCTTCTCAAGAACAACCAACTCTTGTCAGGAGCTGGAAGGGAACAGAAGAGAATTTCTGCTCTCCTGGTGTATTTGGGAGCCTAGAACCCAGTCCTGATGGGATTCTCCTGTGCCCTCTGCAATTCCTTCACAAGAACAACCAGCTCTTGTCAGGAGCTGGAAGAGAACAGAAGAGGATTTTTTCCTGTCCTGGTGTATTTGGGAACCCGGAACCCAATCCTGATGGGATTCTCCTCACCGGGAACAGGGCAGAGTGTCTTTGAAATTCCTTCACAAGACAAACCAGCCCATTTCAGGAGCTGGATGAGAATAAAAGAGAATTTCTGCTCTCAGGGGGTATTTGTGAAGCCAGAACCCAATTCTGATGGGTTTATCCTCACCAGGAACGGGGCAGGGTGTCCACTTCGAAATCATTCACCAGAAAAACCAGCTCATGTCAGGATCTAGCAGAGAACAGAAGAGGGTTCTGCTCTCCAGGTGTATTTGTGAGGCCAGAACCCAATCCTGGTGCGATTCTCCTCCCCAGGAATGGGACAGGCTCTATGTCCTCTGAAATTCCTTCCCAGCTCATGAGTAAAAACCAGCTCATTTCAGGAGCTAGAAGAGATGGCAATGCAGGAACCTCCACTTTACAGATATTTAACAGCTCTCAAATGCTCTTTTTAGTCTTCAAGGGGAGGATCTCCTTAGGAAAAAGTCCGGTTTGTTCCCAAATCTATAGGATTGTGTATTTTAGCCCTCCACAGCCCGGGCTCCAGTAATAATTAATGAACAGCCTCTTCTCTTCTACATATCAGCACTTCCAGAGCTCCTTTGGTGCTGCAAACTGGGGAAAAAAAAATCTGGGGATCTACCAGAGCTCCCTAGAGCCAGAAAATGATTGGGCATATTCCACATTTTTATAGAGGCTGCTCAGCTTCAGGTTTAAATCCATTTGGATTAGAAGTGAATCCCACGGAAACACTTGGATTCCCTCCTCAGTTCCCTGGAGAAACCAAGGCAGGGCAGAATTCCTCCTCAGGAAGGAGCTCCAGAATCACCAGGGCTGCGCCACCAAGCTACAAGAAAAACAGACAAATCCAAATTAAAATAATGCTGCCTTGGAGGGGATGCATTTCTGATTAGGGCTCAGTCCAAAGCCTGAAGGATGCCTAAATCTTACTAGACAGCAATCAGGTCACTCAGACATGGAAACCTGGAAGGAGCAAGGAATTCCTGAAGGAAACTCACTAACAGAATAGTTGGAAAATGCTTCCCTTGTTACCTGTACAAGATAGAACATTTGTGGCACGACTAGAGCAAGATTTTACCAGATAGCACAGTAAATAAGGCTCATCTAATTAGTACTGGACTAATTGCTTTAAAACCTTGATCCTTCTGAAAAAAATTAGGATTTCAGTTCTGCCAGAGCTCCCATCCCCGCCAGCACATGGAGAATGCAGCTCTGGTGTCACAGACATGTTTTATGAAAAATCCTTTCCTTAGGATTTTTCCTCCTGAGAAGCTGAGAGGCCTCAGGAACAAAATGTAAACAATGGTTATCTGCTGCTGTGGAATGCAACAGGTGCATTTGTGATTGGTCTCATGTGGTTGTTTCTGATTAATGGCCAATCACAGCACGGCTGTCTCGGACTCTCTGTCCCAGACACAAGAATTTATTATCATTCCTTTCTATTCCTTTCAAGCCTTCTGATGAAATCCTTTCTTCTATTCTTTTAGTATAGTTTTAATATAATATATATATCATAAAATAATAAATCAAGCCTTCTGAAACATGGAGTCAGATCCTCATCTCTTCCCTCATCCTGGGACCCCTGTGGACACCACCATACTCTGCTTCCTTCCCTGCATGGGCTCCTTGGGTGTTCCTGCATTCCCTGCTCCCCCAGGGCTCTCCAGCCCGGATTGAGCTCCTGGCAGGGCTGGGTGCCCTGGCTCAGGCAGGAGGAGCCCATGGAGAGGGCTCAGGGCAGGCTCACACAGCCCCTCTCAGCTTAATGGATTCCTTTAGCACAACACAAATTCCCTTTTTTAATCCAGTCCTCAGAACCGTGCTCCAAGTGCCACTTGGAGCTGAATATTATAACTTGAATGTTCCAAAATAGAAGGAAATAAAAGCAAAAGAGATGTCATTCTTTCCTCTCTAATGCCATGAGATACTGATGCTCTTTATTTATTGATGGAGTGCTCTCACTCCAGTCTAGCAATCTCAACATCCTCATGAATATTTCTGTGCACAGGGGAAGGAGATCCTTCTGCTTCTTGCCTTTCTGCTGGGACCATGAAAAAAAATTTGTTTCCTTTGAGATGCTGGGCTATTGTCATTTGGCTGCCAAGGAACAGGAGCAAACTCACCTTGGTTCTCTGCTCTGACTGAACTCCTTGTAATCCTCAGAAATCCAGGTTCAAGCAGCCAGAAAGATCTTGGAGAAATATTCATTTAATAATGATTCATTCCCAGCATGGCAGGGGCTGTTCCAAACCCTTGAACCAGGAATGGTGACAGGAGGTGGGAGGAGGAGAGGAACAGAACAGGAACTCATGAGGGTGATTTATCAACCCCATGTGAAGGAAAAAAGGGGAAATGGCATTCCCTCATGAATGGCACTGGATGGGTCAGTCCAACACACTGATCTGAAATGAGAATTCCAGCAGGAGCCTGGATCCAGAGCCTCAGAGAGGAGAGAAACAGATCAAAAGAGATGTTCCTGAGGAACCAGAGCAGACAGGGGCAGTTCCTGCTCAGCTGGGAGGAAAGAGCAGCTCCCTGCTGCCTGGCCTGAGCAGTTATCCCAATATTCCCATTATTCCCATTATTCCCTGTGGTATTTTCAGGGTCCCCCATGGCAGGAAGGAAAGATGAATCTGACTCCACGTTCTCAGAAGGCTAATTTATTATTTTATGATATTATATTAAAGAATACTATACTAAACTATACTAAAGAATAGAGAAAGGATACAGACAGAAGGCTAAAAGATAATAATGAAAACTTGTGACTGAGTCCTCAGAGTCTGACACAGCTTGACAGTGATTGGTCATTGAGTCAAAACAATTCACATGAAACCAATAAAACAATGACCAGTGGGTAAAGAATCTCCAACGACATTCCAAAGCCGCAAAACACAGGAGAAGCAAATGGGATAATTATTGTTTTCATTTTTCTCTGAGGCTTCTCAGCTTCCCAGGAGAAGAAATCCTGGTGAAGGGATTTGTCAGAAAAGATGACAGTGACAATTCCCATTATTCCCATTAACCCCACTCCTGCCTTTTCCAGGCTGCCCCCAATGGCCAAACAATTTGCTCAGAGCCCAGAGAAGAGCAGGGGAGCATGAGGGAAGAGATGAGACATTTCCTGCTGTGTTCCTGCCTTTTTGTTCCACTGCTCCAGCTCTTTGAGGGCTGAATTACATCCACTCCTCAAACACTGACAGGGAAACCTCTAAGAGCAGATCCCTTGTGCTCATTCAAGATTTCCTCTCTCCAGTGTCCTCTGGGTTTAAATGGCTTGGATTGGTGCACCTGGGACTGCCAGGAGAGGTTCAGGGAACAAAATGCTAATTTATATCATTATTAGTGAGTAAGAAGCTTCCCAAGTGTCCTTCAGTCAGTGTCACCACCCCAGCGACCACGCTGGAGTCCTGATGGGAGCTGAAGGAGCAGCTCTGGGAGCCCTCACTCCTGGCCCTTCACATTAAATTAGTAATACCCGTTAAATGGTGATCTTAGCTGGCATTATTTAAACATAACCTCGCAGGACATTGGCCTGGAGCAGCTGCAGCACGGAGCTGAGGGATGATGCAGCTCAGCTATGCATGAGTGTGCAGCAGCTCCTCTGCACGTGGGGCTGGGGCCAGGCCCTGCAGGAGCTCCAGCAGGTTCTCAAGCATATGGACACCCAAACTCATTAAAACCAGGCTGAAAATCAGGATTTTGTGATGGATAAAGTCATTTTTTTACAGATTCAGTACTGTATTTGTGTTACCCCCAGATGGAGGAAGGAATGATAAATCTGACTCTATGTTTTCAGAAGGCTAATTTATGATTATATTATATTATATTATATTATATTATATTATATTATATTATATTATATTATATTATATTATATTATATTATATTATATTATATTATATTATATTATATTATATTATATTATATTATATTATATTATATCATATTATATCATATCATATTATATTATATCATATCATACTAAAGAATACAGAAAGGATACTTACAGACTATATTATATTAAAGATAAATTAACTATACTAAAGGGATACAGAAAGGATACCTATAGAATGTTAAAAAACATAATAATGAAAACTCCTGACTCTTTCCAGAGTCCCAACACAGCTTGGCCCTGATTGGCCAATGAGTCAAAATAATTCCCACTAGAAACCAATAAAACAATCACTTGTTGGATAAACATCTTCAAACACATTCTACATGTTAGCAAAACAGAGGAGAAGCAAATGAGATAAGAATTGTTTTCCTTTTTCTCTGAGGTTTCTCAGCTTCCCAGGAGAAAAATGCTGGGAAAAGAGATTTTTTCAGAAAATATGAATGTGGCAATTTGAGGCCTTCCATTTGTAGGAACCTTCCTTAAATATCAAGAATCTGAGTTCAGGCACACAAAAATCTCAGGGATTTCAGGGAATCTTAAAAGAAATAGAAGGAATATGGAAGGAAAAGAGAAGGAAATAGAAGGAATATGGAATGAAATAGAAGGAAACTGGAAGGAAATAGAAGGAACAGGGAAAGAAATAGTGAGTGCTGAGCCTCATTGAAGGGATACTTTCCTACTGATACCCGATGACTAATTGTGCTTTTACAATCAATTATTGAAGCCTGGCTGAGAGAGGAGAGCTCCTTCAACAACCACTGCTTTACAAAGCAGGCTCTGGCTGCCACAAAATACAAATCAGCCTTTCCTCCAGTGGCTGATTGTGAAAAGAAATCTGTGTGAAGGGTTTTATTTCTCCCCTAGCATTTTTTGTTGTCTGTTTTGAGGTTTGTTTGTGTCATTGGGGTTTTTTTTTCCTCTGTATTCTTGGTGCTTTTTTTCAGTTACAACCCCAAAAATGGAACAGAATTTTTTTTTTGCTCAAGAGATTCAAAGTGATGAATGAATTTTGTTCTTTTTTATCAAGAAGCTGCTCAGATAATTTAAATTGAGTGAGAGAAGTTGATACAGGGAATCTTGGAGAAGAAACAAAAATAAACCAACACCAGGGGGGAGTCAGGAGCAATAGAGGGAGTTTTGGGGAGAAAATGCAGTTTTTGATAAGTTTTGGGTGGTGGGGACATTAAAACACCACTGAGAAGAGAATGAGCAGCTCTGCAGCACTGGGGAACAGCTCGGCCTCAAGGAGGTGTTTCCTTGGAGGAGGAAGAGCAAAGTGAAAGGAATAAATTGACAGAGGGGCAAACAAAACTTTATTTTAAAATAAAGTTTAAAAACTTTAAGCCTTATTTACAAATGAAGTTTTGTTTGGGGGAGGTGGGCAGGCAGTGCAGGGTGCCAGCACTCCTCTGCCTCTCCCTGGGGAGGAATTGATCCCATTAAATCCATCAGGGAATTCACAGCAGAGCCAGGGACATCTTCTGTCACACCCCTAATGCACAGAGACAGGCTCAGTGCTGCCTGGCCTGCAGAAAAATGAATTTTTCTCCATTGATTCGTGTCCTGCTCTGAGAATCTAGGGGGGTTTAGGTGCATTCATTAAGGAAATCAGGTTTGGTAAAGGGGAAAATTCTGGAGGAATCTTGGGGTTTGGTTCTGTGGGATGGACAGAGCTGCTCTGTGGGAACTGTGACACCCACCTAATCTAGATTAGAGTTGGATAATCAGTCTAGATTAGATAAAAATGCTGTTTAAAGTGTTGTGATACAGAGAGAAAATCACTTCTGGAGAGGAGGAGCCAAATGCTGCTCCCGTCTCCATCTGAGGCTGGGAGGGGCAAACAAAACTTGGATGAAACTGGGTGCAGAAAGATGATTTTGATCCCTTTTATTCTCTCTGGATCTATCCAGATTTTGGTTCCAGGATTCGAAGATCTAGGTTTTGATCTTTGTTGTCTTCCCATAAATATCTGTAAAGCTCAGTCCTCAACACCAAAGGCACCAAATTCCTTCAGAGCTTCCAAGAGTTGTGCCCCTCACTGAGAGCTTCATAAATATTTCTGTATTTCATAAAAAATACAATATCCTGGACTCAAGGTGACCAAAAGAATCACCAAGCCCAGCTCCTGGCTCTGCACAGGGTTTGTTTTCATCCCTGGAGAGGCAGAGCAGCATTTTATCCCTGATTTTATTTTTTTTTTTGGGAAAGTATAGAGGAATGGTGTGTGGGTGGAGTAACACGGGGAAAGGAAAGAAAGCTTGGAGAACTGGAGTGTGATGTCCCAAACCACAGGCTGGCAGCCTTGCCCATGGTTTGCTGCCTTCCTCCAGGCTTTACAAACACTTTCATAACTGTTCTGAGGGGAGGAATTTCTGCTCTGCACTCCAAGGCACCGAGGTGGGTGAATCTGCTTTATTTCCCTTCTGCTCTGCGGGCTGGGTGTTTCTTTACGGGGTACCTGAGGTAATTTTTAAAATTTGCTCCCCTGCACGAGGGTGAAGCTGAAGCTGGGCTCTAAAGGTGCCTTAAAATGCCCTTTGGGAGGGAGCTCAAACTCACACCCCGTAGCCACCAGTTTCTGCTTGATTGAGCTTTGCCCTCATCGGTGAAACACAGCTACGACGTGAAATTAAATCAGTTTTTAGGGGATTTCTTTCCCTCCTAAAAACACAAAAAGAAAACCACACAGCAGGCAGAGAGAGAAGGTTCAGCAAGCCTGAAATCTCCAATTTCTAGTGCAGAAAAGACCCCAAAGCTAATGAATCCAGGGAAGTGTGTTTGTCCTCCTGAGGAGCTTTTTCCAAGAGTCTCCCTCCAACCCCTGAGTGTCGAATCTGATTTTTTTTTCCATGCTGGATTTTTTTTTTTTTTTTTTTTTTTTTTTTTTTTTTTTTTTTTTTTTTTTGCTGCCTCCAAACTTAACCGTTTTGCCACTGGAGAAATCCTCTTGTTTCTCTGTTAAATGTCTGTATTCTCGCTGGAAATCAAGCTCTACCTCACCCACATGACTGGTCTTCACTATTAATCCCAGCTGATGGCAGGGAGGGGCTCTAGTGGGAGGCAGCCATGTGGTGAACATTGAGCTCAGTGTTTTCCCCCTGCTTCTCTCCTCTCCAGACGGGCAAAATTGTTCTGTGCTGCCGTGGATGTGAAGTCCTCTCCGTGCTGCTTCTCCCCCAGAAACTCCCAGGGCCTTGAATTTGCAGCCTTCAAAAAACAAAAAGAAATCCATCCGGCTGGAAGATGGAGCAGGGGATGAATAGCAGGAGGGAAGAAAGAGTGAAGTTGGTGATTTTTCTGGCACATGGATGCAATTACGCTCGGTGCATTCCAGAGGCGTTCCTGTGAACGCTCTGCAGGTCTGCCTGCCGTCCTTGGGAGAGAGGAAGAAAAAGGGAGGACAAGTCCCTCTTGCTGGGAGACGGAATGTCTGCATTTTCAATCCTCTTCTTAGGTAGGTTGGCTTTTTTTTTGGTGCTGCTCTCTTTGTATTTAATCAAACTTCCACCAGTCTGCTCCGCGTGCCTGAAATTCATGGCTGGTGAGTTGGAGAAAACGGGTTTGTAACGAGGAAACTTTTGTGGAAAACTGTAAATTTCAGTGGTGTTTGAGTTCTGATCCTTTTCTGGTCACTTTATGAGCAGGTTGACAGCCGGAGATCTCTGATTAAGCAGATTAATTTTAAAAAGTGCTGGTCAAACAGGCTCATTTGGGAACGTGTGTTTGTTGTTTGAAGAGAGTGGCGCTTTTCAGGGATAAAGGAGACACGGGCTTGGAGCTCTTGGGCAAAACAAGGGCGAATAAAATGTCTTTGTTTCAGGCAGAGTGTCAAATTTGTGTAACTGTGTGGAATTGTTGGGCGCTGAGCGTTCAGATGTTGAAAAGAAAAAGGAGTTATTGTTTGCAAGGGGTGGCTGAGATTAGAAACAGATGTGTTGGAGTGCAGCAGGGGGAGAAAGGGATGAGAGAAGGGGGAAGGAGAGAGAGAGAAAAGGGGGAGAGAAAAGAGAGAGGGGCTGATTTGTTGAGGAGAAGAGAATGGAAAAAGAGGAAGGAGGAAAAGGAGAGTGAAGGAAAGCTGGAGGGAAAAGAGTTGGCAGCCCTGAGGTGTCTGAGGGGCTCCTGTACCTCCCTCCTGCTCACCCCGTGCTGCTGACAGCACCAACCCTGCCCCTTCCAGGACCTGCTGGGTGCTGGGACCTGGCACAGGTGTGACAGAGAGGGCTGGGCTCTGCCTCCCTGGGAGGAGCTGAGGGCAGGGGCACAGGCAGAAATGGGATTTTTGAACAGCTCTGAAGGATCGTGGCAGGCAGAGCCCAGTTTAAGGCTCCCCGGTGTGGGATGTGGACTGGGGAGGGAGGTTTGGTGATCAAATTCAATCAATTTGTGCAGCTGCTGATAAATGGAGAAGTGGCTTTGGCCCTGGGGATTGGGAAGGTTGTTCCCTGTGGGGCTCCGAGGTTTTTCCCTGTGGGGCTCCGAGGTTTTTCCCTGTGGGGGCTCCGAGGTTGTTCCCTGTGGGGGCTCCGAGGTTGTTCCCTGTGGGGGCTCCGAGGTTGTTCCCTGTGGGGGCTCCGAGGTTTTTCTCTGTGGAGCTCCGAGGTTTTTCCCTGTGGGGGCTCCGAGGTTTTTCCCTGTGGGGCTCCGAGGTTGTTCCCTGTGGGGGCTCCGAGGTTGTTCCCTGTGGGGGCTCCGAGGTTGTTCCCTGTGGGGCTCCGAGGTTGTTCCCTGTGGGGGCTCCGAGGTTGTTCCCTGTGGGGGCTCCGAGGTTGTTCCCTGTGGGGGCTCCGAGGTTTTTCTCTGTGGGGGCTCCGAGGTTTTTCTCTGTGGGGGCTCCGAGGTTTTTCCCTGTGGGGGCTCCGAGGTTTTTCTCTGTGGAGCTCCGAGGTTTTTCTCTGTTTTCTCTGTGCTGGGGGATCTGGGCACTGCAGGCAGCGCTTTGTGCCCTGCACATCTGCTCGTTTGTGCCTCTCTGTGGTGGGGAGTGCTTGAGAGAGCGCTCAGCCCTTCAGAGAGTGGCTCTGTGGAAATTGGGGACACAGAAGGGTGGGTTGCTCACCTTGCTGATGGAGACAATGGGGATTGCAGTCTTTCATCCCATTCAGCTGCTGAATATTCCAATTTGTGGAAGGTTTGGAGTGAAAAGAACAAACTGTTGCTGCAGAAAAGGTGGGCTTGTCTGTCATATAACAACAATTTACCTTTGCTGCTTTTATCTATAAAACACAAGTGGCTTTATCAATTGTCTTGGTAGGCAGAAAGCCTTTCTGGAATGGAGAATTTAAATTATCAATGTGTCCTCAGCATCTCCACAATGACAGGAACACAGGAATGCCCAACAAAAGACACTTGGCCCTCACCTGGAGTTGGCTTTCTCATCCTCTCCTGTCCAAGTGCTGGTCAGGGGAGAATTGTCTTCAAAACTCAGAGCAAAACTTGGAATTTTTGTTTCCTGGTCCTGCAGTGGGCACTGAACTTTACCTGAGCTTTACCTGCCCTGCCAGCACAGGACTTGCTCTTTCT
Organism: Camarhynchus parvulus; assembly: GCF_901933205.1. Lineage (NCBI taxonomy): Eukaryota > Metazoa > Chordata > Aves > Passeriformes > Thraupidae > Camarhynchus > Camarhynchus parvulus. The sequence continues at coordinate 3,446,808 of NC_044594.1, read as the reverse complement.
GCTCCTTGTCCAGCTTCGTTCGCCAATATGAGAAAGCAAGTCCAGGGAAAAGGAAGGAAATGTTGTGGTTCCCTGTTCCTGGATCCTCCTGAACACAGGGAGGTTGGGGAGTCAGATTTGCTGGCTGAACCTGGATTTTCTGTAGTAAAAATCTACACAACTGCCAGGAATGTCATGCTATTTTTTTTTTTTTCTGATAAAGTGAAGACTAATGTGGAAAAACCCAGGTTTTAGAGAAGCCTGGAGAGGAAGGTTTGTGTTTTCATCATTAAACATCCCAAAAACGTGGCTAATATACACAAGTCTTGTCCTTTCCACTGTTTACCTCTCTGGGGCACACGAGCAGCTGTGTGAGACAGGAAACAGGGGCCAAGCTGTTTGAAGGAGACTTTATGAAAGCAGGACAAGATGAAAGGCTTGGCTGAGTGCGGACAAGAGCTCACTTTGCCAGGAGAGGCTGAGGAGGGGAAGGTGGCCCTGTGAGTTCCGCGCGATTGTGACCAGCTGAGCAGTGAGAATCAGGTGTCACAAACTCCCTTTGTGCCACTGCACCCTTGAAAAGCAGAATTTTGAAGTGGTTCTTCACTTCAGAGTGGTAAAAGTTCATAATAGGATGTTGCATTTTCCACCCAATAAAGAGTTAGCCAGTTCTTTCATTGAAATCTGTTCCTGAAGTGGTTTGAATTTTATGGGGTGGGAAATCTCTGCCTTTTCCCCCACTCCAAGTCAATCATGAGTGTTTTTAATGATTGACAATGAAGGAAACACTGAGAGGAAAAAGATTTTTTTTCTCGTGATCAGAACGGCTTGGAGGAGTGATTATTTGTATGCCTGGCCCTGCCACTGGTTCCCTGTGCCCTGTCACTGGTCCCATGTGCTTTATTGGTTCCCTGTGCCCTGTCACTGGTTCCCTGTGCCCTGTCACTGGTTTCTTGTGCTCTGTCACTGGTCCCATGTGCTTTGTCACAGATTCTGTGTGCTCTGCCACTGGTTCCATCTGGTTCCATGTCTGTCCCTGGTTCTCTGTGCTCTGTCCCTGGTTCCCTGTGCTCTGTCCCAGGTTTCTTGTGCTTTTTCCTCATCTGTGAGTGCTCTGCCCTGCAGGAGCTGCTGCCTTTGGGGGTCAGAGCAGGAGCTGTGCCAACCCCAACCCCTCACCCACCTCTGCCTTCCTGCTGGGCACTGACCCCTTCCAGCAGTGCTGGAGGTCACCCACCCCAGGGCAGGAAAAGCAGCACCTCACCAGTGGGAGGAATGGGTGATTTGTCTTTCCAAATGAGCTGTGGGGCTGCTGAGAGATAAAACCAGCTCTGGGAGAGAAAAGAAACAATGGGAAGGATTCCACTGAGTGATGAATGGAAAAAAAGATTTGCTTTTACAAATAAACTTTAGGTTTGCTGATAAATGAAATTAGACATTGAGAGATGAAAGAAACAGTGGGGAAGAAAAACCCCCTAAATTCCATAAGACTTAAAAATTAAAAGGGAGGGTTATACATTAGAGGGAATCTTTGGGAAATCTTTGGTATCAGACATATCAAGGAAACTGAACCTCTCAAGTACCTCAGCCAATGGGGAAAGAGAGAGGGAAATGTGGCTGGGAAATTGGGATAAAAAGGAGGCTGCATCCTCCAAAAATTGGAGAGACCCCAGGAGATGCCCCATGGCCTCTCCCTTGATTGGAATAAAGTTCCAGGAGTCCTCTGTCTCCTTTTTGGACACCAACCTCTGGTGTTTGTGGATGAATTTTCCCAACACCAGTGATTCTGTGGGAGCTGGCGGTCACTGGGGTGCTGCTGAGAACTGAGGTCCCTGCAGAGCTGCTCAGCTCTGCTCTGCACACTCTGAGCTCAGGATCTCTTTCGGTGCCGTCCCAGGGCTCTGACCCCGCCACGCTGAGCCCCAGCTCCTCCTGTCTCACTGCGCAGCCAAAAGGTTCTGGAGCAGCTCCTTGCAGGGCCTGCTGGCGTGAGGAATTGCCTCTGACAGCCGGCATTTGCCCAGGTATCCACGGCTGGTAGCTGGGAAATCCGAGCTGATGCAGAGCTGGGGCTGCCCGGGGCTGTGCTCTGCTGGGAAACCCTCTTGTTCCTGCTGGGAGAGCACAGCAAACAGCGACCCTGGCCTTGGTGTCCTGCTCCCCAAACCCTCCTGCTCCTGCTCCCCAAACCCTCCTGCTCCTGCTCCCCAAACCCTCCTGTTCCTGCTCCCCAAACCTCCTGTTCCTGCTAGGAGAGCACAGCAAACAGCAACCCCTGCCCTTGACATCCAGCTCCCCAAACCCTCCTGTCTCTGCTCCCCAAACCCTCCTGTTCCTGCTCCCCAAACCCTCCTGTTCCTGCTAGGAGAGCACAGCAACTCCTGGCCTTGGCATCCTGCTCATCAAACCCTTCTGTCCCTGATCCCCAAACCTCCCTGTTCCTGCTGGGAGAGCACAGCAAACAGTAACTCCTGGCCTTGGCATCCTGCCCCCCAAACCCTCCTGTTCCTGCTCTGAGAGCACAGCCAGCCTGTGGGTGCTGGCCTTGGCACCCTGCCCTCTAAATCCTCCCATTCCTTCTCTGAGAGCACAGTGTGCCCTGGCCCTGGCATCCGCCCCCACCCCCCCCCCCCCCCCGCTCCCCAAACCTTCCTGTTCCTGCTCCCCAAACCCTCCCGTCCCTGCTCCCCAAACCTTCCCTGCTCCAACCCTGTCTGCTCCCCCAAACCTTCCCGTCTCTGCTCCCCAAACCCTCCGTCCTGCTCCCCAAACCCTCCCGTCCCTGCTCCCCAAACCTTCCTGTTCCTGCTCCCCGAACCCTCTTGTTCCTGCTCCCCGAACCCTCTTGTCCCTGCTCCCCAAACCCTCCCGTTCCTGCTCCCCAAACCCTCCTGTCCCTGCTCCCCAAACCCTCCTGTCCCTGCTCCCCGAACCCTCCTGTCCTGGGCCACAGCACAGCAAAACCCACTGGGACAGTTGGTTTTTCAAGAAGTGCCCCCACTCTCAGCGAGAATTGGGGATTTGGTGAGTGCTGCTGCTTAGGAGTGGTGGAAACCACAGGAGACAGATTCCAGGGTGCTTAAAACAAAGCATATGAACCTTTATTTCCCAAAAAATCAAAGAAGAGTTTGCAGGTTCCTTAAAAGAAAGTTGATTGAGCTTTATTTCCCAAAAACCAAAGGAGACCATTTTCAGGTTGCTTGAAACAAAGCTTGTGGACCTTTATTTCCCAAAAACCAAAGGAGACAGATTTCAGGGTGCTTAAAACAAACTGGATGGATTTTTATTTCCCAAAAACCAAAGGAGAATTTTCAGGTTCCTTAAAATAAACTTTGTGCACCTTTATTCCTGTTGATTTTCCAGAAGTAGTTAAAATCTAAAGGAGAGTTTTCAGTTTCCTTAAAACAAAGCTTATGGACCTTTATTTCCCAGAAAGCAAAGGAGGGTTTGCAGGTTCCTTAAAACAAACCTTGTGGACCTTTATTTCCCAAAAAACCAAAGGAGACAGATTACAGATTCCTTGCAACAAACTTTATGTATTTTTATTTCCCAAGAACAAAACAAGAGTTTTCAGGTTGCTTTAAACAAAGCTTGTGGATTCTTATTTCCCAGAAACCAAAGGAGACTTTTCAGTTTCCTTAAAACAAAGCTTGTGGACCTTTGTTTCCCAAAAAACCAAAGGAGACAGATTTCAGGGTGCTTAAAACCAACTGGATGGATTTTTATTTCCCAAAAACCAAAGGGGAATTTTCAGGTTCCTTAAAACAAACTTTGTGCACCTTTATTCCTGTTGATTTTCCAGAAGTGGTAAAAAAACTAAAGGAGGGTTTGCAGGTTCCTTAAAACAAAGCTTATGGTTCTCTATTCCTGCTGATTTCCCAGGAGTAAAAACCAAAGGAGACAGTTTTTAGGTTGTTTAAAACAAAGCTTGTGGACTTTTATTCCTGCTGATTTCCCAGAAATAACAGAAAGCAAAGGAGACTGTTTTCAGGTTACCTAAAACAAAAGTTAGGGGCCTCTATTTCTGCTGATTTTCCAGATATTTCCAGAATTTCTCAGTGGTAACTGGAAAATAGCAAATATATTATATATTTTTGTTTTCTTTGGCTCCTTCTCTTGCCTTTGACTGTTCCATGGTGTGGCAGGTTGGTGGTACAAAGAGCTTTGCCTCACTCTTTTCTAACATTTAGCACAAACCTTGGCTCAGGAGTGGTGTAAAAAAAATAAATAAAAATAAATAAAAAAAAAGAAAAGGAAAAAAAAAAAAGCCAACTTGCAGGTAGAAAAAGGAGTTTTGTGTGTGATTTTGTGTCTTGATTTCACCTCCCCTTTGTCACTGGCTCCTGAAGGAATGCAGGGAACTTGGTGGTGTATTTAACTCTTTAAAAAGGACTGTTCTCCCCAGGACAGCTTCGTGGAACTGATCATAATTCTCTCAAATTCCAGGAACAGGCAACAAAACATCAACTGTGAGATGTTCAGGCTGTCAGAGGAATGAAATTTGGGTTTAATTCCAAGTCTTTATTAGAGCACAGCTCTGGGAATACCTGAGGAAAGGGAATAAAGGAGAGCAGGGGGAATTAAAAGGAGCCAGACAAAACTGAGTTGTTCTCTGGCAGAATATCAGGGTTAATTCTCCTCTGAGACACTCCAGTTCTTCCAAAGCCAGGGATGGTTTGCATCAAATATTTGCTGTCGAGACACTTGGTGATAAATTGCCTGTTTTTCTCTAGTGCTGCTTTGTTTTGTACGAAATAGTTGGGATTTTTAACATCTAACACCAAATAAACTTTATTTTGGAGGTTTGGTTTTTTTAATCCAGAAAGGACAATTTACCATGAAGATGAAAAGTGAGAAAAGACTAACCTGCCAGAGAGAGGAAAAGCAGCCAAATTTGTGGGGAAAACTTCATTTTTATGGGAAGTAGGGGCAGAGGGAAGGCAACTTTTCTGAATTTCCCATGGAAAACAAGTGATGTTTTAGCTTTGTACCCACCCTGGCTTTGTCTCCTCCGTGCAGAATTAGTGGTTTGGGTTTGGGGGGCCCTGGCCCACTTCAGAAGGATATTTTGGGTGAGAGCATCACAAGTTTCTTCCCAGAAATGCCCCTGCACAATTGGCAGGGAGAGATCCTGCTGTTTATCCTCAGGATCACAAGCAGCACTCCTGTTCTCCTCCAGGCAAACCCAGGGCTTTGAAGGGCATTCAGCAGGTTCGCAGCCTGGGATTAGTTACCAAAAAAAATAGATTTAAACAGTCTTCAATGTGTTTGGAAAATCTTTTTAAGTCTAAATCTTTGTTACACTGGACTAAAAATTGTGTGTAATTGGTGTTACAATGCTCCAAATGGTGCTGCAAGCTGCTTTCTGTGCCTTTCCCCCACAATTTTAGTCAAAATAGACCTTAAATTCCCAATTAAACAATGCCCTGAGCTAGCCCAGGCTGCAGGCAGTGTTTGTGCCCCCGAAATGTGTTTTGTTGTGCACACCCTGTTTTTTGTTTTATTTTCTGGGTTTTTTTTGGTTTTTTTTTTTGCATTTTTTTGTGGGGTTTTTTTTGCTTTGTTTTGGGTTTTTTTGGGGTTTTTTTTTGGTTTTTTTTTTTGTTGGCTTCTCTTGGGTTTTTTTGGGGGGTTTTGTTTTTTTTTTTTTTTGGAGTTTTTTGGTTTTTTGGTGGGTTGGGGTTTTTTTTGTTTTGGTGGGTTGGGTTTTTTTTGTCGGTTTGGTTTTTTGTGGGGTTCCCCCCCCCCCCAAAGCTGTGTCTTCATTTGTTTTTAGAAATGCTCCGTTTACAGAAGCAGCCTGGCAAAAAGTCAAGGGTGAAGCCGGGTCCGGGAGGTCTGGGAGCAGAGCCCCGGATGACAGGACAGTGCAGGAAGCACAACAATGGCGAATGTGTGAGAAGTCACCAGGCACGGGGCTGAATTCCAGCTCCTCCATCCCTCTCCTGCCCTCAGCATTGCTGGGGGCAGCGACAGCCACCTCTGGGCTCTGTCACTTCTAGTTCAACCCCATCAAGGCTAGAATGTGTTTCCTTTGAGTGCAACAGGAACCTGGAGCTCTGCACTGGGTTATCAACCCAGAATAAAGCTGAATAAATCTGTTCCTCCTTGCCAGAAATATCCCAGTCCTGGAAAAGGAGGACGGGCAGCAGGCCAGGCTGTCCCAAACCTCACCTTGGCACCCTGGTTTATTTATCGGACTCCTTCACGAGCTCTGGCTCTTCTTTGCAACAAGTTGTAAAGAGGACAGAGCAGCTCTGAGGTGCTGGATGTGACAGAAAGCCACAAAACCCATCCTGTCCTCGTCTGCTCCTTCCCTTCCTCCAGGAAATCCCTTGGCAGCTGAAAAAAGGCAAATATTTACCTGAGAACATGCCAGCCCCAGCCCCAGGGTGTCAGAATTGCTGTCCCCCGAGGATCAATACCCATCAAAGCCTCTCTCCCCTCTCTGGAGCCGCCAGGTTTGGGGGTTTTTTGGGTTTTTTTTGTGGCAGGAAAACTGTCGGGATCTCTTGTTTGTGAGAGTGACCCCGAGAAGAGTTCCAAAGTCTCTTTTCCCAGCCCGGCGCTTGAAGAGGAGTCAGAGCTCTTCAGTTCTCGGTCTCAAGGTTGTTTATTGTTCCTTATCTATAAAATTCTTTCTCCTGCCCTGCTGAGGTCCATCCAGCAGGACAGACAGAGGCACTCTGCCTGTCCCCAGGGTGGTGTTATCTTTTTATACTAAAAACTACCTGTACAATATTTACAATTACTTTCCAATACCCCTCACCTATGTTAGACACTGAGCTTCTACTCTAAACCAATCCCAAAGTGCCACCATCACAGCAGGAGATGGAGGCCAAGAAGAAGAAGGAGAAAGGCTGGATGTGACCGTGTTCACAGGGGTCTCACGTTGAGGGAAGAGACGAGGAACTGACTCCATGTTTGAGAAGGCTTGATTTATTATTTTATTATATATATTATATTAAAACTATACTAAAAGAATAGAAGAAAGGATTTCATCAGAAGGCTGGCTAAGAATAGAGAAAGAAAGAATGATAACAAAGACTTGTGTCTCGGACAGACAGTCCGAGCCAGCTGGGCTGTGATTGGCCATTAATTAGAAACAACCACATCACAACATCACAGCAGAAGATGGAGGCCAAGATGAAGGAAAAAGGCTGGACACACCCAGTTCCCTCATCTTGCCTCCTGAACCCCCATTCTAAAAACCCCAAAATCTATTTTTCACCCCGTGATAAATTCACTAACATTCTACTTAATTTGTCATGGCTTGTAGATCTTCATCTAAGGTTGGTAACTTGCTCCGTGGGTCACAATCAAACCCACAGGGGCATCTTGGGCTCCGTGCCAGGGTCCCTGAGCCCCCTGGCAGGGTCTGGGCTGCTCAGGACAGCCAGAGGGATGTGCTGGGTTCCCACAGAAAACCAGGCCGAGCCCTGGCTGGGTGGGAAGGTTGGAGCTCAGGTTTGTGCCTGCAGCTGAGGGAGAAGGTCACTGAGGATTGGGGTGGGTTTGTGACATTGCCTGGCAGGAGGGAGGCTGCTCTGAAATGGAGCGTGCAGGGTTAGAGGCAAGGCATGACCACGGCTTGGTCACTCTGAGAGAGAGAGAGTTTTATTCCCTTTTTATTCCCTCCACGTTGCACAGAGAACATTTAAAGCACATCTGAGACAGGGGGAAACTCACACACAGGTGGGTGAACGCTGCTGAGGGTGATGGTGCACTTGGAACACATCTAACTTATTCACATTTTAATTTAAAGGCATTTTCCTCCTGATCCATCCCCAAATGTGGGCACAGCAGTGATGTGCTGATCATTAACAAACAGCTGAAATCCTTCACCTGCCACCTAGAGGGACTTGGCTTTATCTTCTAAAAAATTTCTGATATTTATCACCTATTAATGGATTTTTTGGTACCACTGTGCTGATGTTAGAAACGGGACCACACTCCTGGTACCGAATCTCTTATAACTCCCCTTTTAACCCCTTTTACAATAACCAAACTAACAGTGTGTTCTTAACAATGATCAACAATTTTACAGCCGTTTCTAACCCGTTTTTAACACTGAGGAGCTCCTGTGCTGCTGTGCTCTCAGAAAAACCTCTCAGGAAGGAAATCCTGGGCTCTGAATTGCTTCATGCTGCAGATGAAAAAAAGGAAAATGAGTTTTTAACAAATGCACGGAGTGTATTGTGGCTGTGAGGTCTTTTGAACAGATTCTCTCCCTAAGTGCCTGGATGGGCTGTTAGGAGCCCTTTTCAGAAATGAAAAACAAAAGAATGATTCCATTCCACTCCCTTTGTGCTTCAGCAAAATATTGGAATTAGGTGGAATTCCTAATTCCAGTATTAGGAATGTTTGAGATGGGCGCTGGATGAGTGTCACAGATTACTCAGGCTGTGGTTTTCCTTGCAGATGTGACAGAATTTCAAAGGTCACAGCAATGTTTAATAGAGATTTGGACTTTTATTGGCCAGGTAGGGCCAGAAATCACCGGGTGCCTTTGTGTGTGTTTGTGCTTTCATCTAACACAGCCAGCCTGGAATACCGAACTGAACCAGAGCCAGGCACTTCTTCTTTTTTTTTATTTAAAAAAAAATATTGCAGGGTTTTCAACCTTGAAGGCAAATCACTTTATGACTTCATTGTTTAAATTTAGGTTTTGTTTTGCGGGGGGATCGTTAGACTTGAAGCAAAAGCCTCGTAGCCCAGGGACTGTCACTTCTGATTACTTCCAGTGACACTTCCAATTATTTCCAATCACAATTCCAGGGACAAGAGGGAAAAAAAAAAAAGGAGCCACGTTCTCCAACATCAGGGCTTTATTTTTCCCTTTTTATTTCCCTTTTCCTTTTCCCTGCACAGCATTTCTGGGAGAGGTGCAGAGGCAGATTTGGAGCTGGAATTCCAGGCTGGCTCTGCAGCAGTGAGGCTGGAGGGGCGCTGGGAGTGCTGCTCTGGATCCTGCCCTGCTGAGCAGTAGTGAGGAATTGCCTCGTGCTCCCCAGGCACTGCTGGCACCAGCGCTGCCTCCAGAGCAGCAGCAGGATCAGCAGCCCTGCCCCTCCTGGGAGCTGCTCCTGGAGAGCAGGACACAAAATGGGACGCAAAAGATCTGCTGGGAGAGCTTGGGTGACACCAAACCATGGGTTTGGTGCAGGGAGTTTGGCCCAGGGACACAGAAAATCTTTGGGAGACTCGCAGGGAGACCAAACCCAGGATTTGGTGGAGAGTGTTTGGCCCAGGGCTCCTGGGGAAGCTTGAGAGACTCCCAGGGACACAAAACACAAAATCTGGTGCAGGGAGTTTTGCCCCAGGGACACAAAAAATCTCTGGGAAATCTTGAGAAGTTCCCAGGGACCCAAACCATGGGTTTGGTGCACTGACTTTGGCCCACGGACACAAGAATTCTGCTGAGGGAGCTTGAGAGACTCCCAGGGACACCAAACCCAGGATTTGGTGCAGTGAGTTTGGCCCAGGGACACAAAAAATCTCTGGGAAATCTTGAGAAGCTCCCAGGGACCCAAACCCTGGATTTGGTGCACTGACTTTGGCCCAGGGACACAGGAATCTGCTGGGAGAGCTTGAGGGACACAAGAACGTGCTGGGATGGCTCAAGCGATTTCCAGAGACACAAAACCCAGGATTTGGTGCAGAGTGTTTGGCTCAGGGACACAAGAATTCTGCTGAGGGAGCTTGAGGGACTTCCAAGGACACCAAACCCAGGATTTGGTGCAGTGAGTTTGGCCCAGGGACACAAAAAAATCTCTGTGAGAGTTTGAGAGACTCCCAGGGACACCAAAACAGAATTTGGTGCAGGTAGTTTGGCCCAGGGAAAAAAAAAAGTGCTGGGGGAACTTGAGATACAAAAGAATCTCCTGGGGGAGCTCAAGTGACTTCCAAGGGCACAAAACCCAGGATTTGGTGCAGAGTGTTTGGCTCGGGGACAAAAGAATCTCCTGGGACAGCTTGGGTGACTCCTGGGGACACCAAAGCCAGGATTTGGTGCAGGGAGTTTGGCCCATGGACACAAGAATCTGCTGGGAGAGCTTGAGGGACACAGGAATCTCCTGGGGGAACTCGAGTGACTCCTGGGGACACCAAAGCCAGGATTTGGTGGAGAATGTTTGGCCCAGGGACACAAAATGTCTGCTGGGAGAGCTTGAGGGACACAGGAATCTCCTGGGGAGATCTTGAGGGACTTGCAGGGACCCCAAAGCCAGGATTTGGTGCAGTAATTTTGGCCGAGGGACACAAAAAGGACCTTGGGACACTGAGCACATCCAGAGGGGACAGCGAGGCTGGAGAGGGGCTGGGAACACAAACCCTGTGAGGAACCCCTGAGGGAGCTGGGGGTGCTCAGCCTGGAGAAAAGGAGACTCAGGGGTGGCCTCATCACTCTGCAGCTCCTGAAAGGTGCCTGTGGGAACTGGCAGAACCAGAGCACACAGCCTTGAGCTGCACCAAGGGAAATACAGGCTGGGTATGAGGAAAGAGTTTTTCACAGAAAGAGTGATAAAGTTCTGGAATGTTCTGCCCAGAGAGGTGGTGGAGTCCCCATCCCTGGGTGTGTTTGACACAGCCTGGATGTGGCACTGGGTGCCAGGGTTGAGTTGAGCTGTTGGGGCTGGGTTGGACTCGATGATCTTTAGGGTCTCTCCCAACCTGGTCATTCTGTGATTCTGGGAATTCTGTGATTGTGTGAAAGGAGCTCTTTGGATCCATCCAATGCCATGGAGATGTTCCCACAGCGCAGCTTTGTCTGTGGTCTCTGCTCCGGGCAAGTCCTCTCCTGTTTCCATTGTTTCAAGCTCTTGCTTGGAGACAAAGGGAATTTTAGCCACACAAAGCAGAGCTTTTTATGTTGACAAATGCCATGATTTTTAATTTTTTTTTTCTATTCAAGGGGGAATATGAAGCAATGGTGAGTGTCTTCTGGTCAAAGAAGCATTCAGGATGTTGAGGTTCCAGCCTGGATTTTGCCAGTGATTCATGATTTAGTGGTTCAGGACTCATTTTTAAATGCCTGCTCATTTTGAGTGTCTCCATTTCACTGGAAATTGAATATACTCTGGAATTTGTGAGTGTGGGGCCACCCAAGCTGAGTCACACCAAAGGAGGTGACACTTGGCGTGACACTTGATGTGTCCTTTAATCACCCCAGGTGTCTCAGCGTCGACTAAAGCTTTATATTTTAGTGATTTAGATGTTAGGAACATTCATCCATAAACACCAGAGGTTGATGTCCAAAAAGGAGACAGAGGAGTTCTGTAACTTTATTCCAATCAAGGGAGAGCCCATGGGGCATGCCCTGGGATCTCTCCAATTTTTGGAGGACACAGCCTCCTTTTTATCCCAATTTCCCAGCCACATTTCCTTCTCTCTTTCCCCGTTTCTGAGGTACTTGAGAGGTTCAGACTCCCCAGAACACCTGATCCCAAAGATTCCCCTCTAATGCACAACCCTCCCTTTTAATTTTTAATTCTTATGGAATTTAGGGGTTTTTCTTCCCCATTGTTTCTTTCGTCTTTCAATGTCTAATTTTGTTTATCAGCAAACCTAAAGTTTATTTGTAAAAGCAAATCTCTTTTTCCATTCACCAATCAGTGGTATCCTTCCCATTGTTTCTTTTCTCTCCCAGTGCTGGTTTTATCTCCCAGCAGCCCCACAGCTTGTTTGGAAAGACAAATCCCTCATTCCTCTCAGATATATCAGGCTAATGAATTTACACAGTCTAAAAACCATGGTTTTCCCTGGCCTCTACCTGCCTAGAGGCTGGGCTTTTCTAAGCTTGGTTATATTTTTTTCCCTTGGCTGTTTTGGAGGTTCTTTTAAGGAGCTTGAAAATATCATCATCATCACCATCACATATATCAGTTTGGCTACAGGCAACTGGAGCTGCTTTTCTTTTGGAACTTTTTATTTTGAGTTTTCACTTTACACACCTGTTGTGCCAGAGCAGCAGTAGATTTCTATCTTATTTCTTCATGTTTTCTCCACAATCATGCAGGAAGAACTGCTCTCAGGATCTCTGCTGGTCAGAGTGACTCTGAGATATGTACAAGCCTCTTTTCCCAGCCCGGCAGTCGAATAAGGAGTCAGGATTCTTCTGTTCTTGTTCTCAAGGTTTTTTATTGTTTCTTATGGATAAAATTCTTTTTCTTGGCTTGCTGAGGTTCGTTCAGCAGGACAGACAGAGGCACTCTGACACTCTCAGGGCGGTGTTATCTTTTTGTACTAAAAACTACGTGTACAATATTTACAATTACTTCCCAATGCCCATCACCTGTGTTAGACACTGAGCTTCTACTCTAAACCAATCCCAAAGTGCCAACATCACAGCAGGAGATGGAGGCCAAGAAGAAGAAGAAGGAGAAAGGCTGGACATGCTCAGATCCCTCCATCTTGCCCCCTGAACCCCCATTCTAAAAACCCCAAAATTCCACATTTTCACCCTCTGATAAATTCACTATCATTCTACTTAAACTAAAGTTGGTAATTTTTTTCCATGGGTCAAAATCAAAGGCACAGGGGTCTTGGTCTCTGTGCCAAGGTCTCTGAGACCCCTGACAGGGTCTTGAGTCCTCCAGGGCAGCCAGAGGGATTTCTTGGGTTCTGACAAACCACAGCTGAGCTTGTGGGGTGTCCCTTCTCTGTGGTGGTGTTCACAGGGTTCCCAGGAAGAGATGAGGATCTGACTCCATGTTTCAGAAGGCTTGATTTATTATTTTATGATATATATTATATCAAAATTATATTAAGACTATACTAAAATAATAGAAGAAAGGATTTCATCAGAAGGCTAGCAAGGAATAGAACAAGAATGGAATGAATAACAAAAGCTGGTGTCTGACCAAGGGTCCGAGCCAGCTGGGCTGTGATTGGCCATTAATTAGAAACAACCACATGAGACCAATCACAGATGCACCTGTTGCATTCCACAGCAGCAGATAACCATTGTTTGCATTTTGTTCCTGAGGCCTCTCAGCTTCTCAGGAGGAAAAATCCCAAGGAAAGGATTTTTCATAAAGATGTCTGTGACACTTCTCTCCCCATCTGGGGAACCTTTGTGTTAGGTGCCAGGATCTTTGATTTGAACTTGTTTTGTAACTACTTGGGGGTGCACTGGAGAGCTGGAAATGCTGTGTTTGATGCTCTGTGCTCGTTCTGCAGCGGGAGAGCTCTCACACCGTGCCAGCCTTTCCCTCCCGAGCTGCAGAGAGCCCTGAAACGCTGCAGGGATGGGGCTGGAGAGCCCGGCCCGCCTGCCCCACCTGCTCTAACATCATGGAGATGCTCCCCATGCTGTGCCAAACGCATCCCGGCTTCCCTGCCTTTGTCAGCTCCATCCTCTTCGCCCCAGGCTACCCCTGGAGCCAACAAAACCCGCAGTTCTGCAGCTGTGCCTGCACTCGGGCCCTGGGTCTGAGCTCTTGCTCTGCAGATGACGATGCTGAATTACAGCAGGCTCCTTCTCTAATGCCCTGGGCTCGCATTTTCCCCATTGAGCAGCGCCCTGGGCGTGCTGCTCCCATTGCGGGGCAGCCAGGAACGATTTTTTCCCGTTAGGAAAAGGCTCCGAAGGCAGTGGGGCGGTCACAGGCATCCTCCCCTCTCCACATCCTCCACAGGAGAAGCCAAAACTGGGATGTGAATGGAGGAAACTTGGCCTTATTGCATATTTTTCTGGCTATATTGATTTTTTCCCTGGCTATATTGATTTTTTCCCTGGATATATTGATATTTTTTCCTGCATATCTTGATTTTTTTAAAATGTATTGATTTTTTTTTCTGGCTCAATTGATTTTTTCTGGCTATATTTATATTTTATCTGGCCATGTTTATATTTTATCTGGCTATATTGATATTTTCCCTGGATATATTGATATTTTTTCCTGCATATATTGATTTTTTTTTAATATATTGATATTTTTTCTGGCTCAATTGATTTTTTTTCTGGCTATATTTATATTTTATATGGCTATATTGATATTTTCCTGGATATATTGATATTTTTTCCTGCGTATATTGATTTTTTTTTAATATATTGATATTTTTTCTGGCTCTATTGATTTTTTTCTGGCTATATTTATATTTTATATGGCTATATTGATATTTTCCTGGATATATTGATATTTTTTCTGGCTCTATTAATTTTTTTTCTGGCTATATTTATATTTTATATGGCTATATTGATATTTTCCTGGATATATTGATATTTTTTCCTGCATATATTGATTTTTTTTTAATATATTGATATTTTTTCTGGCTCTATTGATTTTTTTTCTGGCTATATTTATATTTTATATGGCTATATTGATATTTTTCTGGATATCTTGATATTTTTTCCTGGCTATATTGATTTCTTTTTTAATATATTGATATTTTCCTGGCTATATTTATATTTTATCTGGCTATATTTACATTTATGTATATATTAATATTTATGTATGTATTGATATTTATGTATATATTAATATTTATGTATGTATTGATATTTATGTATATATTGATATTTTTCCTGGCTATATTGATTTTTTTAAAATCTATTGATATTTTTCTGGCTGTATTGATATTTTTCTGGCTATATTGATATGTTTTCTGCCTGTACTGATATTTTTCTGGATTTTAAGTGCTCTAAGGCAGGGATTGTTTCTTTGCCTGTTTGCACTGTTCCTTAAAACCCTACAGCATCAAATGTTTGTATGGAAATCCTAAATTTTAACCAGGTTTAAACCTGGTTTTGCCCCTGCCTGCTGTCCTAACGAGCCAGGCACCTGGTTAGCATCTCTCTGTGGCATTCCAGAGCATGAATTCCTGCACAAAAACTGGGAGCTGAAGATATTCAGCTTCAATGAACTCTTTACTTCCTCCCCTTCCCCCCGACAAACACCTTTAAGCAAAACCCACGCAGGGCGATAAAACAAAGCTGACAACAAAAGCTGATCAGTCATGCATGCAGAATGATTTTAACTAGCCAGTTAGGCAATATTGACATTTTCCTGCCCTGTCAGTGGTTTTCTGAGCTCTGCTGGAGTCTGGTTTTGTTCACAATGCTCTGATACAGCACAAGCTTTTGGGTTTTAGGGTTCTAACGGTGCTGCAGGGCATCTTCTGTCCCACCTCAGAGAATGGGGGAATGTGTTCCCCCTTGATGGAGTTACCAAACTATCCTTTGTCAACTTAAAAAGGAATTCAGCCCAATTCTCTCCTCAATTAGGTAAAAAGACTCCTCACAGGACCTGGGGATATCACCTCAAACTTAAGGGTAAAATTGGACAAAAGCCAAAAAGTCCTGCCTGAGCAATTCATTAGAAGAAGACGAGAACAAAGGAACTAATGGCTTTTGTGGGGTGTTTTACCAGGGGCAAGAGCCTCTTGCCCTAACTCAGATTTCTCTCTACAAGATCTTTGTTATCTTGCCTTTTATTAAAACTTTTCTGTTTCCAACACTGCCCCAGAAGCCATCCTGCTGATTTTGTGCCATCTGAGGTGGCTGAGCTACCTTGGGTGTGATAGAGATCTCCAAGAGCTCATGAGACCTGGCTCGAGGAGACCCTCATGGTAGGAAAATCCATCCATAAACACCAGGGATTGGTATCCTGGAACTTTATTCCAATCAAGGGAGAGGCCATGGGGCATCCCCTGGGGTCTCTCTCATTTCTGGAGGACTCAGCCTCCCTTTTTATCCCAATTCCCAGCCACATTTCCCTTTCTTTCCCCATTTCTGAGGTACTCGAGAGGTTCAGACCCCCCAGAACACCTGATACCAGAGATTCTCCTCTAATGCACAACCCTCCTTTTTAAATTTTTAATTCTTATGGAATTTAGGGGTTTTCCCCATTGTTTCTTTCATCTTTCAATATCCAATCTCATTTATCAGCAAACCTACAGTTTATTTGTAAAAGCAAATCTCTTTTTTTCCAGTCATCACTCAGTGCAATCCTTCCCATTGTTTCTTTTCTCTCCCAGTGCTGGTTTTATCCCCCAGCAGCCCCACAGCTGGTTTGGAAAGACAAATCCCTCATTCCTCTCACTTACATCAAGAGAATGTTAAAGGAATTAAAAACCTAATTATTTGCTGGGAGTGCTTTACCACTGTGCCTTCACACCTTTTTTGACCAGCGTGTGCTGGGCAGAACGTTGTCCTTTATTTAGACCAACAAAATTCACTTTCCCCGAGGAGAACCCTTTGAATGCAAACCCTTTTTATCACTTTGCAATGGCACATGACACATGCAGGAGCCTTTCCCCTTCCAGTGCCACTCCTGCCACCCTCCCCCTTCCCAGAGCAGCCTCTCCCCCACCCTGGGATGCAAACCCAAGTGTGCAGCATCCCTTTGCTGCTGGCTGCAGCTTTTCCTTCCATTCCTGCCCTCGGGGCTGTCCCCTCAATATTTCCTTTTCTGCAGAGTGGATTTTCCTCTCAATATTTCCTTTTCTGCAGAGTGGGTTGTCCTCTCAATATTTCCTTTTCTGCAGAGTGGATTTTCCTCTCAATATTTCCTTTTCTGCAGAGTGGGTTGTCCTCTCAATATTTCCTTTTCTGCAGAGTGGATTTTCCTCTCAATATTTCCTTTTCTGCAGAGTGGATTGTCTCTCAATATTTCCTTTTCTGCAGAGTGGGTTTTCCTCTCAATATTTCCTTTTCTATAGAGTGGGTTTTCCTCTCAATATTTCCTTTTCTATAGCGTGGATTTTCCTCTCAATATTTCCTTTTCTCTTTTCTGCAGAGTGGGTTGTCCTCTCAATATTTCCTTTTCTGCAGAGTGGGTTTTCCTCTCAATATTTCCTTTTCTGCAGAGTGGGTTTTCCTCTCAGTATTTCCTTTTCTGCAGAGTGGATTGTCTCTCAATATTTCCTTTTCTGCAGAGTGGGTTTTCCTCTCAGTATTTCCTTTTCTGCAGAGTGGATTGTCCTCTCAATATTTCCTTTTCTGCAGAGTGGATTGTCTCTCAATATTTCCTTTTCTGCAGAGTGGGTTGTCCTCTCAGTATTTCCTTTTCTGCAGAGTGGGTTTTCCTCTCAATATTTCCTTTTCTGCAGAGTGGGTTGTCCTCTCAGTATTTCCTTTTCTGCAGAGTGGGTTGTCCTCTCAGTATTTCCTTTTCTGCAGAGTGGGTTTTCCTCTCAATATTTCCTTTTCTGCAGAGTGGGTTGTCCTCTCAGTATTTCCTTTTCTGCAGAGTGGGTTGTCCTCTCAGTATTTCCTTTTCTGCAGAGTGGGTTGTCCTCTCAGTATTTCCTTTTCTTCCAGCCTGCCCAGAAAAAGCCAGCAGCTCCAACAGCTCCTGGCAGCCCCAGTGCTGGAGCTCTTTTATCTCCGTGTGCTCATCTTCTCTTGGGGGTTTGGGGCTTTTAGAAGCTTTTAAAGGGGTCTGGGATTCTCTGTTTCTGTCATCTCTCCACACTGAAAGCTTCTGGTTCAGCAAGTCGAGCTCAGGAACAGCTTCTGCCCATGGAAGGCAAATTAATTTCCAGTTCCTGCAAGGATGGAGCTGATTCAGGCAGGAATGAGCACTGCTCCTCCACCCTTGCTGCTGATTTAAATGCTGCTTCATTTTTTATGATCATCTTGTAAAAGCAGAAGAGGGGGATGGATGAACAGAGATGGGGGGAAAACTCCAAAGACTAAAAAGCAAATAAATTCTGTTTTTTTCTAAAATATCTGTGTGGGGATTGGAACAGAGCTCACTCAATGCTCTTTCCTGGAAAAGATGGAATAGGATTTGCCTGGCAGTGAGAGTTATTTGCCTCAAAGCTCCTGGATTTAGGAGTTTGTGCCGTTCTTGCCTCTGAGGAGATCCAGTTCTCTTCTCCCCTCGCTGATTTAACGTCCCGGCTCTGTTGTAACTTCTGCTGTGCCTCTGGAAGCTTCAATTCATGCAGGGGACACGGCGTGTGGTCTCCTTGTTAGCAGAAGTGATAATCTTATCAGCCAGGGAGGGAGAGGCTGTCAGAGGCTCTGGGGCTGCTCTGGGTGAGGAGAAGGAGCTGGGTTTAGGCTGGGCCTGGGTTCTGGGAGGAAAGGGCAGGAGCAGCTCTGAATTCCTGCTCTGCTCATGGCTTGAAATCATTCAGGGCTTCATTTTTCTGTGTCAGCACTGTCAGAGCCTATAATCCTCAAGCAAAAGAGGCCATCCTAGCCCAGCAAGAGACGGACTCGGTGAGGAATCCCCTTCAGCAAGGATGTGACAAGCAGACTGACAATGTAGAAGAAAAGGGGGAAAAAATATCCTGAGCCAATATGCATAAAATTAGGGCCTGATTATGAGGCAGAATTAAAAATAAACCGGGAAGAATTCCCCTGGTGGAGGGAGCTGGTGGAGCAGCAGCAGCGTGGGCAGCTCCTGGTGCCAAGAGCAGTAATTGAGCAGGTGATGATGATGAGGAGGAGGGTGCCTAAAAATCCTCCCTGGCTGCTGGAGACACCTGGCAGGGCTGGATGGAGCAGAGAAATGGAATTATTTTGAAAAGCCACTTTGAACAGCACCCCCTGCTCATCTCCTCCTGCCCTGCCCGGTCCTGGAGTTGTGCATAATGGAGGAATGTGCTGGGAGATGCCAGGGAAAATGTCCTGGGAGCTGAGGGGGATGAAAAACCCTGGGGCAAAAAATATCCTGAGTCAGTATGCATAAAATTAGGGCCCGATTGTGAGGCAGAATTTAAAAAAAAACAGGAAGAATTCTCCTGGTGGAGGGAGCTGGTGGAGCAGCAGCATGGGCAGCTCCTTGGTGCCAACAGCAGTCATTGAGCAGGTGAGGATGATGAGGAGGGTGCCTGAAAAGCCTCTCTGGCTGCTGGAGCCACCAGGCAGGGCTGGATGGAGCAGAGAAATGGAATTATTTTAAACAGCAACCACTGCTCATCTCCTCCTGCCCTGCCCGGTCCTGGAGTTGTGCATGATGGATGAATGTGCTGGGAGATGCCAGGGAAAATGTCCTGGGAGCTGAGGGGGATGAAAACTCCCAGGGCTTGGGGCTGGGCTGTGCCCTGGGGGTTCAGAAGGTTCTGCTGGTGGGCAGAGGAGCTCTGAGCAGGATCTGCCCTTCAGGTGTGCTGGAAGCTGAGCAGGAGAGCAGAACACTCCCCCCGAGCTCCAGGTGGAGCTGGAGATTCCTCCCTGCAGGAGCAGTGGGGACTAAAGCAGGAAAATGGCATTTAAAACGTGGTGGGTTTATAGCAAAAAAGTCAGAATTGTTTGTTAGGAGACAGGATGGGAAGACAGAAATCTGTGGTTTTTCTTCCAGTTCCAGTGGTGGCTGTGTCATCTACTGGAGTGAAAATTTTCACTGCTGAAATTCTCTTCTGTCATTGATTAACTCATCTCATCCTGTTGTTGGTTAACTCATCTCACCTCACCTCCAGTCCCACAAGCTGCTTTTAACAAATCCTTTTGGAGCCTCAGCTGTAAAAATTAAAAAAAAAAAAAAGGAAATGCCTCATTATGCAATGGAATTTCTGGTCTTCAGACAAAATGGGGAGTATTGGTAAATAATTTGATTGTGGTTTCTTATCAGGCCGCCCTTTCCAAAGAGCTCACAGCTGCTGTCTGCTTGCATTTGTATTTGGTGTCGCTGGGATGGAGCTGTGCCCTGACAGAGGCAGCTCTTGCAGCATTTAGGGAAGAAGGCTTTGAAATCTTAAGGAGCCACACAAGCCCTTGCCTGAATTCTTTATAAATTTTGTAGGAAACACACTCAACCATACTTCCTAAAAGAGGAAATGCTTGAGTCCTGTCTCCTGTGTTTAGAATAAACAGAGTCCAGATAATTTAATCTAAAAGGAAAATGCTCTTTTGAGGATAAACAGCCTGAATAAAACATTTCTGAGCAAACCCATGGTCACATCCTCCCCCCGAGCAGTTTGGAAGTGCAGGATGCCAGGAGCAGCTCTGAGCAGGGCATTGGCCTCAGCACAACCCAAATCCTGCTCAGGACACCCTGTCCTGCCTGGCACCTCCCAAAACCCATCAGGACGCACAGCTGGGCACATCTGGCTGGCTGGTTCTCAGAAATGTCCAGTTTTGCCCGGCAGACACTTGGGGGCTGTTTCTGGATGTTAACGAGGGCCACATGGACACTGGGGCAGTCTGGGCTGCTCTAATCTGCAGCTATTTGATTGTTTTGGTTTTATTTTTATTTTTATTTCTTCATCCCTTCTCTACTAAGCAAAAATAACAATTTCCAGTGGGATGAAGCTGTTGCTGCTTTCTGCTGAGCTGGCTGGGCTGGAGCAGCCCAGGAGGGCAAATCCAGGCTGGAAAAGAGGGAAATGAGGGATTCCTGTCACTTCATTAAATAAAAACTCCTGGGTTTATTTTTTTTAATTATTATTTTTATTTTATCCCTTCTCTACTAAGCAAAAATAACAAACAATTTCCAGTGGGATGAAGCTGGGGCTGCTTTCTGCTGAGCTGGCTGGGCTGGAGCAGCCCAGGAGGGCAAATCCAGGCTGGAAAAGAGGGAAATGAGGGATTCCTGTCACTCCATTAAATAAAAACTCCTGATTTGATTTGATTTGATTTGATTTTTATTTTGTTTTATTTTATTTTAATTTTATTTTATTTTATTTTATTTTATTTTATTTTATTTTATTTTTATTTTTATTTTATTTTTATTTTATTTTAGAGCAAATATTCCTGGCTAAGTGTCCAGGTGAACAGGCTGGCTTACCCCAGCCCAGATGGAGAGTGCTGGGATAATCCTCCCTCTTTTCAGGGAATCTAAACCCATCGAGTCATGGAGATTCCAGCCTGGATCCTTAATGAGCCCTGATGCTAACAGCCTCTGACAGCTGAGGCTGCTTCGTGCTCAGGCTCCCCCGGACCAGGGCAGCCCCTGCTGCCTTTGCAGACCCTCAGAGAACTCTTCAGAACAGGAATTCGAGCTCTGCTAGCTGGAAGTTTGGCAAATGCGGGGTAGAAACTGAATTTCCAGCAATTTTCTGTATCGGTTTTCTGTTTCACAAGACAAGATGCTGCTGGAGCTGCAGGCCGCCGAGCTGCAAACGCTGTGGTGATGTTGTGTGGCCTCTGCTGCACTAAAACTGCTGAAACTCCATCCAAATCACCTATTCTGTCTTGACAGATCTATTGCATTTCATTTTTGCAGTTTGATTATTGGTTGAGACTTAAATTGTGCACTTAGAAGGCCCCACTGAGCTGTTATGGGCTTAAAATCCCTGAAAATTCTGAGATAACGCTGCTTCTGCATCACCATTAAATGCAAAATACAGGCACAGAAATTTGTTTTAATGACTGCACCAAGTCAGTTCTTGGACTCTAAAAACTGTCTCTGCTGCACTAAAAACTGATGAAACTCCATCAAAATCTCTTCTTTTTCTTTTTTTTTTTTTTTTTTTTTTTTGACAGATCTATTGCCAAATGGTGCAGTTCATTTCTGCAGTTCAATTGTTGCTTGAGACTTAAATTTCCACTTAGCATTTTTCACCCCATTGAACTATTATGGGCTTAAAATCCCTTAAAATTTGGAGATAAATCTGCTTCTGCATCACCATTAAATGCAAAATACAGGCACAGAAATTTGCTTTAATGACTACACCAAGTCAGTTCTTGGACTCTAAAAACTGTCTCTGCTGCACTAAAAACTGATGAAACTCCATCCAAATCACCTATTCTGTCTTGACAGATCTATTGCCAAATGGTGCAGTTCATTTTTGCAGTTTGATTATTGGTTAAGACTTAAATTGTGCACTTAGAAGGCCCCATTGAACAACAGTTATGGGCTCCAAATCCCTTAAAATTCTGACCTAAAGCTGCTTCATGCACCACCATTAAATTCAAATATAGGTACAGAAATTTGCTTTAATGACTGCACCGAGTCAGTTCTTGGACTCTAAAAAAGGCCATGCAGGTGCCTGACTCACTTTCCTGTTTTACTTTAGTTTGTCTCTTCAAATATCTTTGGTGACCCATCTCAGTTTCATATTAGAGGCCTGACTTCTTTCTCCCTTATAATTTGTTCTAAAGATATCCACAAGGCTGCTTTTGTTCTCGTGAGAAACCCCAGGGAGTTCTGAGGCTTTGTCAAACCTCACCAGCTCTTTAAAATAACATTTAGCAAACACAAGTTCAGGGAAAATAAAAAGCCGGAGGAACTGGAATGCAAGTCCAGGCAGCTGAAGGGGTGGCATTTAAATGGGTTTGTAATTGTGAGGAGTTGCACTGCAAAAAAAAAACCCTTCAGCTGTTTGGTTTTTCCCCCAGCCACTTGAAAACCTAAAGATTTTAAGTCCCAAATTCTCTTTTATTAGTTCTTTCATCAGTCTTAACTTGCTTGGTGTCTCCTTTTGCACACAAATTTTAAGAAGCAATAATCACAACTTGAATATTCTTTATGCAGCACCTGAATAAAAGGTATCCTTGGCACAGCAAAAAAAAAAAAAATTCAGCTGTTTTTTCCCCCAGCCACTCAATAACCTAAAGATTTTAGGTCTCAAATTCTCTTTTATGAGTTTCTTCATCAGTCTCAACTTGCTTGGTGTCCCCTTTTGCACACACATTTTAAGATGCCACAGTCACAACCGGGTTATTTTTTATGCAGCACCTAAATAAAAGATATCCTTGGCACTGCAAAAAAACTTTCAGCTGTTTGGTTTTTTTCCCCAGATTTCAATAACCTAAATATTTTAAGTCCCAAACTCTCTTTTATTAGTTCCTTCATCAGTCCTAACTTGTCTGGTGTCTCCTTTTGCACAAACATTTTAAGATGCAATAATCACAAGTTTAGTATTCTTTATGCAGCACCTAAATAAAAGATATCCTTAGCACTGCAAAAAAACCTTTCAGTTGTTTAATTTTTCCCCAGCCACTTGATAACATAAAGATTTTAGGTCTCAAATTCTCTTTTGTGAGTTTTTTCATCAGTCTTAACTTGCTTGGTGTCCCCTTTTGCACACACATTTTAAGAAGCAATAATCACAAGTTTAATATTCTTTTTGCAGCACCTAAATAAAAGGTATCATTGGTACTGCAAAAAAACCCTTCAGCTATTTGTTTTTCCCCCAGCTATTCAAGAACCTAAATATTTTAAGTCCCAAATCCTCTGAGTTTCTTCATCAGTCTTAACTTGCCTGGTGTCTTCTCTTGTACACACATTTTAAGATGCCACAATCACAACTTGGTTATTTTTAAGCAGCACCTAAATAAAAGATATCCTTTGCTAATGCAAATAATATCAAGCCACATCTCCAGCTGGCATCTGGAATTTGCCCATTTTTTAACCAGAAAAAAAGAGCAGAATTGAATTTTTACTAAGTAGTAATTTGGCCTTCAAATGCTTTAGATGTTCTATTTTTCAGCGCCTTTGGAATAGATTCCCCACATCCTTCCAAAAGCAGAGAGCCTTGTTTGTAGCATTTATCCTGAATTGTTTATTTATCCCATCTTAAAAGTTCTTTGGGGGAATCTCTTACCAGCTGGGCAATGTGGCTGTGGCAGCAAATAGGAAGCCGTGACATTAAAAGTAATTGACATTAAAATGTTGTGACATTAAAATTAATCACGTTTGATGGATGTTAGAGACCGAATCCACAGGGCTCCCGGGTTCGTGTCCCAGCAAGCTTTGACATTCACTCTCCCCCTCGGTTCCTGCAGCACTTACGTAACTGGAAATTGGGAGCTCCTGGAGCGGGTAGGGTGGGCAAGGAGAAGGGATTTCCTTGGAATTCTCCACCTGGGAATCAGAGGTGGAAAAGTTCTTTCAGTCCCCATCCAGGGAATCTGAGTCAGATATTCAGGACTGGCACAGAAAGGGCCACGTTGGGGTCTTAATCAGCGTGAGATGAGGATAACAAAGATCATTTTGCATCATAAAATGAAGATAAAAAGGATAATTTGGGGTTCTTAATCAGCATGAGGCAAAGAAAAAAAGGGTCATTTTGGGTTCCTAAGCAGCACCATGAGATAAAGATAAAAAGGAAAATTTGGGGTTCTTAATCACCATGAGGCAAAGAAAAACATGATAATTTTGGGTTCCTAAGCAGCGCCATGAGATGAAAATAGAGGGGATCATTTTGGGGTCTTAATCAGCACCATAAGATGAAGATTAAAAGAATTATTTTGGGGTCTTAATCACCATGAGACAAAGGAAAAAAACCATCATTTTGGGTTCTTAATTAACACCATATGATGAAGATTAAAAGAATTATTTTGGGGTCTTAATCACCATGAGACCAAGAAAAAAAATATAATTTTGGGTTCTTCATCAGCACCATGAGATGAAGATAGAGGGGATCATTTTGGGTCTTAATCAACACCAAAAGATGAAGAAAAAAAAGGATAATTTTGGGTTCCTAATTACCATGAGACAAAGAAAAAAAGGATCATTTTGGGTTTTAATCAGCACCAAGACATGAAAATAAAGGGATCATTCTGGGGTCAAAATCACCATGAGACAAAGAAAAAAAGGATCATTTTGGGTTCTTAATTAACACCATAAGATGAAGATAAACAGGATCATTTTGGTTTTTAATCAGCACCATGAGATGAAGTTAGAAGGGATCATTTTTCTCCTCCATCCTTGGGATGCTGGAGCAGAGCTGCTGGAGTTGGTGTGGAGCCTTTGTTCCCTGTGCTGTGGCAATTCCGGGCAGAAAAACCTCTCAAAAAAAAACCCAAACCCCCAAAACCCCCCTTGGCCCTTCAGTGTAAATAGTGCCATTTCTTGTTGCCATTTTTAGTAATAATGGGGAAATATTGCATTCCTGTAACAGCAGTGCCAGGTTCAGGAGGAAACATTCCCAGCAGCCAGCTCAGCTCTCGTGGCCCCAGCAGGGAGTGAAAAGAAATTGAGATTTTTCCTTCAGGACCTGGAGCTCCTCAGAGCTGCAGGAGCCATAGTAAACCTGATTTTACAGCCAGGAGTGTGGGAGTGCCAGGAATAATCATTAATTCCACATTTTTGGGGGGCAAGAACTGTGTGGAAACTCCTCCAAAGTGGGCAGAGCTCACCTAGAGCTGCTCCCTGCAGGCAGGGATGCAGCATTTTGTGCTCCCAGGACATTTTCCAGCTGCCTTTTTTAGCCATGTGGAGCTGGAGGGGCCTCAGAAGAAGGAAGGGACGGTTTGGGCAGGAAGCCAGGTACCTCCTCACAGCCTGAGCTCGCTCCTAGCTGGAAACCAGGAGCAATGAGCTGATTTGGGGTTTTTTTCCCTTCCCACTGTGAGCTGTGTGAGATGCCAATCCCTGGATGTCAGCACAGCTTTGTTTCCACAGGTACCTTGTATAAACTCCATAAAATTTTTTTTTTTTTTTTTGAAGCAGAAAGACTGGGGGCCATAAATTAATCTGGAGTTAAAGCTTGGCCTCGTGGTTAGGGGACTGAAATCTGCCAGCAGCCAGGTGAGAGGTTTCCTTTGCATGGAGCTTGTGCATTGTAGATTTATCCCAAAATCTGCCACAGATTGGGTTCCTGCCAATCTTGGTCATTCTTGTTGCACCCTGAGTTACCCACTGTGCTTTCAATATCTGGTTTTTCCCTTGAAAACTGCAAACAGGGAGAGCTGGGAGCTGCAGTGAGGAGAACACAGAGGTTTTAGCAGGGGGGTGTTGTGATTTTCATCCCTTTTTATTGTCCAGGTGGCACTGTGGGATGTCTTTGCTTGTGCAAGAAGGAAAAGTGAAAATAAGGAGGTTTAAAACCGTAAATAATGACAAAATTGAACACACCATT
Source organism: Camarhynchus parvulus (assembly GCF_901933205.1). Classification (NCBI taxonomy): domain Eukaryota; kingdom Metazoa; phylum Chordata; class Aves; order Passeriformes; family Thraupidae; genus Camarhynchus; species Camarhynchus parvulus. The sequence goes on along the minus strand of NC_044594.1, from coordinate 3,421,128 downwards.
TCCTTTATATGGACCTTGTGCATTGTAGATTCATCCCCAAATCTGCCACTGGTTGGGTTCCTCCCAACCTTGGTCAGTTTGCTGCACCCTGAGTTACCCACTGTGTGTTCAATATCTGGTTTTTCCCCTGCAAACTGCAAACAGGGAGAGCTGGGAGCTGCAGTGAGGAGAACACAGAGGTTTTAGCAGGGGGGTGTTGTGATTTTTGTCCTTTTTTACTGTCCAGGTGGCACTGTGGGATGTCTTTGCTTGTGCAAGAAGGAAAAGTGAAAACAAGGAGGTTTAAAACAGTAAATAATGACAAAATTGAACACAGCATTTCCTTTGCATGGACCTTGTGCATTGTAGATTTATCCCAAATCTGCCACAGGTTGGGTTCCTGCCAATCTTGGTCATTCTTGCTGCACCCTGAGTTACCCACTGTGCTTTCAATATCTGGTTTTTCCATTTGCAAACTGCAAACAGGGAGAGCTGGGAGCTGCAGTGAGGAGAACACAGAGGTTTTAGCAAGGGGGAGTTGTGATTTTTGTCCTTTTTTATTGTCCAGGTTTAAAACAGTAAATAATGAGAATACTGAACTCTGTTTCCTTTTCTGGGCATTTTTCTTCTTCTCTTTGTTGTTACACCCCTGAGAGAGGCTTAGAATTGGAAGGGACCCATCAGGATCATCAAATCCAGCACAGGACACCCCAACAATCCTCCCTGAGAGGTTATCCCAAATTCCCAGATTTGGGAAGTAAAAACCAGTTAAAAAATGAGCATTTTTGGGGCTGTTCTGCAGATTTCCAGCTGGGGATGCCCTGGGTGAAGGGGCTGAGGGTGAACAGCAGAGCCCAGAGTGCTCAGTGCTTTCATCTGGGATTTCTTCTCCATGAAAAAGCATTTTTAAAGCAAGGGGGAGAAGCTGGGGCAGCTCCTATTACAGAAAATGGCTTTTCATAGAGAATTCAAACCAGCAAAAAACCCCATGAGTGCTGCAGAGAGCAGCCAAATATTTTGGTGGCTCCTCGTGGCAATCCTGGCTCCAGAGCATTGGGAGTTTTCGAAGCCAAAATGAACCCGTTGGAAAAGTGAATTGTAATAATTCAAATTCCTTGCAGGAAAGGAGATTTTGTGGGGTTTGCAGCTGTAAACCTGGGGCTGTTTGCATTTCCAGGCTCACGAGGGGGAATGGAGCCAAAGGAAGCAAACTGGGCTGGTTGAGCTCCCCAGTCCTTGCCTCAATTCCCCAAGTTAAAGCTTTGAATAATATCAGATACTCTGCTAAAGTAAAACCCTAATATTTGCACATTTTGCTCCTCTTTTTGTGCTGCTTTGTGGCCAGTTCATGATTTATTAGCAGTCATTTTTCTGGCACCTTGAAGTTTCAGTGCTGCCCAAGTAAATATTGGGAAAAGCCCAATATTTCATGGAGGTTTGTACTTGAAAAATCAAAAAAAAAAAAACCAAAAACCAAAACAATATCAGGTGATGGATCTGATCACTCACTTGTTTATTTTCCTCTCTGTGTGATGGGAAAAAAAAACTGGTCCTGGAGTGGAAGTGGGGACAGCTGGGACCTGTTCGCAGACACTGTCAGCACAAAAAGAGGCTGAATTCATCAAATTTCAGCAGGGAAAGAGGCTGAATTCATCAAATTTCAGCAGCACAGAGGTTGAATTCCTCACATTCTGAGCTCAGCTATCCCACAGACCACCCAGGCTGGGTTTGGAGCTCTCGGGGAGCCCCCTCCTCCCTGCTGGGTGACACTGTGGTGACACCAATGGGGCATTCAGGGGCGCCTCTGCACCGCGGGAAGAGCTCTCTGTGATTTGGGGGGCAGTTTGGGGGTTGCAGTGAAAGCTGGAGGTTTAAAGGGTGGGATTTGACTCTCAGGGATCTGTCTCTGACTCCAGACTTGGAGCTTGGCACAGAACAGTGGGAATTGGAAGGGGTTTCTGGCTCAAAGCAAGGACAAGTTCACCCAGCTCAGCCAGTCCAGTTTGGAACAGCCCCAAGGATGCTGATCCCACAAACTGTGAGCTCTTATTCCATGATCCCACAGACCTCATTCCATGATTCCACAATCTGTGAACCCTTACCCATGATCCCACAACCTGTGAGCCCCCATTCCATGATCCCACAAGCTGTGAGCCCCCATTCCATGATCCCACAAGCTGTGAGCTCTTATTCTGATCCCACAAGCTGTGATCCCTTATTCCATGATCCCACAACTGTGAGCCCTCATTCCATAATTCCACAACCTGTGATCCCTCATTCTGTAATTCCACAACCTGTGAGCCCTAATTCTATGATCCCACAACCTGTGAGCCCCCATTCCATGATCCCACATCCGTGAATCCCCATTCCATGATTCTGTGAGCCCCCATTCCAGTGCCTGACTGCTCTCACTGTGATTTCTTCCCCTAAAATCTGTCTGGGATTCCCCTGTTTAGGATTTCTCTCATCCACCTCTGAGAAGCCTGGCTCTGATTCCTTTAATTTTCTTGTTCCCTCTGTCAGTTTTACACATTGCCCCCGAGGCACTGCAGCTTTTCTGACTCACATTGGAAAGGACAGGAGTGAGATCAGAGAAGCTGCAGCTTGTCCAGGAAACCCAGCCTGTGCAGCAGGGCTCCAAATAAAATATTGTGTGAGATAAACACTGCAATGAGCCCAGCTAAAGGTGATCCAGGGACTGAGGGTCTGCTTGGGGCAGGAATTTGGATTGGAGTTTCTTGGGAATTAGAATAGAATAGAATAGAATAGAATAGAATAGAATAGAATAGAATAGAATAGAATAGAATAGAATAGAAATTACATTACTTATGTTATGTAGATAATAAAATATATATTTGGATTTAGAATCATATATATTGGAATTTGGATTAGGGTTTCTTGGGAATTAAAAAAAAAATATTATATTATATGATATTATATTATACTATATTATATTATATTATATTATACTATATTATATTATATTATATTATATTATATTATATTATATTATATTATATTATATTATATTATATTATATATATATATTTATATTATATTATATTATATTATATTATATTATATTATATTATATTATACTATATTATACTATATTATATTATATTATATTATATTATATTACTATGGTAATGTAATGATTCTTATAGGCTGTATGTAAATACTGTAGGATTTGTATCTTGTACTAGATTGGTTGGTGACAATTAGAATATTCAACACAGAAGAAGATTTATTGTGTTGTAACAGGAACCTCTCTCTCTTACCCCTTTTACTCTCTTACCCTCTCACCCTCTCTACCCCTCTCTTCTCTCAGGCCTGCTCTGAGCTGTGGCTGGCAGCTCCCAGCAGGGCCCTGCACCCAGGCCCTTTGCAATAAACCCCAAATTCCCAGCCCTGGCTGCAGAGATCTCTCATCTCTATCCATCCTGACCATCCTACCCCCGTCACTCCTACACCCGCATATTTCCCCAAAGGTGCCTGACCTTTTCACATCCCATCAGCAGAACGCTTCAGCTGCCGCCTGAATCCCATTTTCACCTCCTCCTCCTCCTCCACTCCTGCTCTCTCTGTGCTCCTCTGCAGGGCTCCCTGACGTGCTGTAGCTCTCAGCCAGGCGTTTTTTAGGCCGATCCCCAATTCCTGCCCTTCCCAAGGGCTCTGCAGCCTCACTCGGGGCATCCCTGTCTGCAGGGATCCTGTGCCAAGGAGCTGCTTTGCTCTTTCCCAGCAAAGGTCACAGGAACACTTGGCAGGCACCATGCTCGACATCTTCTGGCTCGGGGTGGCCCCCAGCCATGGCCCTGGGCTTGCACAGATCCTCTGCCTCTGCAGGACCCTTGGTATTTGCAAACATGAAAAAATCCCTGTAACAGCTCAGCTGCTGGCAGGGGAGCATCTGCTTCCTTCCCAACCTCATCCCTGACACTTGTTAGGAAAATCCATCCACAAATATCAGAGGTTGGTGTCCAAAAAGGAGACAGAGCAGTCCTGGAACTTTATTCCAATCAAGGGAGAGCCCATGGGGCATCCCCTGGGGTCTCTCCAATTTTTGGAGGATGCAGCCTCCTTTTTATCCCAATTTCCCAGCCACATTTCCCTTCTCTCTTTCCCCATTTCTGAGGTACTTGAGAGGTTCAGACTTCCCAAAACCCTGATCCCAAAGATTCCCCTCTAATGTATAACCCTTTTAATTTTTAATTCTTACTGAATTTAGGATTTCTCCCCATTGTTTCTTTCATCTTTCAATGTCTAATTTCATTTATTAGCAAACCTAAAGTTCATGTGTAAACGCAAATCTCCTTTTCCATTCACCAGTCAGTGGAATCCTTCATCAGAAATGTGTTTTTTCAGAACAGAGGGATGTATTCAGGTTACCTTGAAAATATTTTGGTATCACAAAAAGGCAGCCTGGAAAAGTGAAGAGGAACTACTTAGGATAGTCTAAGAAGAAAGGAGAAATTTTTTGGTTCTTCTCTCTCCCAGTGCTGGTTTTATCTCCCAGCAGCCCCACAGCTGGTTTGGAAAGACAAATCTGTTATTCCTCTCGCACTGGATGTGACATCAGAGTGCTGGGCTGAGTTCCCTGCCTCTGGAACATCTTCCCTCTCTGGCCCCTCCAACAGTTTAAAGGTTTGATTTTACCTCCAGGAATGCCAAAACTTTATTTTCAGTCTTCCCACCTGTATTTTTGACAGGCTGCTAAAATTAGAATTGAAAAGTTGTAATTTGAGCGTCTTCCTGAGAGAAAGGAAATGGAGCTGCCTTCTGCTTTAGTCCTTCTGCCTTTTCCAAACATCTCACTTGGTGACTTAACTCGTGCTTTGAACTTTTAAAGATCAGGATTTTGGCACATCTACACTAAAACTGAAGAGGTTTCTAAGTAAATAAGCAAAAAAAAAAAAAAAAACCCAAAGCCAACCAATAAACATGATTTGAAAAAACCAACACCATTTCCCAGAAGTTTTTCAATCTCCCAAAATTTTGACAGAAGCAAAAATAATTCAATATCCCTTCATTTTCCGAAGCTGTTTCTCAGGCTGAAAATGTTGCTGCAATTTTTATTGTGTATGGTCGTGCCCTTTTTAGGTTTGTGGGCTGTTGTCAAGTGGAATGGATCCAGAATTGGAATTTGGCTTCCTCAGCTCCCCTGTGGGGAGCAGAATCCCCCTCGGGCTTTTTCCAGTACAGGAGAACACCTTGGGTCACTGAAAACAAAAACATAAATATAAATATAAATATACCTATAAATATACCTATATCTATAAATACCTATAAATACCTATAAATATAAATATAACTATATCTATAAATATACCTATAAATATAAATATACCTATAAATATACATATAATTATATCTATACATAATATATAAATATATAAATATATAAATATATAAATATATAAATATATAAAATATATAAATACAAAAATATAAATATATAAATATATAAATGTATGAATATATGAATATATAAATATATGAATATATAAATATGTGCAGGAATCATACTTTGTGTTAAATAACATTTCCTTGTTTCCTGTGCCTGAGTTCCCCCGAATTTCAGGATTTTGGGATCACTTGCAGCAGCTGTGCGGGGCTGTCAGTTAAAAGAGCTGCTGTGCTCCCTTTTGGAGAGGGAGAATTCTTTCCAAGCTGTGTTTTGTCTCATTTTAAAGTTCTCGGGGGTGTTCAGTCCAATCCTTGGCTTGTGAATGTTGTTGGGAAGGAATTTGGGATATTCGGGGCCAGGTGAGGCCGTGCTCAGCGCAGTGCGAGCTCACACAGGGTGAGCAGTGAATTCCCTGTGAGATCCCAGCTCCCTAAAACGCTGCTGGGGTCCCCCCCAGCCTTTCCACGGCGTTTGCATTCCTCAGCAATCCCCACTGGCAGCGCTGATTCACAAACTGCATCTGCAGCTCCACCTCCACGCTGAGCTCAGTGTGATGTCCAGATGCCTCAAACCCTGCCAAGAGTGGAAAAAGTGAGAGAAAAGCTGCTCATGTTCTCAGAGTCTGCCTGCAGCTGGCACAGGGCTCTGCCAAACTCCAGGGGAAGTGCAGGGAGGGAGCTCAACGCCAGCGACGAGAACCAAAAATCTGAATATCTGGTTCATACTAAAGCCAGTGAAAAATGAGGATTAAAGAATGAGGTTCCTTTCATTTTCTTACTTCTGGATTAGGAATATTGAAAATAACTGGAAACAAGATGACAGGCATAGGAATATTGAAAATAACTGGAAACAAGATGACAGGCAAAGGAATATTTAAAATAACTGGAAACAAGCAAACAGGTAAAGGAATATTTAAATAACTGGAATCAAGCAAACAGATAATGGAATATCTTAAATAACTGGAAACAAGCTAACAGGCAAAGGAATATTTAAAATAACTGGAAACAAGCTAACCGGTAATGGAATATTTAAAATAATTAGAAACAAGCTAACAGGTTAAGTAAATATTGAAAATAACTGGAAACAGGCAAACAGGTAAAGGAATATCTTAAATAACTGGAAACAAGCTAACAGGCAAAGGAATATTTAAAATAACTGGAAACAAGCTAACCGGTAATGGAATATTTAAAATAACTGGAAACAGGCAAACAAGCAAAGGAATATTTAAAATAACTGGAAACAAGCAGACAGGTAAAGGAATATTTAAAATAATTAGAATCAAGCTAACAGGTTAAGTAAATATTGAAAATAACTGGAAACAGGCAAACAGGCAAAGGAATATTTTAAATAACTGGAAACAAGCTAACAGGCAAAGGAATATTTAAAATAACTGGAAACAAGTGAACAGGTAAAGGAATATTTAAAATAGCTGGAACCAAGCTAACAGGCCAAGTATCTTAAGTAACTAGAAATAAGATAACAGGCTAAAGAATATATTTAATTACAGGCAAATAGCTAACAGGCAAAGCGAATATTTTAAATAACTAGGAACAAGCTAACAAGTTAAGGAAATATTTTAAGTAACTGGAAACCAGCTAACAGCTTAAGTGAATATTTAAAATAATTGGACAAAATAATTGGCCCTGCCTACAACAGAATTGAGGAGGAGGAGGCTGCAAGCAGTGGATTGACAGTGTTGATGCCTTAAGATTTCAGCTTTTCTATTTTCACACATTTGTAACCCTGCAATTCTTTAGTGTGTAACTCCAAACTCCACACCCAGTGGGAGCTGCTGCTTCCCCATTCTGGGCAGACACAACAATTCCTCTCCAGGCCTGGCAATCAAGGACACCTCACTGCCTCAGGCCCCAGAGATGGGAACAAAAGGGAGTTGGGGACAGCAAACTTGGGGTCAATGACTTCATTAGCTAAAGCTGAAATTGGCAGATTCACCCCCAAAATGCAAATGGACCAAACTTATAAAAGTGTGAAAACCTGTGTGTCCATTTTTGGGTGTAGGCCCTGGAGGGCCTCATCTGCCCTAACCACCTGAAAACCTGAAGGAATAAGGAATTTTTATTCTCTCAATTTTGCCTGGCCTCTGTTTTTATGTAGCCCAAAAGGCACCAGCGCGGCCACCACCACTCTGGGCGAGGCTGCTGCTGCTCAGCCCCCGCAGCTGCACCTTGGCTCCATCCCTGGAGCCTTGCAGAGTCCAACATCTCCCTTACAAGACTTCTGGGGGTACTGGGGAGGAGCTGCTGCTGTTCACTTGGTGCCTCGGGGCAGCTGTGGCCGAGGTTTTGAGGCTGAGTGGAGATGAAAAGTGACAGAGTGTTAATACATTAGGCATTCATTTTGTATCATATTAGTGGTGCTTGTAGTGGGTAAGTGAGATGTCAGAGCCTGTTATGTGCAATTAGGAGCCCACAACTGAACATCCCATGGAGGTAACAGGGATGTGAGAGGAATGGCAGATTTGTCTTTCCCAACAAGCTCTCCCAGTGCTGGGAGAGGAAATCAGCACGAAACAATGGGAAGGATCCCACTGATTGATGAATGGAAAAAGAGATTTGCTTTTACAAATAAACTTTAGGTTTGCTGACAAACACAATTAGACATTGAAAGATGAAAGAAATAATGGGGAAGAAAAAACCCTAAATTCTGTAAGAATTTAAAAATTAAAAGGGTGGGTTATACATTAGAGGGGAATCTTTGGGATCAGGTGTTCTGGGGAGTCTGAACCTCTCAAGGACCTCAGAAATGGGGAAAGAGAGAAGGGAAATGTGGCTGGGAAATTGGGATAAAAAGGAGACTGAGTCCTCCAAAAATTGGAGAGACCCCAGGGGATGCCCCATGGCCTCTCCCTTGATTGGAATAAAGTTCCAGGACTGCTCTGTCTCCTTTTTGGACACCAACCTCTGGTGTTTGTGGATGGATTTTTCTAACAAGTGTCAGGGATGAGCAGGGAGTGAAGGCTGAGCCTCAAAACTGCACCAAACCCTGCTGGGAATGGGATCAGAGGGATCAATGCTCTGCACAGAGCAGCCAAATATTTTGGTGGCTTCTCGTGGCCATTCTGGCTCCAGAACTCTGGGAATTTTCAAAGCTAAAATGAACCCAGTGGAACGGGAAATTGCAATAATTCCAATTCCTTGCAGGAAAGGAGATTGTGTGGGGTTTGCAGATGTAAACCTGGGGCTGTTTGCATTTCCAGGAGCACAGGGGGGATGGAGCCACAGGAACAAACTGGGCTGGTTGAGCTCCCCAGTTCGTGCCTCAGTTCCCTCCCACAGGGAGGGATGAAGCTCACCCTGATGAGAAAAACCTCAAGTGTGAAAACCTTGAGTTTCCCGGTCCCTTTCGGGGCAAGTTCAGAACAAGCTGAATTTCCAGGACACCAAGCAGCAGAAAAGCACAAGCAGTTCACTGCCTTCTGATTAAAAATTTGATGTAAAGGGATAAAAAAGGGAGAATGAATCCTCAGCACAATAACATTTTTATTGGGAATCCTTATCAATCTCTCAAGTCTCTTCCAATCTCCTCAGTTTTCAGACTTAGCTGATGCAACCTTCTCCTTGGATTTCAAAGCGGGTGAGGAAAGATCTGATGGACAAATACTGCTTTGAAAACAGTTTTGTTGCTGTCTCTTTGGGTTTGTATTCTGGATTCTGCTCCGTGTCTGCCTTGGGCAGAGAACTTCATTTCTGTGTGCCTTCATTTGTGTGTCCCTGAACTGACAGCAACAAGAGATTCCCTGCGAGACTGAGGCCTAAGAATATTCCTCAGACAAAAGGAACCCTAGAAATTATCACTGAAACCATCTTCCTCCTCTTAATCCTTTTGAAATGGGGTGAAAGAGTGAAATTTCTGATGTTTAGGGATGGAATGTTTAGGTTTTCTTGCCTTCAGGCCTTTAAGGTACACAAAGCAACCCAAAAATGCCTGGGGGAAAAAGGGAATATCAGAGAGCCATGGAATAGGGAAAGAAACCCTAGAAATTATCACTGAAACCATCTTCCTCCTCTTAATCCTTTTGAAATGGGGTGAAAGAGTGAAATTTCTGATGTTTAGGGATGGAATGTTTAGGTTTTCTTGCTTTCAGATCTTTCAAGTACACAAAGCAACCCAAAAATGCCTGGAAAAAAGGGAATATCAGAGAGCAATGGAATAGGGAAAGAAACCCTAGAAATGATCACTGAAACCATCTTCCTCCTCTTTGAAACCAGGTGAAAAGAGTGAAATTTCTGATGCTTAAGGATGAAATTTTTAGGTTTTCTTGCCTTCAGATCTTTAAGGTACACAAAGCAACCCAAAAATGCCTGGAAAAAAGGGAATATCAGAGAGCCATGGGTGCTTATCAGACTCCAGGAGTCTGAGATCTGCCCTGCAGAATTCCCAGCTGCATCACTGAGGCTTGGCTGAGCTGCTGCTGTGAACAGGAGAGTCCTGGGTCAATGCCCTGATAAAATTACCTGGACCAAAGGCAAAGGGATTTCACACATTCCTGTGCACAGGCACTCCCTGAACCATTAAACTGGGAGATGCAGGGCTGGAGCCTTGTTTTCTGCTCTTGAGTCTCCAGGGGTGGAAAGCAGAATCTCCTGCTCGCAGTGGAATTTTTAAAAGTGCAATGAGAGAAGGGAAAGCACATCCAGAGCTGCTGGCTGCCTGGGAGGCTCCTTGGCCAAGGGAAGGCTTCAGTGCTTTATTTCCCAATATTCCCAAGCCTCTCTAGACTTTGGACTCGATGTGAGTTGGTGCTGGAAGTTAACTCTGCTATTTTCAGAGACAGAATTTTGCCTTTTTATTGCAAAATTTAGTTGCACGTGGTCGCTGGGTACTGCAGGATTTATTTTTCACTTGTCTTTAATGCATGAGCGAATCCTAAAGATTTCCCTGAGGAGTATTGAACCTTCCTCTGGGGGCATTTGATGAACCACCTTGTTTAGACTCCAGGAAGAGTGAATTTACACAGGGAAGAGTGAATTTACTCACACACTGGTGCTGTGCTGGTGCAGCCACCCCACATCCCCTCCCTGGCTCATCCAGGATTCCCAAATGAAGGATTGCTGGGCACTGCCGATATTTCTGCTGGTAAAACACCACCAGCCCAATTCCAGCCCAATTCCAGCCCCAGTCCTGTTGCAAACCTCTAAAAACCAGAGGTTTTGCTCTGCTTTTGTTGGTTTTTCTGATGAACCACCTCATTTGGACTCCAGGAAAAGTGAATTTACTCACACAGGGCGTGCACTGGTGCTGTGCTGGTGCAGCCACCCCACATCCCCTCCCTGGCTCATCCAGGATTTCCAAATGAAGGATTGCTGGGCACTGCTGATATTTCTGCTGGTAAAGCACCACCAGCCCAATTCCAGCCCCAGTCCTGTTGCAAACCTCTAAAAACCCGAGGTTTTGCTCTGCTTTTGTTGGTTTTTCTGCTCTCCCCGGCCTTGCTCCCTCCTCTGCAGTCTCAATTCCAAACTCTTCACGTCACCGCTTGGAAGCTGGGCCGCGTGCAGGACTGTGCTCTGTTTGCACAGCTCCCCCGGCCTCGGCACATGTGGTTCCAATTCCAGAGGCTCTGCAGGGCTGTGCAGATGGGGATGGGGCTGGCCTGACCCCTCTCCTTCACCTCAGGGAGGGGGAGCCGCCCCTCACCCAGCATCTTTCCCATTTGGGACGCTTTTGCGTGGCCACCAAAGGGGAGGCGGCTGCAGGCAGCGTGCTGGGGCCGGCCCGTGGTCACTGCGAGCGCTGGGGCTCTCTGGAGAAGACAACCCTTGGCCTGTGTGGCTGTGCCAGCCAAGGAACACAGCGAGCAGATGTCCCAGGGCACAGCCTGTGCTCCCTTAATGACCCTCAGGAGACGGCGGCCGCCTCCAGGCTCCCTCCCCGGTGCGAGGAATGCGCAGAGCCGTCTGCAAGGAGACGCTGCCTGCTGTTTATTTTGGCCTGAAATGCTGTCAGGGTAACTGTGAGGGCTGCTGTGGTCTGAGCATGAGGGGGGCTGTCGACCTCTTTGGGTTCTGCTCATAACTCTGGGATGAAACAACACAGCTTTGCCTCATCCTGTGGGAACTCAGCGCATCACTCCGGATGTCCAGAGTCACCGCAGACCCCTCCGGGGGGCTCGGAGGTCCTGGCATGCTCCCTGGAACACCTGGTGGCTTGACTTTGATCCTCCTAGCGAATTGCCAACTTGGTATGGGGATTTGAAAGTCACACGGGTTTGAATGGTGTAATTACAGGGTGCACACAGGGTGAAAATGTAGATTTTTAGGGATTATGGGGACAAGATGGAGGGATCAGGGCGTGTCTCGTCCTTCTTCTTTCTTCTTCTTGTTCTCCATTTTCTGCTGTGATGTTGGCACTTGGGGATTGGTTTAGAGTAGAAGTGCACTGTCTAACACAGGTGATAGGTATTGGGAACTAAAAGTAAATATGAAGAACGTAGTTTGTAGTATAAAATAGACGACACCGCCTCGGGGGCGGCGAGAGTGCCTGTGGCTGCCTTGCTGAATGGATCTCAGCTGGGCAGAGAGAAAATTTTGTAGATAAAAGATAATAAACAACCCGAAGACCAAACATCGAAGAGTCCTGTCTCATTCTTCAGAGCGTGGGGCCGCTTCAGGACCAGCCGACACATCTCGGGGCAGAGATCAAAGCAGCCCACACGAGAATCCTGCCTGACCCACAGCAAAAGCCGGGGGAGAGAACCCAAGGGGACATGAAACCCTTTGTGTGCCTGTGTCTCAACAGCACAGTGGGGAAAGAAGAGGTTTTGTTTCTCCAGAGTTTGATTTTAAGGCCCGCTGAGCCTTAAATGCTGGAGTGTGGAACTGTCTGCAGCGTCCCCCAGCTCCCCGGTCACGCCAGCAGCCCTGCAGAGTCTGACTGCACACGGAATTCCTTGGCCATAAAAGTCGTGCTCAGCCTCCTGCTCCAGCAGCTGAAATCCTGAATCTGCTGATTGCAAAACGCTCGGGGTTTTTCTCGTCAGCGCTGGATGGGGGGCAAGCTCTTGTTGTTAGAGAAACTCAGTAAATCATTTCCTATAAGACTCCAGCAAGAGGAGACTCCAGCAGATGTGAAACATCCAAAATTCCTGGCGTGAGGGAGTGGTTCAGAGCTGCAACATGGCAGGCTGTCCTTTTTGTTTTGAACTCCCAAACACATTATTCCTGCACAGGCCGAATTTAGACGCATCCTGTTTTCAGACACTTTGATTTTAGCACAAAACTGTGAGGCAAATGAAGGATTATCCAGCTGAAGGAACACCCTGCTGTAGTTCTGCGCATGTTTATTCTCTCTGGGCTGATTTAAGTAGGAAGTTTTTGCTTATTTGGGTTGTTTTTACTAACGTGAAGTATTTCAGCAGTTCAGGTCTGGCTGAGAGCAGCTATAGCAGGGGATTTCTGCATGCAATGAGGTGGGTTTTTCCAACAGCCTGGATTTTGGGAAGAGTGGGTGAGTCAGGACCACAGGGAATTCATAAAATCACAGAATGACCAGGTTGGAAGAGACCCTGAAGTCATCGAGTCCAACCCAGCCCCAACAGCTCAACTCAACCCTGGCACCCAGTGCCACATCCAGGCTTTGTTAAACACACCCAGGGATGGGGACTCTGCCACCTCCCCGGGCAGAACATTCTAGAACTTTATCACCCTTTCTGTGAAAAACTCTTTCCTGATATCCAACGTTCCTTCTTGTGAGACATAAACTTTGAGGAATTTAGGGATTTTAGAGGAGCTAAGATTTTAGTTAGAGATAAGCTTTATTGGAGTTAATTAAAATCAATGGGTAGGCCTTGATGAAGTTCAGAGTTAGTAGTTAACTAATAATTGATTGCTTGTCAGCACAATGTTGGGTTAGCTGGGTTTATAATGAAGAATATAGAAATTGATAAAGAGCTTTTAGGAACATAAGACAATTGTGGCCTCCTCTGTTCTGAAACCAACTGAAGACAGGAATGGGAGTTCTACCAAGGGTTCATTTGTCACATTTGCATTGAAAAGGTAGAAAGGCCAGAACGAGGAAGACTTCATTTACTTCCTCATTTTGGGACCCCTCCCCATGAAAGGGACCACTGACCCATTTCAAGGAACAAACTGTGCATGCTTAATAACTTTTGAACTAATTACCATGCTTAATGGCTTTTGAACTAATTACCATACAGAGCAGGGAATGGGATGTACCAAAGTTATGAATATGCATTTGTATTTTGGGTATTCAATACCTGTACAGATAAAAGGGCTCTGTAATCACCTGTAAATTGAGGTGTGTATTTGGGAGCTATCCCACAATAAACATTCACTTTGTAACTTTAAACTTTTAGTTAGAGAGTTTTTGGATATTGGTACCAGATCAATATCCATATTGGGAATGGGATGCACCAAAGTTATGAACACGTATTTGTATTTTGGGTATTCAATACTTGTACAGATAAAAGGGCTCTGTAACCACCTGTAAATCACAGTTTGTATTTGGGAGCTACCCCACAATAAACACACACTTTGTAACTTTAAACTGTTAGAGGGTTTTTGTCACAATTGGATATCGGTACTAGATCAATATCCATATTTTTAATAAATCGCTTGGAAAGCTCCCATTTTCCCTCAGAGGAGCGGCACGGAGGTGAGGATGACTTTTAGGAGGACGCCAGGGAAGGAAGCCCTGCCTGCAGGGGACGTTTGCTGTGCAGGGAGGATGAGCCGTGGCCTGGCACCGGGGCCGCTCCTGTCACACCTGCACCCAGCCCGGGCTGTGATCTTAACCAACAAAAGCAGGCACAGCACCCATCACAGGTGAGCTGGGAATTGTTCAGACAGGGCACAAACTGTGTGTGTGTGTGGATAAGTTTTCCTCAGCAGCGGATTCCAGGCGTTTCCTGAGTCACCTCCGACCGCTGGAGCTGCAGGAAAATCACAGGTTGCATTTCTGCTCCTCCCTGGACATCAGGAATATTGTGGTGCAAATCTCATCTTTGATAAAAAGCCAAAATAAATCATAAAAAGCGTTGCTGAAGGACAAACTGCACAGATGTTCCTGGAGAAGCTGAAATGTTTCAAAACCTGTTCTGGATATTCACATTTTAAGTGAGCTTGGTTTGGCCTTGGGTGTGGTTTGGGCTAAGCTTACAAAGCTTTATTGTGCATTTCTTTTATCTTGATTCTCTGAATCTTTTCTAGGCTGTTCCTCCTAATTCCAGCAGTTAAGAGATACAGCACAACCTATTACTTTTTAAATAGCAGAATCTATTTTTAGCATTGCTCCCTAATCCAAACCTTCTGAACCTAATGAAAGATTTAAGTCTGGAAGCTCTTTAGCTTTTAGGACGGGAATTTGCCCACAAATAAAAACGTCAGCAAAGCATTTATTTCCCCTTTGATTCTGCTTGTCTGGTAATGTATATTTGATGTTGGGGTTTGTGGGGGGTGTGTACATACATTTAATTGTAACGGGTATGGAAACTCTCTGGGCTTCAGCACAGCATGAAAATGTGGGATCCTGGAAGGGTTTAGGCATGAAAACTCTGCTTTGGGGGCACAGAATTTGTGATAAGGCCAAACACAGCCTCGGTTCACGCAGCATTTGCTGCTTGCTGTGCTGCACAGGCTCCTTCCCTCTGCTCCCGTTTCAAAGGGCTGATGCTGCTGAAATTCAACCCCTTTTATGACATACACTCACAGTGAGGAGTCCTTAAAACGTTGTTGAAACGAGTTCTGAGGAATTCCTCAAGCCCGACATCTCTGCTGAGGGATCCAGCCTGTTGCCCATATTTATTTATTTCTAATTTATTTCAGCTCTGACATGTGTGCAAGGCAGAAGGGGCTGAGAGGGCTAAAAACCCCCTGGAGTCCTTCCCCTGATCAATCTGGGCGGTGTCTGGTGGTTTTGGGCTTGATTAAAATCTTTGTTGCTGTGTTTTCCTTGGAGATTTCAACACAGGGGAGGGATGAGGGGATGGCTGTGGTTGTCTGCAGGGCGTGGGGTGAGTTATTGTCCCGGGAACAATGCAGGGAACAGTCACACAGGGTCACTGCTGTGCCACCCAAAGCCTTCAGGCCAACGCTTCCAAAAGCATTTAAAAACAACAAAAAAAAAAAAAAAAAAAAAGAAACAAAAAAAAAAAAAAAAAGAGTTGGGATAAGCAGGAAAAGCAATGCCACCTCCTCCTGGAGTCATGGGGTGGGAGCTGAGTTGTGGCAGTTCCAGCTGTGGGTTTCTCTGGGTCTGGATTGAAGGCACTTGGGGCAGCAGTTCATGTTCACACTCAGGTGTTTATTTATTATTTCTTATCGCTAGAACAGTCTCACAGCCATGAGTTCTGCAGCAAGGCACAAAATGGCCAACAATCTCTTGTTCCAAGGTCTTTTAAGACTAAACCATCCAATTAAGAACTGACACCTGGATTATTTTCCCTTTTAACCCAATAACTGATCCCACAGAGCCCCAGTGAGGATTTTCTGCCCAATTACAAAATGCCACCCAAACCCATGGAGAAGAAGGAAGAAGAAGAAACCCACGACCACACCCTGTGCCCTCCATCTTGCTCCCATCCACAACACACTAAAAATCCCAGAACCTCAACTGGGAGAATGAGTCGGGCTGGGGAACTGTGGGTTTTCTCTGGGTCTGGATTGAAGGAACTTGGGACAGCAGTTCATGTTCACACTCAGGTGTTTATTTATTATTTCTTAGCAGTGAAACAGCCTCACAGTCATGAGTTCTGCAGCAAGGCACAAAATGGCCAACAATCTCTTGTTCCAAGGTCTTTTAAGACTAAACCATCCAATGAAGAACTGACACCTGGATTATTTTCCCTTTTAACCCAATAACTGGTCCCAAATTTGTCCAATTACAAAATGCCACCCAAACCCATGAAGAAGAAGCATGAAGAAGAAACCCAGGATGACACCCTGTGCCCTCCATCTTGCTTCCATCCACAACACACTAAAAATCCCAAAACCTCAATTTCTCACCAAGTGACACACCTACACTGCTCTCTATAATCTATTTCACACTTTTGTGGATTCTGGTCTATTCTGGAGTTTAGGAAACTTTCTCCATGGATGAGGGTCAAAGTCAGCGCTGCCCTGGGGGTCAGGGCACCCCAGAGCAGACACAGAAATATTCCTTGTGGTGCTCTGGGTTTCCACACTGAGTGAAGCCACAGGCACCAATTCCCAAATTCCTGAGAGCACCAAGAGCTGCCCACAGGATGTGGAAGGGAGCAGAGGCTTTGTTGGGCAAGAACTGTGGAGCCTGCAGAATTGTGGCATTGCTTTTGGACGTGATTTCTGGGAAAATCAGCCCTTTTTTCATCCATTGTGCGCAGGATCCAGCCCTTGAGGCCACCCAGGGCTGGGGAGCTTTGGGAGGGAAGGTTTGGAACAGAACAGGGATAAATAAATCCCTTTGCAGCCCCAGCCCTGTGTCCTGGGCAGTGCTGCTGAAAAGGGCAGACTCTCCTCTGGAGTTCTTTTAAATTAAACTTCAACTTTTAACCATGCAAATGGTTAAAACCTTATTTATTTATTTAAAAAACATAACTTTTAAACAATGGTTAAAACCTTATTTATTTGTTAAACATCTCATTTAATTCAACTTTCAACCATGCAAATGGTTGAAACCTTATTTATTTATTAAACATCTCATTTACTTCAACTTTTAACCATGAAAGTTGTTAAAACCTTATTTATCTATTAAAAACCTCATTTACTTCAACTTTTAACGATGCAAATGGTTAAAACCTTATTTATTTATTAAACATCTCATTCACTTCAACTTTTAACCATGCAAATGGTTGAAATCTTATTTATTTATTTAAAAAATCTCATTTACTTCAATGTTTAACCATGAAAATGGTTAGAACCTTATTTATCTATTAAAAATCTCATTTATTTGGACTTTCCTTGCAAGGTCTCACCTACACAAATTTCAGGGAGTGTTTGTTCTTCTCTGGATAATTAAACCTAGAAGGGACCTGCATCTGTTTCTGGCTCCTTTTTCCCTCCTGTGCCATAAATTCTTGCACATTTCTACACCTAAATCACCATCCCATCCCTGTTTGCTGCAGCAAGACCCTACCCAAACTGTGGAAAATGTGAGATTTTTTTCATGTTGAGGGATTTTTTGTGGGTAGTTTCTCAGCCTGGCACTCATGTTGGGTTATTGTAAGAGGCTGTTTTATTTTCCTTTCAACATCTGGCTGACTGGAGGGAAATAAAGTGAGGCTCCTGTCCAGAGAACCTGCAAAATTTAAACTCCTGTGGGAGTTTTCAGGTATTGGCAAAGCATTAATAAGGATTAAAGAGACAAATCAGGGGGTTGTAAATAAGATATATTTTTTCTTAATAATGTTATGGAAAAGTTTGCAAGGTGTGTGAGTTTGGTTACTGGGTCAGTGATGAATGAGCTCGAAATTATTTCTGATTTCTTTGAAAAAATAAAGGGTGCTGTAGGAATTTGTCACTATTCCATTGGATGTCTCCCTGGTTTTTCTCCCCGTTTAGAAGATGAGTTTATAGACTCATCATAAACTTCCTCAAACCCACAGATAATTCCTGGGAGCAGCAAGAATCCCTCTAAGGTGTCAGCTCTGCTAAACCCAGCCTGTCTAAGCCAAAAAAAGAATGAAAACTGCCACAATCTCGCAGAAAAATTATAATTTTTCATTAAAAACCTCAATCAGGATTGAGCTTAAAAACACAAAACACCTCCCAAGGTTGTGCACGGACCCTCAGAGCCCCACAGGGCTTGGAAAAAGTTGCAAATGTCGCGTGAATGTCCCGGTTGTGGTGCCAAAATTAAGATTATTGATCGGTGGTGTGGCAGTGGCGGCGCTAATGAGGGCAGCCCGCAGCAACGCGAGCTCCAGGGAAAAGCTGGATCCATCCTGGGCAGGAATTCTAATTGTATTTGGCAGATGGAGCTTGGAGAGCAGTGAATCCAGTGATAAACGGGATTACTTTTCCCTTTAAAGCAAGCAGCTAATGTGGTTGGGGAGGAACTTCCACTGGGGGAGAGCTGAAGCCTTGGTAAGGTTCCACCTGTCCTAAAATTCTGAATATTTAATGGAGCGGGTGATAATTCTTAATAAAGTGTTTGGGAAGGAGAAATTAAATCTCCAAATCTCAGCAGCTGAGGGATGGTCGTGGTAACTCAAGGCAGAGCTGAGAATGGGAGCAGAAAGGAATTTTCTAAAAGTTGCTGCTGAAGAAATGGAAAAAAATGAGGGAGAGTCATGTTGGGTGTCAATTTTCTGCCTGGTTTTCACTTGAAGGTTCAGAATCCACTGTTTAAATAGCATAAAAGTACATAAATAGTACATAATTATATTAAAAAATAGGAATAAATCCAGCCTGAGTAATTGGAACCTCTTGTGCTGTTGCTCTGTCCTCCAGGATTGCGTGTGCAGCCACACGTGGGACTTCCCAGCGCTCTGAACCTCCCCAGTTTTCAGCACTTTTGCAATATTTGGCCCAGGAAGCAAAATATTTCCTCCCACTTCATTTCACAGGGAAAAAAAGAAACCGTTTTAGGGTTTTGTTTTGAACAGCACAACTGCAGAACAGCTCAAGAGAAGATTTACACCCCACTGGCAAACGGCATCGGTACCCCAAGGAAATTTGGGTGGGGAATTTTTGATTTTGACCCCAAGGCCTGTAACCTTCCCTCCCTCTGATCTTTTGGGTCAATTTTCACTGAGCTTGAACTTCCCACGCTGAGTCCGCGTTTCCAAGCTGGAGCTGGGCAAAGCCAAGAGCTGACGGTGCGTTTTGGGGCAGTTTTCAATGGATGCTGACCAAAAGCTCGAGCAGGCAGTGCCTGAGGCAGCGCTGGCCGAACATTCCCATTTCCCTGCGCTGCAGCATCTCCCGGGCACCTTTTAGGGCCTTTTGGGGGATTTTGTCTCACATTCCACGGGCTCTGCTCCCCCCTAGCGGGTTCGCCCGGCACTTCCCTTTTTCTTTCTTTTATAGATCCTGACAGACCAAAAAAAACCTCATCGGGTTTGGTTTTGGCGCTGCTATTCAAAGTCACTTCCCAATCCTGCTTATTCCACATTTTTCTTAAGTTTAACCCTCTTCTTCCCAGGCTGGTTTCTTATTTCTGATATGCATAATATTTCTGATATATATATCTTTCTGATATACATAATATTTCTGATATACATATTATTACTTATATATATATTTCTGATATATATTTCTGATATGCATAATATTTCTAATAAATATCTTTCTGATATACATAATATTTCTGATATACATAATATTACTGATATATATATTTCTGATATATATTTCTGATATGCAGAATATTTCTAATAAATATCTTTCTGATATACATAATATTTCTGATAGACATAATATTTCTGATATACATAATATTACTGATATATATATTTCTGATATATATATCTTTCTGATATACATAATATTTCTGACATATATATGTTTCTGATATGCATAATATTTCTGATATAGATAATATTTCTGATATACATAATATTACTGATATATATTTCTGATATATATATTTCTGATACACATAATATTTCTGATAAGCATAGTATTTCTGACATATATATGTTTCTGATACGTATAATATTTCTGATATATATCTTTCTGAGATACATAATATTTCTGACATATATTTCTGATACGCATAATATTTCTGATATACATAATATTACTGATATATATATTTCTGATATATATCTTTCTGATATGCATAATATTTCTGACATATATATGTTTCTGATATGTATAACATTTCTGATGTATATATTTCTGATATATATTTCTGATATATATATCTTTCTGATATGCATGATATTTCTGATATATATATATTTCTGATAAGTATAATATTTCTGACATATATATGTTTCTGATATGTATAATATTTGTGATATATATATTTGTGATTACATCATATTTCTGACATATATATTTCTGATATATGGTATTTTGAAGCATTTCCATATTCTTTTGTGGTGTTAAATTGAAGCTGCTTGTCCCGAGCCCCCATTCTAAAAACCCCCAAAAAATCTATTTTTCACCCCATGACAAACTAACTATTATTCTACTTAAACTTTCTTGATTTGTAATTCTTCATTTCAAGGTTGGTAATTATTTTTTCCAAGGGCTAAATCAAAGGCACGGGGGTCTGGGGCTCTGTGCCAAGGTCTCTGAGCCCCCTGGGCAGGGGTTTGGGCACTCCAGGGCAGCCAGAGGGATTTCCTGCGTTCCCACGTCTGACCACTTGGAAGATTGAAATTTGAAATTTGTCTTCCAGCTTCCTGCTCTGTTTGGCTCGGCGAGGCTCAGACCGAGTTCAAGAGGGTGGCAGAAGAAAACGTGACCCTGCCCTGCCACCACCGCCTGGGGCTGCTGGAGCAGGGCAGCCTGGACATCGAGTGGCTGCTGCACATCTCTGAGACCGTGCAGAAAGCGGTGGGTTCGCTGAGAAAATCGCTTTATTTCTGCCCTCACGCCGCCGGGCCTCCATTTAGCGGCCCTGCTGTGATGATCTCTGCAGGTTGTTCTGATGATGAGAGCAGGGATTGGGAAACAGAGCTGATTTAGAGAGATTTAGAATGTGGAAAAGTTATTTGATATCCAACATGGATCACGTTGGGTTACAATGGATTTTTTTCTTTGTTTAAATGTAGTCAGTCTTTGTTAGATCAGCTTCAGAAGTGCCCTTCAGGCTTTCAAAATAACCTTGGGTTTTGCAGGCCCACTTTTTGAATCCTTGGTTTCAGTGCAATGCAGATGTGAAAAAAAGCCAATCACTTGTTTTTAAAATTTTAGACGTTTAATAGTAATAAAATGGTTATAAAAATAGTAACACAATTAGAGTAATAATAATTTGGACAATTAGAATTAGGACAATACGAGACAATAAAACAAAGAGTTACAGACAGTCCAGGTACCTTTTCTGGGCAAAATAAGCCTGAAAAAAGGATGCAAGTTAACAGAGGATTAACCCTTAAAAACAACAGCCTGTTGCATATTCATACACCTCATGCATGATGCATAAATTCCATTCAAACACAGGATTCTGTCTGGGCAGTGTCAGCTTCTTCCTCTGAATCCTGAGCAAGGCAGGAAGAAGTTCATTTCTCCTGATAATGGAACAATAAATTCCTCTTTCTCTGAAAGATTCAGGTGTCCTGTGGCTGCTATCTGGATGAGAGTCCTTTCTTTAGGAAAAAAAATGTCCTACATAGCATAGTTTCTATTTTAACATTTTGTTATAACCTAAAACTATATTTAACACACTACTTAAGAGAATTAATACAGCATCACTTTCTAACACAACACATATAATATTCATTTGAATATTTGCAAAAAGCCAATCATAAAATAGGCATTTTTCACAACACAATAGTTAAGTCCCTCTAAAAATGAGGTCTGCAGAGACTTAAATTAGCACAGCCAAACCTCCAGACTGCTTTGATGTGTTGTGGCACAAACTGATGCCTGTTTTCATGCTTGTAAAGTGCCCAGTATAAACCTCCAGCAGAAATAAATACACTTTTGCATCATTCTCAGGGCAGAAACCCAGGTTTGCTTCCCCACCCTGCCTCAGGCTTCCTGTGTGACCCTGGACAAGTCACTTCCCTGGGATGTGCAGCTCCTGGAAACGCTCAGATTTGTTGTTCCACGTGAAAATGAAACAACAACTCAATGTCTGCTCTGCTCCCAGGTGATCACCTACTCTGGGGGCCGAGTTTATGATGACCTGAACGAGGAGCAGAAGGGCCGCGTCTCCTTCACCTCCAACTTCCTTGCTGGAGATGCATCCCTGCAAATCATCTCCCTGCAGTCCAGCGATGCAGGGAAATACATCTGCAAGGTCAAGAACGCTGGCCAGTACGAGTGGGCTCGCATCACCCTCAAGGTCGTGGGTAAGGACAGCTCCTTCTTCTCCCAAAGGGGAAAAAAAAGAAATCCAGACTCGCTTCCTGGGGAGAGATTGGTTTCAGCAGGGTAGAAATGCACAAAGGCACCTCGAGATCAGGTTTTAGTGCTCAGCTTTAAATCTGCCTTTGTGGTTTTGGCCACAGGGAGAGCCTAAAGAACTCGTCTGAGGTTGGTGCGATAGCACTGAACCCTAAAACAAATCCATAAGGATCATCTCATGCACAATGGCTCCACCACGAAATTATCAAGGTTCCCATCTGATTGTGTCTCTGGTATGTTCCTGCCTAGCACAGACACCTCAAGATTGAGTTTCAGTGCTCAGCTTTAAATATGCCTTTGTCTTTTTGGCCACAGGAAGAGCCTAAAGAACTGGTCTGAGGCTGGTGTGATAGCACTGAACCCTTAAAAAAAATTCCTAAGATCATCTCATGCACAATGGCTCCACCATGAAATTATCAAGGTTCCCATCAGATTACATCTCTAGTAGGTTCCTGCCTAGCACAGACACCTCAAGATCAGGTTTCAGTGCTCAGCTTTATATCAGCCTTTGTGGTTTTTGGTCACAGAAAGTACCTAAAGAACTGGTTTGAGGTTCTTGTGCTAGTACTGAACTAAATACTGGACTAAGTACTGAACCCTAAAACAAATTCATAAGGATCATCTCATGCACAATGGCTCCACCACGAAATTATCAAGGTTCCCATCTGATTGTGTCTCTAGTAGGTTCCTGCCTAGCACAGACACCTCAAGATTGAGTTTCAGTGCTCAGCTTTAAATCTGCCTTTGTGGTTTTGGCCACAGGAAGAGCCAAAAGAACTGGTCTGAGGCTGGTGTGATAATACTGAACCCTAAAACAAATCCATAAGGATCATCTCATGCACAATGGCTCCACCATGAAATTATCACGGTTCCCACCTGATTACATCTCTAGCAGGTTCCTGCCTAGCACAGACACCTCAAGACTGGGTTTTAGTGCTCAACTTTAAATCTGCCTTCGCATTTTTTGGCCACAGGAAGAGCCTAAAGAACCGGTCTGAGGTTGGTGTGATAGCACTGAACTGTGATAAGTGTTGAACCCTAAAACAAATCCATAAGGATCATCTCATGCACAATGGCTCCACCATGAAATTATCAAGGCTCCCATCTGATTGTGTCTCTAGTAGGTTTCTGCTTAGTGATTCCAGACCTGTCATTCACCAAAGCTGTTCCTCTGTTCATCTCTCCACTTCCTGGCAGCAAACGAGCCCACAAACAGGCACAAACATGCAAAGCCATTCTTTCCAAGGGATGGCTGTGATCCCATCACCCAAGGCAGGCTGATATCCTATCTCAGCTGGCCACCACCCTGCCCACACTCCTGCTGGGCACTGGCACTGACCTGACCCCAGCCCGTGGAGGTGACACATGGGGGTGGCATTTCCTGGTTTCAGTTTATTGCTTTTCACACTCTCTGTGATCCCCTGGAAGGATCCTGCAGCCTGTCAGGGCAGAAGGGAGAACTGGAGAAGGAAAGGGAGGGAAAGATGTTCTGGAAATTGTGCTTAGAAAGAGGAATGTGGTGATAGAGCTGCAAGGGACAAAAAGTGTTTGAATGTCACTGCTGTGGCTGAGCCAGGCAGCTCCTCTGTGGGGTAGCAGCTAAAGCCCTAAAAACCTTCTGCTGTGCGCCCTAGAGGAGAAGGAAAGGAAAAAGGAAAAAGGGGAAAGGGGAAAGGGGAAAGGGGGAAAGGGGAAAGGGGAAAGGGGAAAGGGGAAAGGGGAAAGGGGAAAGGGGAAAGGGGAGTTCTACTCCCCTAAAAACCATCACTGGTGTGATTCCTTCACGCATTCCAGAGAAGACAGCTCTTGGAAGCTGTTTAAACGCCAAAGGAAAGGTTTCCAGTGAGCAAACACTGCTGTGACGCCATGACCTGTCTTCTCCTTGTAGAGAAACCCTCCAAGCCCAAGTGCTGGCTGGAGGGGGAGCTGCTGGAGGGGAAGGAGCTGTCCCTGCAGTGCCGCTCCGCCTCGGGCACTGCGCCCATCTCCTACCGCTGGCAGCGCCTCAGCGAGGAGGACGAGAGAGCCGAGCAGCTCCCGCCCAACTCCAGAGTCAGTGAGTCGGGGCTTTGCTTCCCTGGAGCGCTGGGATCGCTGCGTGGATGGATGCTCCAACACTGCTCCCACCGCTGCGGCTGCTCCTGGGGCTGCTCCACCTTTCCCCCTTCTTTCCCCTTTCATTCTCCTTTCTTTCCCCCTTCTTTTCCCTTTCTCCCTTTTCCCTCTTTCTTCCTTCTTTCTCCCTTCTTTCCCCCTTATTTCTCCTTTCTTTCCCTTTTGTTTCCTCCCTTCTTTCTGCCTTCTTTCCTCCCTTCTTTCTCCTTTCTCTCTTCCTTCTTTTCTCCTTCTTTCTCCCTTCTTTCTTTTTTCTTCCTTCTTTCCCCCTCCTTTCTCCTTTCTTTCCCCCTCCTTTCTCCTTTCTTTCCCCCTCCTTTCTCCTTTCTTCCCCCTTCTTTCCCCCTCCTTTCTCCTTTCTTTCCCCCTTCTTTCTTCCTTCCTTATTTCTCCCTTCTTTTCCCCTTCTTTTCCTCTTTCTTTCTCCCTTCTTTCCCCCTTCTTTTCCTCTTTCTTTCTCCCTTCTTTCCCCCTTCTTTCCTCCTTCTTCCCCCTTCTTTCTTCTTTCCTTCCCCCTTGGCATTGTTCTGGAGCTGACTTCACCCCACAGACACATTTGTTCCTCTCCGCCCTGCCCACAGCCGAAGTTCCTCCCTCCATGGCACTAACCCCGGCGGTGTTCTCCCTCCCCTCGCAGACATCTCGAACCCCGGGCAGGTGCTGCTGAAGAACCTGACGCAGATGAGCACGGGGCTGTACCAGTGCGTGGCCACCAACGAGGCGGGCCAGGAGAGCTGCGTGCTGCAGGTGACAGTGCAGCGTAAGTACCGCCCTGGGCAGGGACAGCCCCGCAAACACCGCCTGATGGCCACAAAGTGATTTATTAAAAATACGGATATTGATCTAGTACCGATATCCAACCGTGACGGACAAAAACTCTCGGACAGTTTAGAAAGCGTATGTTTATTCCCAAATACACACTGCAATTTACAGGTGATTACAGAGCCCTTTTATCTATACAGGTATTGAATGTCCAAAATAAAAATACGTGTTCATAACTTTGGTACATCCCATTCCCAATATGGATATTGATCTAGTACCGATATCCAAAAACTCTCTAAGAGTTTAGAGTTACAAAGTGTGTGTTTATTGTGGTATAACTCCCAAATACACATGTCAATTTACAGGTGATCACAGAGCCCTTTTATCTGTACAACTATTGAATGCCCAAAATAAAAATGCACATTCATAACTTTGGTACATCCCATTCCCTGCTCTGTATGGTAATTAGTTCAAAAGTTATTAAGCACGATAATTAGTTCAAAAGTTACTAAGCATGCGCAGTTTGTTCCTTGAAATGGGTCGGTGGTCCCTTTCATGGGGAGGGGTCCCAAAAGGAGGAAGCAAATGCAGGATAATTTGCAGGATAAAAAGTACCTTTTTGACATAATTTAACATAATTTAATCAGGTTTAGCCATTTGTGTGCTGAACAGCAGAGGTCGAAATCGCCTGAGGAGCCCGGCCAGGGTGTCCTTTACATCTGCATACCAGGAAAAGGGTGGAGTTTATCACCCCAAGCCAAACAATGGAGTTCAGCAGCTCCCCAAGCTGGACCTGCTGTGATAAGGCTCCTAACAAAGTCTCCTCCTGGAGATTCCACGGCTTTGGAATTTTTCTGCCCAGCCAAGCCTGAAATAACTGGAATATGGAATAAGGAAAACCGGTTTGCCTCAGGCATGTGAAGTAAAAGCGTCCAGGCAGCTTTTCTGGCAATTGAACTGAACTGGTTTAAAACCTCACTCGGCTTTGCTAAACCCTCCTGAGGGACTGAGCCTAAGGAAACACCTTTCAGCCGAGCCCAGCCTGACCACTTTTATCCAAAGAGGTTGTCAGAAACTCTCAGCAAAGGGCCCATGACCCATGGGAAATGTTCTCCATTACTCGGCTGGTTTGGATGGAAAAGGCCCTGCCCAGGATGGTTTCCTTTCCTGCTTTGCCTGCCTCAGTCAGGTCACTTTTCCTCCACATTTGAATAATTAATTTCAGAATAGGGCTGTAACCGTTCAAGGGGAGTTGAAGGGGGGAACAAAACCCTCATGGGTAAATTCTAAGAGATTAAACATTCCTCTGCCTTGGGTGCTGCCTGGTGCTGTGCTCCACATGGGGGCTGCCCTGTCGCTGTGCTTTCTGTATTTTTACACTTAGAAGGGGATTTTTCCTCCTTTTTTCAACTCTGCCCCACAGCCGAAGGCACAGCACTCGTGGTTTCACCTTTGCAGAGGTGAAAATTGCTTCACTCCCTGCCGCCTCCAGCTTAGCTGGAGACAAACTGGTTCAACTTCTGTGTGGAGACACACCTCAAAAATAACCTGCAGCGTGCTGTCCTGAGCTGTACCCAGCGCTGGGACTTGTAGCACGGCCTAAAAGCTCACCACACCAACAAAGGCTCACTGATAAATTGGGTTTTTTTGGGCAACAGATGCACAAAACATCAGCATGATCGCCGGGGCGGTGTGTGGAGTGCTGGTGGGGCTCTCCCTCCTCTTCCTGGTGGTGAGGCTGACCATCAGGAGGAAAGAAAAGAAGAGATACGAGGAAGAGGAGGCGCCCAATGAAATCAGGTAAACGCCTTTTGGTTAATCCCACCTCCCACACTCCCTCCCCGCACTTCTAACAGCTCTAAGTAGCTTTAGGTGTCCTCAGAGGTTGTTCTAAAAAGCTTTTTAAGTCTCTGTGAAACATCACTGACAAATTTCGTGACTGTGAGAATCTTTGTGAAGACTTCCCAGAAAAATCAGATTAAAGTCACCCCTCCTCTCCCTCAGCAAATTAGCACAAACCTCAACCAGCCGTTTTCTCTCACATTTGTCATTTCGGTATTTTGAAGCATTTGCATATTCTTTTATGGTGTTGAATTGAAGCTGCTTGTCCGTTGTGGTTCTGACAGGGTTTGGGGGTGGTTTCCTTTCCTTCTTTCTTTTCTATTTCTTTTTTTCTTCCTTTTCTTTGTCTTCCCTTTCTTTCCCACTCTTCTTCCCTCACTTCTCCTTTTCTTTCCCCTCCTTCCCATCTTCTTTCTGCCTTTTCTCTCTTCTTTCTCCCTTCCTTCTCCCTTCTTTCCCATCTCTTTCCACTTCTTTTTCTCTTCTTTCTTCCTTCTTTCCTCCCTTCTTTCCCTCTTCTTTTCCCCTCTTTCTACCTTTTCCCATTCTTTCTTCCCTCTTACCCCTTCTTTCTTCCCTCTTACCCGTCTTTCTTCCTTCTTTTCCCCTCTTCCCACCCTCTTTCCCCCATTCCCCTCTTCTTCTCCCCCTCCTTCCACCTTCTTTCCCTTTCTTTCCTCCTCTTTCCACCTTCTTCCCTCACTTTTTCCTTTTCTTTCCACCTCTTCTTCCCTTCTTTCCCCCATCTTTCCCCACCTTTTTTCCCCCATTTTCCTCCTTTTCCCCCTTCTTTCCCCATTCTTTTCCCCCTTCTTTCTCCCTTTTTGTCCCCCTTCTTCCTCCCTTCTTTCCCCCTTCTTTCCCCCTTCTTCCTCCCTTCTTTTCCCTTTTTCCTTCCATTCCCAGCTCCTATTTGGCACACAGTTTAGCCACATTCTCTGAGCCCTCCTTGAGCCTTTGGAACAACTGTTGCCCCGGATTTAGCTCTGGATGAGCACGGAGGGGAGCAGGAGCATTGGGAACGCTGACTCCTGTTCCTGGAGCTCGTCTGTTCCCCGCCCCTGAACTCCCCTAAGCCGAGCCTGGGCTCCAGCCAAGCCAGCCTGACCTCCTCAGGAAGGAAAGAGCTGGAAAATCTATTTCCAGGAATGACTTTGAGCTGCTGCTGCCTCCCGAGAAACAAACCCTTGATCCATCTTTAGGTCTCTCTGCGCGGCCACCTGGCCTCGTGTGACATCTCTGCAGCACCAGGCAGCTCCGTAATCCCTTCAGCTGCTGATCCCTCTCAGCTTTTTCAGCTCCCCCCTTCTTTTTCCTCTTCTTTCCCCATTTTTTCTCCCTTCTTTCCCTTGCTTTTCTCCCTTCTTTCTCCCTTGTTACCCTCCCCTTTTTTTTAATCTTCTTCCCCCTTCTTTTTCCTCTTCTTTCTCCTTTATTTCCCCACTTTTTTCCCTTCTTTCCCCCTTCTTACCCTCCCCTTCTTTTTCATCTTCTCCCCCTTCTTTTTCCTCTTTCCTCCTTCTTTCCCCTGCTTTTCTCCTTTCTTTCCCCTTTCTTACCCTCCACTTTCTTTTTCCTGTTCTTTCCCCCTTCTTTCCCCCACTTTTCTCCCTATTCTTTCCCCTTTCTTACCCTCCCCTTCTTTTTCCTCTTCTTTACCCCTTCTTTCCTCATTTTTTTCTCCCTTCTTTCCCATCTTCTCCCCCTTCTTCTTCCTCTTCTTTCCCCTTTCTTTCCCCATTTTTTCTCCCTTCTTTTTCATCTTCTTTCTCCCTTCTTTTCCCTGCTTTTCTCCCTTCTTTCCCCCTTCTTTTTCATCTTCTTTCTCCTTTCTTTCCCCCTTCTTACCCTCCCCTTCTTTTTCATTTTCTTCCCCCTTCTTCCCCAAGGCAGTCTCTGCTGGTTTCTTCCCCTTTTCCTGTTTCCTTTCCCTTCCCTTTCCCTTCCCTTTCCCTTCCCTTTCCCTTCCCTTCCCTTCCCTTCCCTTCCTTCCTTCCCTTCCCTTCCCCTTCCCTTCCCCTTCCTTCCTTCCTTCCTTCCTTCCCTTCCCTTCCTTCCTTCCCTTCCTTCCTTCCCTTCCCTTCCCTTCCCTTCCCTTCCCTTCCCTTCCCTTCCCTTCCCTTCCCTTCCCTTCCCAGCCTCTCCGGTATCACCTTTCCCGCCCGCCCGTTCCATCCTCCCCCTCCTTGTCCCTCTGTCACTCAGGACCCGCTTGTGGCGCTCCTCTCCCTGCCCACGGGGCTGCTCTGCAATGGAAGAACCGGTTTCAGGCAGCCTTGCCCGGCCCATTTGTCGCTCCGGCTGAGGATTTCACAGCACCCAGCTCAGCCTGCGCTGTTCGCTCTGACACTCGGTGCCCACACACACACACACAGAGCCGGCTGCGAGCAGCGTGTGTTTATCCCAAATTCATTTACCAACACTCTGCGGGGCAATGGGGAGTTTAATCCATCGAGTTACACAGCACAGAGTTTGGACAATTTGCAGGATATTAAATTAAATTAAATTCCCCCCTTCTTTCCCCGGGCAAATTAGTACCGGCATCAACCAACTGTTTTCTCTCAGTATTTTGAAGCATTTGCATATTCTTTTTGTGTAAATTAAAACTGCTTGTCTGTTGTGGTTCTGAGAGGGTTTGGGGTGGTTTTCTTTCCTTCTTTCTTTTTTTTTCCTTTCCTTTCTTTCCCCTGCTTTTCTCCCTTCTTTCCCCCCTTCTTACCCTCCCCTTCTTTTTCCTCTTATTTCTCCTATATTTTTCCTCTGCTTTCCACCTTCTTTTTCCTTTTCTTTCCTCCTTTTTCCTGTTATTTCCCCATTTTTTCCTCTTCTTTCTCCCTTCTTTTTCCTCTTCTTTTATCTTTCTTTTTCCTCTTCTTTCTCCGTTCTTTCCCCCGCTTTTCTCCCTTCTTTCCCTTCTTACCCTTCACTTCTTTTTCCTCTTCTTTCTCCCTTTTTTCCCCACTTTTCTCCCTTTTTCCCCCTTCTGACCCTCCCCTTCTTTTTCATCTTCTTCCTCTTTCTTTTTCCTCTTTTCTCCCTTCTTTTCCTCTGCTTTCCCCCTCCTCTTTCTTCTTCTTTCTCCCTTCTTTCCCCCACTTTTATTCCTTCTTTCCCTTCTTATCCTCTCCTTCTTTTTCCCCTTCTTTCCCCCTTCTTTTCCTCTTCTTTCTCCTCTGCTTTCCCCCTCCTTTTTCCTCATTTCTCCCTTCTTTTCCCTGCTTTTCTCCCTGCTTTCCCTCTTCTTACCCTCCCCTTCCTTTTCATCTTCTTCCCCTTTCTTTCTCCTCTGCTTCCCCCTTCTTTTTCTCTTCTTTCTCCTTTGCATTCACCCTTCTTTTTCCTCTCCTTTCTCCTTTCTTTCCTCCTCTTTTCTCCCTTCTTTCCCTCTTACCCTCCCCTTCTTTTTCCCTTCTTTCCTCCACTTTTCTTCCTTCTTTCCCCCTTCTTACTCTCCCCTTCTTTTTCATCTTCTTCCCCCTTCTTTTTCCTCTTCTTTCTCCTCTTCTTTGCCTTCTTTTTCTTCTTCCTCCTTCTTTTTTCTCCTCTTCTTTCCCCCTTCTTTTTCCTCCTCCTTCTCCTCTGCTTTCCCCCTTCCTTTTCCTCTTCTTTCTCCTCTGCTTTCCCTCTTCTTTCTCCCTTCTTTCCCCCTTCCTTTTCCTCTTCTTCCTCCCACTCTTTCCCCAGCTCCCGGCCATTCCCCCAGCAATCCCCAGGGCTTTGACCGGACCATGTTTAACCCCTCGTGTGCTGTGTTCCCTCGCAGGGAAGATGCCGAGGCACCCAAGGCTCATCTGGTCAAACCCAGCTCCTCCTCCTCGGGCTCCCGCAGCTCCCGCTCGGGTTCCTCCTCCACCAGGTCCACAGCCAACAGTGCCTCCCGCAGCCAGCGGACTTTGTCCACCGAAGCCACTCCTCACCTGACCCCACCCCAGTACAGCCAGCGGCAGCTGGACGGGAAAGAAGAACCCAAAAAAGCCGATTACAACCACCTGGTGAAGGTGGCAGTGCCAGCCGTGATGGTGCCCGCGCAGAGCCGCGCCTTCCAAACCGTGTGAGCATCCCCGGAGCATCCCCTGCCCCGCAGCGGCACTCGTCACAGCACCGGGGAAATGCCAAAAATCGTCACAGCACCGGGGAAATGCCAAAAATTGTCACAGCACCGGCCACTCAGCAGCGCTAGGATAGTAGATAGATAGATAGATAGATCTCCTCCTGGTCAGCTTCATCGTGATCACTCGGGGTTATTCACACCGCCAGAACCCTCCCACTCCTTTCTGAACATCACCGAGGTTCAGACCCCTCTGATTCTGATACGGAAAGATTTCAGAAAGATCTTAAGAAAAAATTATTGGAGGGCAAAGGGAGCTTCTTTTTAATTTTTTTTTGTTGGTTTTTTTCCCTTTAAAAATGAGCATTAAAAACTGTAAAACTGTGTGTGAAGCCAACCCTCTGATTCTCATACAGAAAAATTTCAGAAAGGTCTTAAGAAAGATTTTTTTAGAGGGAAAAGAGAGCTTCTTTTTAAATTATCTTTTTTCTTTTTGGGTTTTTTTTCCCCTTTGAAAATGGACCACTGAGCATTAAAAACCTACGGCAGCAAAGCTGTGCTGTCAAGTGAAACTGTGTGAGTGAAAAGAAGCCAACCCTCTGATTCTGATACAGAAAGATTTAAGAAAGATTTATTGGAGGGAAAAGGGAGCTTCTTTTTAAATTATCTTTTTATTTTTTGGGGTTTTTTTCCCCTTTGAAAATGGACCACTGAGCATTAAAAACCTACGGCAGCAAAGTTGTGCTGCCGAGTGAAACTGTGTGAGTGAAAAGAAGCCAAACCTCAGGATTTTTTAAAAGGGATCAACAAAGACTTAAAGATGCATAATGTTCCAGAGAGGTTTTGTGGGGAGGGAGAAGTCTCCCAGACTGGTTTTGGAGAAGTTTCTCGAAGATTGTGCTGTCTTAAGTGAAGATTTGGAGGCTGAGGGTGTCCAGCCAGGTGCTTCACATTTTCTGCACTCAGTGAAATACTGGAGGCTGTAACTAAAATGGAAATTAAAGGATCACTCCCAAAGGACAAGACATGCAGCATTAAGGTGTCTGAACTAAACTCTACTAAAGAGAAAGGACTTTTTCTGTCAAGAAAACAGAGGTGCTTTAATTGCCAGAATAAACTTGGGGCCAGGAGCCCGACTCTGCTTCCATGGGCAGCACTGCAGGGCCGTGAGAGCCCCACTGGAGGGGTGCCCGTGGCCACTGAGCCTTAGAGGGGGAGAACTGGGCACTGCACCCAGCAGGGAGGCACTGCCCACATGGGGAGGGCCACCAAGGTACCAAAAAGCCTGGATGGAGCCTTGGGAAGAGCTCTCAGCCACTGCCAGCTGCAGAACTGGCCAGGTTTGTGCTGGAGAAGCCTTATGGGAAGTTCTTCCCCAGCCTGAGTGAGCAGCACTGCCCAGCTGAGCCCAGGGAAGGCCTGAAGGGTTCCCTGGCAGAGGAAAACACACCTGGGACAGGTACACAAGCACAAAATGCTGCTCCCATCAGGACATCTTTGTGTGAGCTGTCCCACTCCTACACCAAATGCTGGGCCATGGGCCAGGGCTGAGGCTTAAACCTTTAGCAAGACTCTTAAAAATGGCAACAATTGTAAAAAAATATTTTTGTGAGCAACCAGGTTAAGCATTTCCACGGAATATGAAGTTAGGGAAGGATGGGAGGTAGGGACAGATGCAGAATTCTGTCCCTGAATTTTCCTCTGAAGGACTTGGCTCTGAGCACTGCTACACACAAGACACTGAGCTTGTAGGTTCTAGATTCCTGTACCCCCAGATTGGTGATTTTCTGTTTCAAAAATGAGGGTGTTTGGGGTTTTTTCCCCACTGGAGGGAGGGAAAGGGTTTCTCCAATTGGTGGAAAGACCCTCAAGAAGACGGTGAGCACAGAAGAACAGATCTATAATTCTTTCACTCCAGGATTGTCATTAATCTCCTTTTCTGACTGAGACCCAGAATTTCTAATTTCTACACTTGAGATCTTTGACAACCTGATCAAAGCCAAGCCCTGCCTGGGCTATTTCCACATGGGAAAGAGTTTCCAAACTTGCCCCACACTATGTGAGAACCTCCCTTCCTAGGAGCAGCCACTCAAAATTCCACTGCTTTCTCTAGCCCAGATTTAACCCTTGGCAGGACAAATCCCTGATGCTGTGCAGGGAAAACAATCCCAGCTTTAATAAGACCTGGCATGAGGTGTTTGACAAGCTGCTCCTGCCACGGCAGCTGCTGGGGGTGGATTCTCTGTCATTCCATCCTGGATCAGCGGGGTGGGAAGCAGCAGCTCTGTGTATGTCTGGGATTCCTCTGCAGTTGGTTTTATCCTGAGCCCTGAAGGTTCAGGTGCTCCAAAGCACTCCTGAGCCATTCCAGAGCTGGGAAAATTCCAAAAGCAGGCACAGGAGGGTGAAAGGAGCCAGTGGGTTCTTCTGTGGGTTCTCACTGGGCTGAGCATTCCCTGTGCTGCACCTCAGTGATGGTTTCTCCTCCAGCCAGGATTTATGAGCTCTCAGAGAATTTACCACATCTGAGATAGCCCAGCTACCCCCAATGGCATCAAATCAGCAGGATGCCTTCTGAGGTGGGGTTGGACACAGAAAAAGGTTTAATAAAAGACAAAATAACAAAGGTCTCACAGAGAAAAACCGAGCCAAGAGCAAGAGGTTCTTGCTCCTGCTAAACACCCCCACAAAAGGAGGCTCTCTTCTTTTTCTAGTTCTTTTTCTAGTTCTCTTCTTTTTCTAGTTCTCCTTGTGTTCTCTTCTTTTTCTAGTGAACTACCCAGGCCAGGCCTCTTGGCCTCTGTCCACTCAGACAGCCCCAGCTCTAAGGAGAAGTCCAAAAGCTCCTGTGAGGTGTCTTTGTACCAAAATGGGAGAGAAACTTCTGGGCTTTTTGCCTTTTCAAGCAGACAAAGAATAATTTAATCACTCTGCCAACAGAGGGAACGTTCCTCCACCTGGGGATCCTCACCCTGAGCACAGGCCCAGGAGAGCTTTCCCTGAGTGCTCTCCCTGAGCCTCCTCAGCACAAACCCAGCGTGACAGTCCCTGAGAGCCACAGGGGCAGCTCTGATCCCAGCCCGGGCTGGCAATGAGCAGAGCGGAGCCTCTGCAGCCTGCAGCGAGGAGGATTTGCCCTGGCAGGATTTCCTGGAGCCCTTGGGCAGCCCTGGCAGCCTCTGCTGCTGTGGAACCTCGTGCTGAGAGCTCTGGGGGCTTGGGGAGGGTCAGGCAGAGGGGCAGTGCCTGAATCCTGCTCTGGGGGATCCATCCTGGCTGCTCGGAGCCCTGCTGGCTCAGAACTCCCAGGCCCTGGGATGGATGAGATTATTTCAATTGTTTTTTGAAATATTTTTATTTCACCGTTTAAATATCTTCTAAATGAGGGCTAGCATCCCTCCTTAGGCTATTTCTGTTCTTTTTACAACATAAAATATTTTGTGTGAAGGGTTTACACAAAACGCCCTTAAATCTACTATTGCCCCCCAATCTACTCAATGCCCCCAAAACTACTCTTGCTTTACTATTTGCTTTACTTTTGAACTGTCACTCTGGGTTTGTTGGGATGCAGGAGATGTCCAGGTCTCTGCCTCAGCCCATCAGCGACTCACAGGGAAGGGAGAAGTTCTTCACCAAAGGGAGCAGGAGAAAGGGATCATTCCAAAGGGATTCAATTCTCCAAGCTCCAGCCCACCAGGAGTTGCACAAGGGGAGCAAATAAGCCAAACCTTGTTTTGTAAAATAGTGTATTAAAGCATTTACAGTCATATACCAGCTATTAATGAATTGTGTGATGAAATGCCTACCATGTTATGTAGCTTTTTGTTTCTCAGCAGCTAAACGAAGCTTCCATCTCTGCTACCTGCTATGATTGGTGTACTTGTACTGTGTCTGAACAACTCAGAGGAAAGCAAATATTTATTATTGATTCACTTTGAATCAATGATTTAATAATTTTTTTTTTGGTTGGTTGTTTTATAAATAAAGGTGCTGCAGCTGAAGTGCTGCAGCTCAACTCAACTCGTACCATTTTCTGGGGTGTGATGGGTTTCATGCTGTCAAGCTGAATCCAAAGGGGGAAAAAAAAAAGGCTGGAGTTAAAAATACCATTTTTAAGCTAAGCTAAGCAGGCCTATGTGCACATTTGCATGGGAAGCGTGGGGAAGCTGGGCTTTTTTTCCTGGGTATTTTTCAGTCTAAATTAGGTGACATTTCACAAAAGATATGAAACTCTGGGTGATGCATGGAAGCAAATGTGATTTTATTTGGGGATAAACCCCAGATATTTGGTTATATCTGGGCTATTTGGGGACCTGGGATATTTTTGGCTGAGGATGCAGGTGCTGGAAGCCAACCTGGTAAATAAATAATGGCAGCACAACAACAACAACAACCCCTGGTGGCTTCACCCTCGCCCTGCTGTGACCTTGCTGCTGAACCAGCCCACGTGCTCGGCTCTCCTCATGAGCTCCGAGGCGAGCAGGAAACCTTGAGCTGTGTTCAGCCAGCCCAGATCTCTGCAGATAAACCTCACAGCGATCCAGGCAGCCGCGGGTGGGATTTCGGGGAGCTAAAGGTGCTGTGCTTGGTTTCTCTCAGCCTTATTTCCCCCCCAGGGTATTTGCAGGGGTGTCCAGACATCGACAATCCTCCTCGCTGAAATGTGAGAGCAAAAATTGCAGCATAATTAGTATTTCAAACAAAAGAGGGTGACAACACAGTGGTGTCACAGGTGTGGCCTGTCTGTCCCTAATTCAAGTGCAAACGCTGCTCCTGCTCCCAGCGGGGTTGGTGACATTAAAAACCCTGGTGAGGCTCAGAGAGGAGCTGTGCAGTCGCACACTTTTGTACAGGATCGGGAATTTGGGGTTATTTTTAACCCGGCTGAGAGGGGGGAACCCCGCGGGAAAGGGAAGGGAGGGCCTTGGAAATGGGTGATTTTCAAACTTCAGCGATGCAAGTGTTACATAAATAACACTCGCTGTGGTGAGCAGCAGGAATGCCTTTGATAATCTCCCTTCTCCTCCCAGTTCTGTTTCAAACACTGAAAGGAGAAGCAGCGCTTGATACACTAAATTCACTCCCCAAAACAACGTTTCAATCCATAATTTAAGAAAAAACCCTCCACACTAAACACTTAAACGAAATACTTCAGCCTGCCAAGCTTTAATTGATGCGATACCAAGGCAATGAGCTCCCTTTGTCCAGTTTAAGAGCCCCTAATTTCTGACGGGATGACTCATTTGCAGAGCGCCCTCCTCCCCGCACTGACTCACTGCACTGGCCCTGCCTCCCCTTGCTCCAGCCTGCCCGCACAGCCAAATGTCACTGTGGCATCCCCAGCTGCTATTCTAAGGTGCTACCGTAATTCTCCCCGCGCTTTTAAAAAAATCAACCCCAAAAAAGCCACCCCAAAGGCGAACAGCAGGGGGGCTGGGGTGGGCTCGGTGGGAATTACACTGAGGAGTATCTCTGGAGTAACCCTGGAGCAGAACAGCAGAGCAGCTGTACTCTGGACATGGGGGAGTGTGCTTTGCACCCGAGTGGGAATTACACTGAGGAGCATCTCTGGAGTAACCCTGGAGCAGAACAGCAGAGCAGCCTGGACATGGGGGAATGTGCTTTGCACCCCTGAGTGGGAATTACACTGAGGAGCATCTGTGGAGTAACCCTGGAGCAGAACAGCAGAGCAGCCTGGACATGGGGGAGCGTGCTTTGCACCCCTGAGTGGGAATTACACTGAGGAGCATCTGTGGAGTAACCCTGGAGCAGAACAACACAGCAGGCTGTACTCTGGACATGGTGCAGTGTGCTTTGCACACCTTAACCACTCTGCTCAGTGGGAATTACACTGAGGAGTATCTCTGGAGTAACCCTGGAGCAGAACACCAGAGCAGCCTGGACACGGGGGAGTGTGCTCTGCATACCTCAGTGGGAATTACACTGAGGAGCATCTCTGGAGTAACCCTGGAGCAGAACAGCAGAGCAGGCTGTACTCTGGACATGGTGCAGTGTGCTTTGCATGCTTTTACCACTTTGCTCAGTGGGAATTACACTGAGGAGCACCTCTGTAGTAACCCTGGAGCAGAACAACACACTAGCCCGGACAGGGTGGAGTGTGCTTTGCACACCTGAGTGGGAATTACACTGAGGAGCACCTCTGGAGTAACCCTGGAGCAGAGCAGCACAGCAGGCTGTACTCTGGACAGGGAGGAGGTTCTTTGCACACCTCACCTGGCCAGGTGCACCTGCCCTGACCTCGGGAGGCACAGCTGGTGCTCCAAGACACAGAGCCCCTTCCCCTGCCCCGCCTTTCACCTTCTGCACCCCAATCCCGGCTCCAAAGCCACCCCTTGGATGCCCAGCCCCAAAATCCCAGCTCAAATTTTAGCCCTGAGCAAGAGCAGGAGCCACAAACTGGCAGGACCCCCGTGACTCCAGTGCTTCTGCTGGTGTGGGACTGGTTCTGTGGGCTGGCACTGGGTCACCACTGCGCCACATCCCCTCGTTTGGTCACCCCAAACTGCCAGGAAAAGGGATGTAGCCACCCTTACCTCAGGATGTGGCTTGCACACAGGAATTATCACAGACACACGCAAGGAACAGGCTGAGGGATCTGCTCCTGTGCTGGATTTTTAAGTGTTACCAAGAGCATTTTTGTCTAAGTCAACCTGGGAGGACCTGAAATGCTTTTTTGTGCTGTTTTTACCCCTTTAAATGGAAGAGATCTCCCTTTTTTTTTTTTTACCCCTTTTGAGGAAGAGACCACCACTGGAAAGCAAAGAAGGGGTTGATGGACAGAACTTCGGGAGGGGTTAAAGGGTTAAAAAGGGTAAAACCTCCATTGTGAGGGGGCTGAGCACATGGCGGGGAAAATCTTTTGCTCCTGGCACCTTTTTTCTCTATTCAGAAAAGATAATCTTTTTTCTCTATTCAGAAAAGATAACCTTTTTTCTCTATTCAGTCTTGTGTTGTGTTTTTGATAAGGTTTAATAAACCTTCCTCACCTGTGAAAAGTGAGCAGCTTTT
This sequence comes from Camarhynchus parvulus, assembly GCF_901933205.1. NCBI lineage: Eukaryota > Metazoa > Chordata > Aves > Passeriformes > Thraupidae > Camarhynchus > Camarhynchus parvulus. Next base: position 3,382,964 of record NC_044594.1, on the reverse strand, counting down.
TCTTACAGTTTTGTTTTCCCCTGTGCCGTGTGCCAGAGCCTGGCCAGGACTGGGTGTTTGTGTTCCCTGCTCCCAGAGCCTCCCTGGCCTTTATTCCCTGCAAACATTGCATGCAGCCACAGCCCTGAGCGTGACCTCAGGTGATTCCCGACCTCTGCCCCGCTCCCCTCACCCCTAGGGACACAAAAAACCCCCGATTTTCCACCATTTCCCTTCCCGAATGTCAGGGAAATTCATCCACAAACACCAGAGGTTGGTGTTCAAAAAGGAGACAGAGCAGTCCTGGAACTTTATTCCAATCAAGGGAGAGGCCATGGGGCATCCCCTGGGATCTCTCCAATTTTTGGAGGACGCAGCCTCCTTTTTATCCCAATTTCTCAGCCACATTTCCCTCTCTCTTCCCCATTTCTGAGGTACTCGAGAGGTTCAGATTCCCTAATCCCAAAGATTTCCCTCTGATGTATAACCCTCCCTTCTAATTTTTAATTCTTATGGAATTTAGGGGTTTTTCTTCCCCATTGTTTTTCACCTTTCAAACTCTAATTTTGTTTATCAGCAAACCTAAAGTTTATTTGTAAAAGCAAATCTCTTTTTCCATTCATCAATCAGTGGAATCCTTCCCATTGTTTCTTTTCTCTCCCAGTGCTGGTTTTATCTCTCAGCAGCCCCAAAGCTTGTTTGGAAAGACAAATCAACTGTTCCTCTCACAAATAAATAAATAAATCCATTAATAAAAAAAAATATATCTATTAATAAAAAAATAAATCCATCTGGGAGCTGCGTTACCCACACGCTAAGGGATGACAGCCTGTCCTGGGCCTGCACTCAGGTTCCTGATGGATGGGAATATTTAGGATGAATTACTAAGTGTGGAGATATTAAAATGGCTTTTTCTCTGTGGAAAAAGCAGTTCTAGTGCCTGAAACACCCCAATCACGGCTTCCTGCGGGAGGAACAGCCCGCGGGGTAAAGCGGGGAACTCCAGCGCCGTGCAGGAGGGAACATGGAGGATGCAGATTGTTGTACTCGGGGGATTTGCAGAGCACACGCTGCGGGAAACGCCCGGCGATGGCTGCGGGTATGAGATCGGGGAACGCCGCCGCTCCTGAGGGGAAGGAGCGATCCCGGCGGGCACGGGGGGATTGCCCGGGGCTGCGCCCAGGCTCGCCCCTCATGGCGCCGCCATCTTGCGCTTCCCCTTCCCCGCCGCTCTCCTTCCCCACCGCCCTCTATGCAAATCACCCGCCATTCCCGCGCGCCGATTGGCCCCTCCCGCCCCATTGCGAAATATGCAAATAAAGACCTGGCGCGCCGCGCGGCTATTGGCTAAAAAGCCCGCCCGCTCCCCGCGCCACGCCCTCCGCTCGTGTCGTCACCAACAATGCGGGCTCTGATTGGTTAAAGCGCGAGGAAAGGCGCGCCCACCGCGGGGTTTGGGGGGGCGCGGGGAAAGCGCATGAAGGTTCGAGAACGCGGGGCTGGCCGGCGCGCAACGCCCCCTTCCGGCGCGCGTCACGCACGGCAGGGACCAATCACTGGCAGGCAGAGGGGCGGGATCTACGCGCTGATTGGTCAGAGCAGTGCGAGGGAGGCGTGGCCTTCTGGAAGGTTCTGGGCGGGTATAAAAGGGCGGCGCGGCGGTCGCGGGGCATTGAGCGAGCCGGAGCTGAGCTGAGAGCCTGCCCAGTGTGAGAACGAGAGACCGGGCCGGACTGCGGGTAACGGGGCTGGGGGGCACCACGCGGCACGGGGAGGGCGGGCTGGGACGCGGCTGCCTTGGGATGGCGTAGGGCGGGTGCTGGAGGCAGCTTTGGGGTGGCCTAGAAAAGGCGGAGGGCCCTCCCGGGTGATTTTATATTTTCAGAAACCGTTGTGCTGCGGGGATAGGGAGAGAATAGCGAGTACTGGCCTATTGTGGGCCGATGGGGTGCTTTTTTTTTTTTTTAATCCCGGTGTTTCCACATTTATCTCTTAAATGCGGTTTGCCGCGGTGGGGGGGAGGAGCGGGAACTCGGCTTTCTTCCCCCCCTCCCCCCCCCATTCCTTCTAGTTTCTGCTGAGACGGGGGAGGGGAGACACAGCGCCCATTTTACCTCGCTGAGGGGCGGCCTGGGGCGGTGCCGGGGCATAGTGGGTGCTGCAGTGCCCGGGGGTGGAGAAGGGCCACGTGTGGGATCCGGAGGGGACGGCTCTAAAGGGGGGGTCTGTGTCTCACTGGGCTGCGGCTGTGCTGGCACACGCGGCCCGCCCGGCGGGGACTCCATTTCCCGGCAGCCCTTGGACACGCCCCGCCGCTGTCGTCACGTTGCGCGGGCGGCGCGAGGCACGCTGGGAGTTGGAGTCCCTCGCCGCGTGGTGCGGGGGACGCCAAGCGGCGGAGGCGGGGAGTGCAGCCGGTGTGCGCGGCTGGGCCCACGTGGGATAACGGGGCTGGGATCCCGGGATCATCCGGAGCTCAGAGCGCGTCAGGCGGGAAGGGATCCGGTTACAAGCCCTTAAAAGGGGACACAACCCACTAGAACAGGCTGCTCCCAGCCCCACCAGCCTGCCCTTAAACATTTAAATAAAGAAATTGCCACCATTTCTCTATGCAAGCTATATCAGCTTCGCTTTTATCTAAAATATTCTTATTTTTCCTTTTATTTCAGCCCCATCTAGCCTGCTCTTAAACCTTACAAAAAAACCGAAATTGCCATAATTTCTCTGGTCAAGCTTCATCTTCACTTTCAACTAAATTATTCTTATTTTTCCTTTTTTTTTTTTTTCCAGACAAGATGTCGAAGGGACCAGCTGTCGGGATTGATCTTGGCACCACCTATTCCTGTGTTGGCGTGTTCCAGCATGGGAAGGTGGAGATCATTGCCAACGACCAGGGCAACCGCACCACGCCGAGCTACGTGGCCTTCACAGACACAGAGCGGCTCATCGGTGATGCTGCCAAGAACCAGGTGGCCATGAACCCAACCAACACAGTCTTTGGTGAGGCTGCACGATTGGCACATTATTTAGTGATTAAAGAATTTTCTTTTCTTAAAAATTACGGGAAAAAAAATTCCATTTTTTAGTGAATTACTAAGAGTAAGGTTAAGTTTTTTTATAGAGGTTATGTACTTGAATTACTTCTAGCCAGTATAAAGTTGTGATATTAAAAACTAAAATTCATTAGAGGCAGGGAAAATATGTGTCCTCTAGTAGATTTTTCAGGGTAGTCAGTCATGAGTAATCTTAACCAGTTGTTTCAACCTGGTTTGTGGCTCAGCATTTGCAATATTTTAGAGGTAATAGCGCTGAATTTATTTCATGTAAAAAATGAAATTTAGTGTTTGCATCTGAGTCTAAAACAGTAATAATTTTAAGAATGGTG